>NC_051186.1:37356430-37715745 GCF_013339695.2 Rhipicephalus sanguineus | reverse complement strand
CGAACTTGAAGATTTTGTAGTTTTTGAAGCTACGTAGCTGGTAGTGAAACACAAAATTCGGAAATAATGAATGGGACAACTAAACAGAACCTCTGCGATAGCGCAAGCGCAGTTAGAAGCTCAACAGACAAAAGTAGATTTTATACACATTTTTCTATTAGGTACAGTTTAATAATAGAAGCGAAATTCGAGGGGGTTCCAGGACCGTCAAAAATTTTTTCGAGCAAGAATGTTTTGCCACAATACTCCATGTGGCACAGGAAAAAGGCACAAATTTTATCAGCAAAAGCTGCGATGTGCGAGCGCCACGTCTGGGACACTTGGCATGAAATGACCCTTAAATATAAGAGCTACAGAAAGATCACGAAGGTCTTGATACTGTAGGAAGGCATTTGACACACGACGTACGTTTTAGCATTAGCATAGTGCTAAAACGTACGTCGTGTGTCAAGTACCTTATATATATAAGGTATGATATATATAAATATATTATTTAGCGGTGGTATGGAGAGTTCTGTACAGAACTGAAATACAGAAACACCGTCCAGAAATACAGCGAGACACATTACTGTCAGAATGAGTGAGATATGAAAGCAATAGTTTCGCTAACATCGTTCATTACTGTCAATGCGGCAATATACTAGACCTGGCATAAACATTAGCATAGCCAGCAGTCAGTTTTTATGAATAGGAATCAATGGCCAGCCATCAAGCACTTCTTTGCGACATCCATTACATATTTTATGTGGCATACAGCACAAAACATGCAACATGTGTAGTTCTCATGTAGTACAGGATTCTCATGTAGTCATCTGAGATACAGGACCCCAATAGGTGACACAGCTTGCGTGCATGAGCTTGGCAGTGTCGTGTTCCCAGACCATGTCAGGGTCAGGTGGCATTCTGGCGAAAAGGACAGCAGGTTGCACTGATTCGGGACCACTCACGGCCAGACCTTAAGCGTGGCTATTCCGAATTCTTGGACACGTCTTGACTACCTCGAGACACGAAGTTTCCAAGGAGGCTTCCTGGTCAAATGCAGCTGTAGAGCTTCAATGTGCAGTCTTGAAGCAACCTGAAATAGTCAAGTGCACAAAAATAAACACATGATGACAGACAGATCGATCACCTTTTAATCTGACAAGGGCAGCGCTCACACACCAGATTCCATGAAGTGTCATGGCAATGAACAAAACCAGGGATACTCATTAACTTTGCTGTACTTTGAGGGTCTGTTACTCCCTTAGCCAGTTGCAACTGTTTCCGCTGCATGACCTCCGTACAATTAGAAGGATGTTTTTTTAGAGAACGCATATTTCTTATCAAAATTGTATAATAGTCATGCTCAAGATGTTTTCGCGCACACACTCTATGTCAAGAAGGAAATAGTTTGCTGCAACTAAAATGGCAATGAAGAGATTAATTAACAAAAACTCATTAATTAACTTTTAATTCCTGACCTGGAGGTAGTTGTTTATATTAGAAAGTTGTATCGCGTGCCAATTTATGGCATACACATTTTTTTTAATCGCGAAAGTTACACGTAATTCGTGATATTCATCCTTGAATTTCAAGGACGAAATCGAAACTGATAGCGCCTGACGTGCAGGAAACGTCGCTTCTCTGTTACGTAAGCTCGGAGCTACACGTGAAAAGAAGGTGATGATAGTTTAATGAAGGTGGGCCGAAGCAGAATGTGATCAGGAAAATCTGCAAGCATTCAGAAATACACAAGTAAACAGCTTATTATTTGGGTGCGATGTGTGGTACTTATCTGTAAACATAGAAAGAAAGGTTGATATTACTGCCGTTTCGGATGCGCGCATCTCGAAAGAAACAAATGAGCACCAAACGCCACATGCAAAGGTAAGGCAATTCGCTGACGCAAGTTAGACGACTTGCCAGTTTTCACGAAAAGGTACGACCACGACGCGCCTTCATTCAAATTTCGTCACTCCCTTGTCGCGGGCAGCTCCGGTCTGACGTAACAGAAAAACCGCGTTTTCTGTGTGCCGGACACAATAAGTTTTGATTTAGCCCTTAAAATTTCACAATAAATATCTCGAGTTACGTAAAACTTTCATGATTTCTGAAAAATGGGTATACGATAAAGCGGCACGCACTACAAATTTCTAATATAAACAACTGCCCTCAAGTCAATAAATAAAAATTAGTTAACGGGTTTTTGTTAATTAGTCCCGTCAACGCATTTTTTGTTGCGGCAGAATATTTCCGCCTCGAACTGGAGCGTGACTGTCATAGAGTTTTTTTTATAAAAGATATGCACTGTCTGAAAAAAAATCACCCTGTATAGCATGGCAGCAGTATTTTAATAATAATAATAATTGTTGGGGTTGACGTCCCAAAACCACGATAAGATTATGAGAGACGCCGTAGTGGAGGGCTTCGGAAGTTTCGACCACCTGGAGTTCTTTAACGTGCACCTAAATCTAAGCACACGGGTCTAAACCATTTTCGCCTCCATCGAAAATGCGGCCGCGGCGGCCAGGATTCGATCCCGCAACCTGCGGGTCAGCAGTAGAGCACCATAACCACTAGACTAGCAGTATTTTAACGAAGACCTGTAGGTCGCGGGATCAAGTCCCGGCCTCGGCGGCTGCATTTTCGTTGGAGGCAAAAATGTTTGAGGCCCGTGTACTTAGATTTAGCTGCACGTTAAAGAACCCCAGGTAGTCGAAATTTCCAGAGCCCTCTACTACGGTGTCTCTCAATCATATCGTGGTTTTGGGATGTTAAACGCCAAATGTTATTATTAGTTTAACGAAGAAAACGGCAAAATGTGTATACAGCTACACGAAATATGGCGAATGGATGACAAGACTAGGCTTGCCTTCACTGCCTTCTTTCTGTCGCATCATTGTGAGCGTGCCCTTCTAGTGCCTGGCTTCAGAACAGCTGCACGAAGGTGCAGCTATTCTAAAGGCCTAATGTGCCATTTTTTCTTCAGATCTATATCAACAGGCAAAGGTCTCGTTTTTCCGTTTGTCTGGAAGGACAACCCACCAGCCAGCGTTGACCAGTATAGAGGGTTGGGAGCAAACTCGGGCAAACTGTGCAGCACAAACATCACCTCAAACCTCAAACAATCGAGGTGATCAGAAGCGGTCAAACAAAAAGGAACAGTGCTGAAGTGACTTATATACATATTAAAAACAACAGCTGATTATGGCACGAAATCGGGACAATTAAGGTGCATTGTAAAAGAATGTCAAATGAGGTACCCTGCTGTAAAAAGTGCTAAATATTCATTGCAGACTATGGCGAATAGAATTCAAATAGGATACAGCGAGTGTTTCGAGGTATAATGACGAAGCAATAATTGCTAGAGATTTATGAGCGAAAAGCACAATGCGATTAAGCGGTGCTACATAGTGGGAGATCACGGATTAATTTCAACTACCTGGAGTTCTTCAACGTGCACAAATCAGAGGGCATGGGAGTTTCTGTATCTCGCCCCCTTCTAAATGCAGCTGCCGGGGTCAGGAATAGAACCCGCGTCCTTGGGCTTCGCAGCGTAACGCTTCCAAGTCCATTTTAAGGGATTTTTGTCCACTGCCCACATCATCACTGTAGACTGTATCTTTGTGTTGAAAATAATAACGAACTGAACCACGGCTGGTATAACAAAGGCATCCAACATCCACGAAACACAGCGTTTGAGCAGTATGTTTACTGCCATTATTACTAGCCGGTGTTGTGTTTACTGTACTAGCACCACACCACATTAGACAAAGCAAGTATCACAGGAGGATGAGGTTATGCTCGTATGCAGTTTGTGGAAAAAAAAAAAAAAAAACTACAACTTTGAAGTGAACTCACATTTACCTTTGTTGCATGATATTTTTTAGCATCATAAGATCAAGTCACCACTGTTTCAATTAAATGAAACCGTGCTACAAAAGCTATTGCATCAAAGTTTTATAGCAGTTACGCACGCACGCACGCACGGACGCGCGCGCGCGCACGCACGCGCACACACACACACACACACACACACACAAACAAACAAGCAAACACGGCGAGAAGTTCGAATATGCAGCGAATAAATACGTATTAAACGTGTTTCAACGTCTGGATAGCAAAGGAAAGAAACACTAAATTCTAGAGTTTCACGAGCCAAAATCATGATCTGGATATCAGGCATGTTCGGGCCGGGTGCATTAGATTGATTTTGATCAGCTGATCTTACTTACCCTTCAAATATATATCGGTGCAACGTTGCTCTACGTGTCACCACACTCGACTTGCAACCGAGATTTCAACTCGCAATTTCATGTTTTTCTGGCATGTATGGAATAAGGAAACACGATATTGGCGCGCACCACTCCGTTTTACCCGCTACTGGATAGTCCAGTGCGGTTTTCATCGTTGCCAAGCCATTGAAACACGATAGCAAAATCCGTGCAACTGGAACATCAGAAAGACAAGTGGCAAAGCTACGTGTGAAGCGAATAAAAGAGTTGTAGGCAGAAGCCGGCAGAACTCACCTGAAATCTATAACGACCGTAGGAGCGTCGTCCACAGGCTTCGTCTGTCGGTGCCACTGGGATCCGTCATGCGCTGCCATCTTGCTCAGGCAAGTTCACGACGAAACGAAGCTTACTGCAGGGACTTCTCCGTCCGGAGGCTGCTTTTCCCAAACACTGAGTGACACTGCTTCAGCCAGTCACGGCAAGCGTGAGCCGACGACACGATACTACCCCACGAATGCATAGCACGGAAGGAAAGTCACGCAAAACGATCAGCCAGACACGGCAAGAGCGAGCCGACGATACGATACTACGCCACGAATGCATAGCACGAAGAAAGTCACGCAAAACAATCACTTGCAATCACGCCTGACGACACAGATTATTCTGACGGACTAAAGAACGACCACAACGAGACGGATCACGAACAATGCCGTCTCACGACCCCAGGCCAAAATGGCTGTCTCGTATTGATGGCTTCGGCTTTGGATTAAAGTAGCCTCCACGAACGCCTAAATGGTTTCGGTTTTGTTTTGGTGCTATAGAACACACATCCATGCATAGTTAAAGCTCTATTGAATAATATCAGGGTGGAGGAGGCGAAGCGTGCCCTGTGTGTGTCTGTAAGGGCTGTACGGTGGGATGGGGCGCAGGTGAACGTGCATCCCCTGCTCTAGGGGCTAGGGAGAGTGCGGTGAGGCCGTGTGCGTGCCTAGCTGTGCTCAACGTTTGCTGAGCGATTTGGTGGCCCGCGCGGATTATCGTGAAGATATAGTTTAGCTGTGGCGGGCAGAAATGATGACCACGCGAGCTATAATTCTGGTAGTATTGTCGCTCTTTAGGAGACGCGGTAAAGCGTCGCCTTGATAACCGGTCTGCGCGGTTATCATGCCAGCTTTGCGGCACATGTTTTTACGGCCGTCGAGTTAGATGTGTTCCCGATCGCCAGTGCGTTCAACACCATGCACGTCCATTTCACTAATAAATGTATGTTTTCTGCCATACATGCTGTCGTAGGAATCTACAAACCTCGCTTGCAAGCGTGCGAAGATTCGCAAATTTGTCAGCGCTGCCATTGTTAAACGTTGTCATAACTCTGAATGTTTCGCTTGGGGGCAAGATTTTTAAGAACCCTGTTTACTTGTAGACGTTTTCGAAGCGCCGTTTCAGCAATATCGTAACTGAAGCCATAACACAATACGTGCGTAATTCCACATTTTACGAATCCATGTTATATATTCTCAACCAAAATTTTTCGGTATACCACAAGCCAAAGCAGCGAACTGTATCTTGGTCGCAGCCAGTGAAGCTTTCTTTTAAAAAAAAAACCCACCCTGTATATGCAGAACCATCACTGACTCCCTTGGAGCAAGGGAGTCATCTATTTCATTCAGGAGCGTCGACCAGAGCATTGTGACTCCCCTTAGAAAAAAAGGTGGTCATCGGCTGCCACAAAGAGAGTCAAGCAGACGTGACTCCCTTTTGACTCTCTTTTTTTTAAGAGTGTAGAGGCCCGTATGCTTAGATTTAGGTACACGTCGAAGAACCCCAAGGTGGTCGAATTTTCTGGAGCCCTCCACTACAGCGTGCTTCGCAATCATATCGTGGTTTCGGGACGTAAAGCCTAAATAATTATTATAATTAGCCACGACTCTAGTGTGCGAAATCGACTAACTCAATCGCGTGTTTTAGATGAAAGACACGCACAGCACGCAAGAACAAAGTGCGCACGCTCTAATGACAAAGCTGCTGAAGAATCTCGATGCCCCAAGTGACAGAATGTCGCGTTTCTCACCGTATACGTGCCGGTGGCTCTCAGGCACCACCTCGCTTATGTTCAGGGTCATTCTCTTGACAAGTTCAAGTGACTCTTTATTGACGTGATCTGTGATTTCTAAAGCGCTCGCTCTTTCCTCCAAACACAAAGGCCTTGATAAACGAGGCGTGCGGATACAAAAACGCGTGTGACTGATAAAAGAATAATTCAGGAGTCCTAGCCGCTATCGTGGAATTGTGGGCAAGATAAGTTTGACGTGTGCGTGCCTGACCTGCTACTCTTCTGTCTTTAAATGGTGTTGCGCAATGCTCCCTGCTATCTTTATCCTTCCTCCATGCCGGCAATTGGACCTTCATCCGCAGGCTTAGCAGCGCAATGATTCAGTTACTACTGGCACCAACGACGGTTATGCATTCCTATCCAGGCCGTAGTGAAATGTGGCGCCGTCAAACGACATGTGACATCGATAAAAATATCAGATTGCCATATGCGGTTTCTGCACCCAACGTGGTTTCGCCCTGCCTCCGGGATTGGAGGCATTGGAAGCTTTCTACACCTCATGTAGTTCTGAGTGGCTCTGGGATGGGCCACTTTTGACCAAGCGAAAATGTTATGTGATGACGTCACCACCCGACGACGTTATGTGACGTTATAGTGACATCACAATGACATCATGATGATGTCACAAATTTTAACGACCTGTAATGTCATTATGACGTCATAGGGTGACATCACATGATGATTTGTGGCATCACTCGTGTAAAGGCCGACGCAGACGGGGTGCTATTCTGGACATTGTCAAATTCCGCCATGTTGTCGAATTCCGCCATGCCAGCACACCAGGCCAATCACGAAGCAATGCTTGTCACAGAGCATGACATGTACTTATACAGTGCATTACTTACGTGCAGTTAAGAACTTCTTTCAAAGCAGAGAAAAAGTCTTGCGTGATTCCTTTTACGCGATTTGTAATGCGACAGTGCAATTTTACTAGAATGTTGCAGTGGTCTCTGCTGTATAGAACCTGGAGTCCGTTTTGCTAACTAGCTTTTTTTCGTCAGGCATGATTTGTTTCGTCTATTTCGCCCATCTTCAGTTAGGGCAGGACGCCGCTGCCACCGGTGAGAGATGGCGCTACGTGCACATGTCCCTTATAGTTACTGTATATGCTACCTTTAGGTAGCTGAGTTGCGCGTACTTCTGGCTAGCAACCACAGCTATGCGGCGAAGCCACACTTAGTTTTTGCAGGCGACATGCCTATCGTGTCGCCGATAGACGTATTTGGTGTGTCGAAGACGGGTAATTAACTTGATTGTAGATGACTCGTGTCAATCCAGTTCACTGCAGCGGCGGCGTCGAGAAGCACAAAAATTGGACCGAGCGTCAGCTTCTCCGCAACGCATAGTTGCTATCGGCGTTTGGAAGACAGACAGTAAACTCTGCTACCTAAAGGTAGCACATACAGTAACTCTAATGTCCCCAAATCTTGGCCATGAGCTACAGCCTAGCTAAGGAAGGCATCCACCTGCTCAGGAGAAATCGAATTCGGTCATATATTATTGTCGCCATTTCATACCCCGTTATAGTAAACGGGCTGAAGGGGCCCCAGTGAAGGCTTTGTCTTAGAGAAGCGTAGCCGAATCACGTCCGCCTGACTGCAAAACAAATTCGCGTTGTTTATCCTCGTCGGATGACAATGAAAAGAAAGAGAATATGAACGAGCTTGACAAAGTGCGCGGCACGCGAACGTTGAACTGCGGCACACTGACGTGATAAAGGGGTACGGTCACCGAAGAAAAACAATAAGCCCGTGCCTCGAAAGAGACAAATCATCATGTGTTGCGGCCAACTGTGTGCACATAGATGTGTCTTTTCACGTGTCTCCTATGAAAACGTTTCTTTAGTGCTGACCACGGACCACTTGTTTGTCCCGTCTCCTCCCCATTTCTTATTTATTTTGGTTGGAAATGTAGTCTTTTCTACTCTTCCTACTGCACGGACTCCGCTTTTTTTAACCTTTGTTTGGTGATGTGGTTCTCTTTTTTCCGCTGGCTCCCTCAGAAATATGAAGCCGCGTTGCCAGCCAAAGTAGCCGCAACGTTTCATCCGTCTTCATATTTCGCTGGGCCGCGGCACACGCAGTCCTTTTCTCTGCCCTAGCAGCGAACATAGGGCACGCCGATTTCTTTCCCCGTTTCCCCCGTCCAAGCCCTGAGACACGCGCTATCAGGTTCCTTATGGGTCGCTGAGAAAACTTGCACAGCCCGCTGGACGGGTTCGCGACGTCATCCGAAACGCCATAGTTCAACACTGTTTCTTTTCGTAGCTTTCAGGGGGCACATACGTCTCGGCCGCTACACCATGCGTCATTTGTAGGCTGCGTACGGTACGACCACGCTTCGTCTCCGACTAGGGTTAGGTTAGGCTAGCTGAAGGATCCGAACGTCGGGGCGTGCTGGTGTTCTACGTTAACGAAAACAGTGCGGAAAAAGACGAATAGGAGACAAGATGTATGGTCTAGTCAACCCGTCGTCTTTCTTGTTACCGCAGTTTTTTTTGTTAATACAGGCTAGCTATAAGTTAGGTTAGCTTGAGAAGAACTTGGTTCTTGGCTCAGCTACAGTACTTGAGCCGTCATGTCGGTTTAGCGCCTAAGACGGAGCTATGGCAAGCCCGAGGGCTCGCGTTCCATTTCCGGCCAAGGCGGCAGCGTAACAATGGCGATGAAAGTTTAAAAAAAAGCAGCAGTGTATTTAGATCCAACTGCACTCCAAAGAATCCCAAGGGCTCTCATTTAGTGCGTAGACCCTTCCATTATGGCGCGCCTCATAATCATACCCTGGTTTTGGCACGTTAGGCTCCAGAATTCAATCGGAAAGAACTGGTGGCCCCTATAGCTAACGCCATGCAGAGCACAAGTGAAAGAGTATGCTGTCACCAGACACTCGTTAAATTAATTTCACGTTATCAGAGATGAAAAATCCTTGAACAGGAGGTGTCGCTGAAGCACAAGTTCCGACAAGTGTGCTTGTCATTGGAAGCGCGTGACTTCCCAAGACATTTGAACGCCGCCTATTAGAAACACATGGGATGACATTGCAAAATTTTGAATATTCTGTGAAGCTGCACGCTTTGTAGTGCGATACTGAAATTTTACCGGAATGTTACAGTAGGCCCATCCTGCATACAACAGGGAGTCATTTTTGATAGCCAGTTTTTTTTCGTCTGATATTTTTTTCGCTTAGTCCCATTCAGTTACGGCAGGGAGCAGCTGCCACCGGCGAGAGACGGCGCTATGTGTACACGTCTCCAAATCCTGGTCATGCAGCGACACTCCGTGTTCAAGGACTCTTCATCTATCCAAGCTTCCACCTCTCCCTGCACTTCTGCCTTATTTGTATTTGACGCTAGCATTAGATTTCATTGCAACCCCCCCCCCCTTACTCTTTGCAGCATTCTGCGCCTGACCCGGTGTTGCGCTACCTCTGGAGTCGGCCCACTTTTCTCTAAGCGACGTGTTCCCTGGTGACGTCTCACGACGTCACCAGGGAACACGCTTCATACGACTCATGAGACATGTAGGGCTTTCACCTTAAAACTTGCGCATGTTTCGCATGGCGGTGTGTGTTGGGATTAAAGAGGGGGCTTACCTGCACACCTTGCTTGGTCAACGCTTTCTATCCTCGTAAGCGGCCATTTTTCAACCATTTGTAAACATCGATAATGTGTACGGTGCTTCACATGCGCGGTGAAACCTACGCAGGAGCTGCAAAAGCAACACCACCATAGTTGTTTGCTTGCGCTGTAAAGATAAGCACCTTTAGGTAAGCACGTGAGGGTACCAGCAGCAACTCTTTAATCCCTCGGAAAGAAAATCGCCGTCGTCATAAAAAACTACGAGGGCGGCTGCTTTATCTCAGTGCTATACTGCTGCTATATAGTGCTGGTATTACCGACAAGCGTGATTGTTGACACCGGAGCTTTAGGTACACGGTAATTACAAGCAAATTCCTTAAACACCTGTTATTACAATGTCATGATTGACACGCGAAGACAACAGCCAACGTGCAGTCCCAACGTGTCGTTATATCCGGTGTCTCTAAGGATACGCAACGCCTCTACAGCCACTCGCGCTGAAGTCCATGCAGGCTTCTTAGACTTATACTCTACATTCAATCTCTTTCGTTCTTCTTTGTCGCACGGTAGCCAACTGCACATCTCCACTAGTTTACTAACAATCAGATGCTATCTATCTATCTATCTATCTATCTATCTATCTATCTATCTATCTATCTATCTATCTATCTATCTATCTATCTATCTATCTATCTATCTATCTATCTATCTATCTATCTATCTATCTATCTATCTATCTATCTATCAGACAGACAGAGACAGACAGAGACAGACAGACAGACAGAAGACCAGACAGACAGACAGACAGACAGACAGACAGACAGACAGACAGACAGGACAGACAGACAGACAGACAGACAGACAGAAGACAGACAGGACAGACAGATAGATAGATAGATAGATAGATAGATAGATAGATAGATAGATAGATAGATAGATAGAATAGATAGATAGATAGATAGATAGATAGATAGATAGATAGATAGATAGATAGATAGATAGATAGATAGATAGATAGATAGATAGATAGATAGATAGATAGATAGATAGATATAGTAGGGGTGTGCGAATATCAAATTTTTCGAATACGAATCGAATACGAATATCAACCTTCGAATATCGAATCGAATATCGAATATCAAAGGAAAAATGCCTCCACAGTAACAATATTTTATTTAACATGTAGCTATTTGAAGAAAAAAAACACTAACAGCCTGACTGGCAACACAACATACACTGCTATCTCCAGAACACAATGTCCAGGCTAACACAATGCACACCACACACAAGCAAATATCACGGCACAATGAAAGTAACGACTAGACGTTATCATCAAGAAATATGAATTGCTGCACATGATCAGGCAGCAGGCGCTCCCTTGTAACAGAGACAACCCCCCCTCCCCTGCCACTGAAAAGGCACGCTCGCTTGGAACAGAAGTGGCTGGTATAGGAAGTTACATGGGGCAGAGCTTTGCCAGAGTGGGGTATCTGAAGGTGCCTACAGTCCGCCACCAGTCAAGTGGGTCACTGTGTTTCTTCAGAAGTGGTCCCGCATAGTGAACGAGTGGTAGTGCGGCACGTTACGGCCGCATAATATTGAAAATGTAGGGTTACATGATCGCCAACAGCGCTGCACGTCGGAGATGCACCAGCAATAAATCATACGTATTGGGGCGCTCGTCGCAGGCAGATATCGTGGCTCCGTGTACTTACGATGTTTATCGCTCCTCTCGGCAACGTTTTTAGCGAAACTAACGCAGCAGATATGTGGAAGACGAGTTATTTTATGCATGATAATCGAATCGCATATTCGAATTTTTCGATTATTCGAAGTTATCGAATATTCGAAACTTTTCGAATACACGATTTTCGAATCGAATACGAATATTTCGAATGTAATATTCGACGAATATTCGAAACTTTCGAATATTCGCACACCCCAAACAGACAGACAGACAGACAGACAGACAGACAGACAGACAGACAGACAGACAGACAGACAGACAGACAGACAGACAGACAGACAGACAGACAGACAGACAGACAGACAGACAGACAGACAGACAGACAGACAGACAGACAGACAGACAGACAGACAGACAGACAGACAGACAGACAGACAGACAGACAGACAGACAGACAGACAGACAGACAGACAGACAGACAGACAGACAGACCACGACAGACAGACAGACAGACAGACAGACAGACAGACAGACAGACAGACAGACCGACAGACAGACAGACACAGACAGACAGACAGACAGACAGACAGACAGACAGACAGACAGACAGACAGACAGGACAGACAGACAGACAGACAGACAGACAGACAGACAGACAGACAGACAGACAGACAGACAGACAGACAGACAGACAGACAGACAGACAGACAGACAGACAGACAGACAGACAGACAGACAGACAGACAGACGGCAGCAGACAGAGACAGACAGACAGACAGACAGACAGACAGACAGACAGACAGACAGACAGACAGACAGACAGACAGACAGAGCAGACAGACAGACAGACAGACAGCAGACAGACAGACAGACAGACAGATAGACAGATAGATAGATAGATAGATAGATAGATAGATAGATAGATAGATAGATAGATAGATAGATAGATAGATAGATAGATAGATAGATAGATAGATAGATAGATAGATAGATAGATAGATAGATAGATAGATAGATAGATAGATAGATAGATAGATAGCGAAAGTGGCCAGTCCGATCTGACGCACTCTATCCTCCTGTGCACCAGGAAAACAGGGAAGGCAAGCGAAGTTATAGTAATGAATGATGCCTAAGGGCAGACTTTCGAAAAAAAAAAAAAAAATTATGAGGAGAGGCGAAGGCGGCTTGTGTCGCTCGCTCCAGGACACCTGCACTCCCAACAACAGTGGCTCGAAAGAAACACTGCCGGCAATATTCCCGCGGAAAACTTAAGAGCTGTCACGTCTTTATAGCCCAAAAATCAGTCTCCCAGCGCGATAAACGCGAGGACCGAATCGTCTCAGAAGGAGGCAAAGAGGAGGGAAAAAAAATAGAGACGGTAACGGTGAAACCTAAGACACGAAGAAGCAGCAACAACCGAAGAAAACAAAATAAAATGAAACTTGGGGCAACAAACTATGAGACATGTGGTTCTCCTGAGAAAAGAGAGAACGCCCAAGCGGCCCCGGCCATGGGAATGTCTATCCATCTGTTCCGACCACACCTTCTTCGCCAGCATTTTTCTTAATTATTGCTCTCTTGGGGATCTTCCTCTTTTTCTTATTTTCGTTTTCTTTATCCACGGCAGGTGTTTGGCTTTTCCGCAGCGCAAGCGTGTGGCGCGGAGTCGCTCGAACCGAGCGTCAGCCCGGCTACACTTTGGAGGCTCCGCGCAAATATAAACGTTAGCCGAGCATGACGGGAAGGACGCAGGAGTGGCGGCGGCGAAGCTCAGTTAGCGACGCCATAAATCGCCGCCAGGAGGACCATCGTGACACCTTTATCGCCGTCTACGGACAAAGCAAAGTTCGCGGCGCTCGGCTGTGGCCTTAACGATGTTCTATATCTAACAAAAGAATATAAACAAAGAGATACAAGAAAAGTCGGGCATGGCCAGGTATTATCAGTTTTGTGTTCTTGTTCGTCGTCGGCTGTGCTTACGCCGGTACGGCGAAGTGGGCCACGTTTCGCCTGTAAAGGTTTAAAAGAAATAGTACTGTTTGTTTTACTACTATACCCAGTAGAGCAGAGGTCTCACTCATCTCAGCTGGCGGGCCGCACTCACGAAATGTAGTCCCGCAAGGGCCGTGAGAGTGAAAAATGTTTGGAGGGGGGGGGTGGAGGGTGGAGTGGTGAGAAAGGGGGGTTGCTTTTTGAAAGAATGCCTTTCCCAAACGTATCATCTATGGGGGTCATTTATGAAGGCGATTTGGCGTGCCGATTCGAGAAACCTAACGGTAACGATCTCCAGAATGACAAAAATGTGGACGCTAATTCTGAACTATAGAGATTTCGTACCGCGGTTATGTTTCAACTTATGGTTACCGCATCGGGTGCCACACGAAGAAAATGCTGGAGACCAGTCCCGCATCTGTTGCTTACCTGAACAAAGCGTTGCTAATGGCAACAAGCGAGAAAAAAAATGCGCGTACTATTTAGCGAAGGGACAAAACTTTGTTGCTTGTCAAATCGCGGGCCTTTAGCGAAAGATCCGCGGGCCGCGTGTTTGAGGCCCCTGCAGTAGAGCAAATCCAACTTGCGATAGCTCTAGTTGGATAACACTTTGTTGTTTTCTTCGTCGTCGTCAACAACAACCAATGAGAGCGGCTAACAGAAAAATTCACACAGTTCCTTATGCTTTCGCCTAAGACGACTCGCAGGCATCTTCTTCTCACTCGATAGTATAATCCACCCGACAGAGAGAGAAAGGAAGGAAAAAGTCGGGGAGATTAAGCAAGCTTTGGCTCAGTTGGCTACCCAACACGTGCGGTTGTGGGGAGAATGAGGGGAAATGAAAGATAGACAAGAAAGAACAAGAACGAGAAAAAAAAAATCCACCTAAAGCTTTGCAGCAGCTTATGTGGTTTTGCACTGCCTCTGAGGTCGCAGGCATTGCACGCTTTTCGCACCTCACGCGGCTTTGTAACGCCTCAAGAATCGGCCCGCGATGACGATTTCATGTGCTGTGATGATTTCATATGATGACGTCATCATGCGACTGCACGTTATGTGACGTCATAGAGAGGTCAGAAATTTTGGCGATCTGTGACGTCGTGATTATTTCTTGCGTCACTCGTGTTGAAGCCGCCGACGCCGACGGTCAGTTCTCGCGTTTGATGAGGCATCTAAGGTTTTCGCCTTTAAAAAAAAACAACTACAACGTTCAAATAGGCTGCGACTCAGCAGGAACGTAATATTCCGATGCTTTCACATCTAAATAAAAACTACATATACATTCCAGCGTGGAGCCCGTAACAATAAAGCGTCGGCCCAATCTCCGGGCACCGCCATTTCTACGTTCAGTGCTCAGATGCCATGCATTACCCCGTATACATGCCTGTCCAGAGCCCGTAAAGGCCTACCCCTATACAGATGACCTCCCTGCCTTTCTCTCGTTTTATTATCTCTCTCTCTCTCTCTTGCAGAGTGCCTACTCGCAAGATTACACCTCGAAACTGTGGGCACGCTCTATCCCAGGACCCCAGGTGGCCGTAAAAGCGGAAATGCATCTGCCAAGCCAGCACTTCCGGTGCTGTGGAACTATAGCGCGCGCGACGCCCTCTGGCGAGCGGTGGCGCGTAACAGCTCCTTTCGCCTGTCTGTCGAATAAAACGTACGGGTGTTTCTGCGCACAGACTATCAGAAGGGAGAGAGTTTTTTACCTGGCAAAACACAACGTTGCCTTTCATCTCCTTCGTTGTTTGTTTGTACGTTTGTTTTTGCACAAACACAATTTCTCTTTAGCAGACGACAAGGAGTCACGGGGTTACGAGCCGTAAAGAGGGATGCCTATCGATAGGAGTGTCAGTTTATGCGCGCGTTAAAACTGCGTGAGTGCTCAGTTTGTTTTTTCTCCTCATCTCCTTTTCTTTTTCTGTTTGAAGAACGAGGAAACTTATGAAGCAGTTTTTGTCGATACGCTACAAACTGAATCTATACGAACTTCTCAAAAAAACGAAAAAAAAATAGCTTCCCAGTTGAAAGTTTCGTCCAGCTCCAGGACTCGAACCCGGAACAAGCGTACTTTCAGGGGCACTTGTTCTGCCATCTTATATAACGGGAAGCACGCGGGCAAATCACCTGACTATGAAGTGTAGCGTACGCTACAGCGTGTAGTATTCTTCGAGAACAAAGCAAAGACGTCAGCAGATCATCGTGCGTCATGCTACACTTCGTCACAGAGTGTACGAGCATAGAGTGCGTGCAAGGGAATTACGTGATTTGCTCCCGATACAACCTATGCTAAGCCATATGACCATGCCTATAGGTAACAGCCAAGGAGACTACAGTTACTGTACGTGTCTTGCTATACGACTCCCTCCTTTTGGGAGCTATCGACTAAGCCAGTTAAAGTAAGTCATATACAGTAATCTACCTCCGGAAGCCGTATACAGTAACCTCAGAGGAGACGGAACAAGTTGGTGCTCGAGTCGTATGTTTCTCGCCTTTTCATCCGTCTTATGCTTCATGTAGCCGAGCATTCATCGAAGCGTTTACATAAACTGATGTGTCAACGTCGAGCCTCTAAACAACCGAACAATACAAGTTAGGCGTATACCTTCTTGATAAAGTGCAGTATTGCTGATACACCGCCCTAGCTCGACCGCTCAGCAGTAAAGAAACGACTGCCCCACATATATTGAATCAGTCTAAGTAACACCTCTCCTTCCTCGGTTTAACTCGCTCATCCGTCATCGCAATGGTAAGTCTGGAATAACGCGATTAAGACTAAGACGGCGAACGTGCACACAACGCCAGAGGTGTGGTACCAGATAAGGCGCCTTGAAGAGCAAGTCTCGTTTTCCTCGTGCTCTGTAGCCTTTCAAAGAATGTTTAATATAACGCGAGACACTTAAGATTGCGAGCATGCATTCATGCACGCTGCTCAAGGTCCCTCACCTATTATGTTAGTCAATCTCTGCTCTCCCTATCTCTCTGCTACCTGTATATGTATGTATGTATGTATGTATGTATGTATGTATGTATGTATGTATGTATGTATGTTTCTGTCTCTTTCGCTATCCCTCTATTTCCTTTCTGTATTGCAACATCTATCTATCTATCTATCTATCTATCTATCTATCTATCTATCTATCTATCTATCTATCTATCTATCTATCTATCTATCTATCTATCTATCTATCTATCTATCTATCTATCTATCTATCTATCTATCTATCTATCTATCTATCTATCTATCTATCTATCTATCTATCTATCTATCTATCTATCTATCTATCTATCTATCTATCTATCTATCTATCTTCTCTCGTCACACATACACCAATACATATCTACAAAAGAACGAACACGTGTTCTTTCTCTCTCTCTTCTCCCACACCAACACACCCGTACTCGCATAGACACACACCTGGGCATATGAACACTCAAGGCCACTCGCCTCTCGAGAACACAGCTGCGCTGAATACGTTCCGACATTTCCGACAACACCTATCCTCTCCGATCTACGCCGAGTAGAGAAACGCCCCGCCAGGTCTCGTATTTCTGAGACTTCCCAGGAACGGCGGCGCAAATGCAAATTTGCGAACTGCACACGTCTGATTAAACTAGGCCTCGAAAATTCCGCTTGACTAAGTAGGCTGGATACGGCGCAAGTGTAAAGGAGAGGCGGAAAGGCCAGCTGCGAACGGGCGAGAAAAGAAAGCAGCTTCGTTCTTATTAGATCTCAAGCGCCAGAACTTTGTTATAGGAAAGGCCACGCTCTGGATCTGCACAAAGATATTTGGACTTTTTCTTCATCCTCTTCTTCATCTATCATTCCTTTCGTTTTTTTTTTTTCGTTATCATTTACAATTATCAATGCCGTAGGGCGAACTTCAGAATATGAGAAACGAGGCACGATAAACATTCGATCTTATTTTGATAATGTAACGTGGAGGGGAAATGAGGAGACGACAATATGAGCAGAACGTGTAATGTAGGGCAAACAGGGAGTGCAAACGGAGACGTCAATGTTGATACACGAGAAGGAAGGCGAGAATTGAGTTTGAACACCAATCTATCTCGTACACATGAACTGCTTTGTTGCTTTCTCTTTTTTTCCTTTTTTTAAGTGCGAAGCATTTCTTAGCGAACCGTTTGCAGTTTGAGCGTTTCCATCCATCCATCCATCCATCCATCCGTTCGTCCGTCCGTCCGTCCGTCCGTCCGTCCGTTCATCTATCCATCCGTCCGTCCGTCCATCCATCCATCTAGCCGCCTACGTCTGGGTGCTCTCATGATCACTTCCTTAACTTCATCATCATCATCATCATCATCATCATCATCATCATCATCATCATCAGCCTGTCTACGCCCACTGCAGGGCAAAGGCCTCTCCCATGTTCCGCCAATCAACCCGGTCCTGTGCTTTCTGCTGCCACGTAATACCTGCAAACTTCTTAATCTCATCTACCCACCTAATTTTCTGTCTCCCCCTCACGCGTTTGCCATCTCAAGAAGAAGAAATGGATATGGGCCGGACACGTAGCACGTCGGCAGGATAACCGGTGGTCATTAAGGGTAACTGACTGGATTCCTTAACTTGGTGTAGACCAAACATTGCATGGGGTGGGGGGGGGGGGGGGGGGGGGTTGAAGATTTGACGAGTATGGCTGTCGGGTCATGACCTGAATAACACGAAAATCCTGTCTCGTATGTCGTCAAACCCTTTCCTCCAGACACGTGTGGCACATAGCCGTTTACCACGGGCTGCGGTGTCCGGGTATGCGCCACAGGTGTTTGACAATTGATATCTACCAGGAACGGCGAGAGCGGACATGGGTAATTTAAATGTTGGAGCGTTAAGAAAAACCGACATCGGCAGCGTTGACCCGGCGAATTAGGATCCCAGCAGGAATCGAACCCAATTCTGCGTGGCAATCAGGTATTCTACCACTGAGATACGCCAGATCTATAAATTGGTTTTGAAAAACAGCCTATGCAGGCGCAATGTCGGTGCAACGTCGATCGTGGTTGTGGCGCTGGCTATTTAATTTTACAAGAAGTCAATAAACACTTACATATGCACTCCTACAACACAGACGTCATATCAGATCAACGTTGGTGGTTCCAGTGTAAACTCAGATTTTATAGCAGTCGTACATTTGTACAATGGCATTTGTATGCCTACGATTCAGCAAAGCTATATTCAAGCATTTGCTCGGTCTCGGAGGAATACATTAACGAAAGTTACGTATGATATTCACATGATTGCACCATAAAGTGCATTTAGTTTAGATAATACTGACGTATGCACTCTAACGTGGGGGCTGACGTTATGTCGCGCCATAAGTACACTGTACCATAAGTTACCCTTCAAACGCCAATGTTGTCGACGTGCCTAGTTAGCCCACGATGTGCACACAGTTACTACACTAACAAAAACAAGGCGATCCACGTCGTAACGCTTGACTCAAAGCCATAAAATACAGCATAGAAGTCAGGGGCGTAGCCAGAAATTTTTTTCGGGGGGGGGGGGGGGGGGTTAACCATACTTGATGTATGTTCGTGCACGCGTTTGCATGTGCGTGTATATATACGCAAGCAAAACTGAAAAATTTCGGAGGGAGTTTGAACCCGCCCCCCCCCTGGCTACGCCCCTGATAGAAGTACTCGCTGACTGTTTCGCATGAAATCGATTCCCACAACGCGTAGGATCGCCGAATTTTTTCTCCCTTTTTCTGCCAACGCCTACGAGTGTTAATTTGTTAATCTAAACATGGTTATCATCGTTGCACCTGTTGCAAACTGGCCCTGCATTGGACGCCAAGGAAAGATCACGTTCTTTCGTCAACAGCACGGGGACGTGATTCGAGCAAGAAAAAATGAACTCCGGAATAACTAAGCAGCGAGAAGAATAAGATTACCTTAAAGAGTGACGCACTAGACATTGCGTATAACCTGTAGTTGCATTACCTAGCTTTACAAAAGTCACCCTCGCTTCCGGAAAAATCTACATTCAATCTCATAGGTAACCTTCGTGCGGGATGCGTGAAGCAAGGCCAACTTACTCGAGCGAAAAGAGATTTTCAAAAAAATCACAGCATATCCACGGAGTGAATGATGATGAGTGGGCGAAGCTGCGGAGGTTCATCGGTAAACCGTGAATCTTCCGTGAATTCTGCCCAGTACATCATCACCGACGTGAGATCGGGCGCGTTTATACTAAAGGTTCGATGACTTATGACGACTTGCAGCTCACTTTAATTTTACATGTACGCTGTGAATTTTCATTGTTTAGAAAACCATTGCTTTAGAAAAATCTGGCGTCTTTCGTTAAGCAGCTGGCGTGTTTTCGTTTTGCTTTAGAAACATCTGGCGTTCTTTCGTTCTGCTTTTACAAAACATCTGGCGTCTTTCGTTGGTTTATTTCATCAATCAACGGCGTTTTGAACAAAATTTTTATTGTTTAATCACGCACAGGAGAAATCTCACCAGGCACTACCTTGGAGGTAAACAATGGCTGCTAATGGGAATGAGAGACAGAAGAAGTCGGCTTTTAGCTAACACTTACACTTCTACTTCTACTAACGTTTCCTACTGGAACATGCCAATGGCTGCTAATGGGGAATGAGAGACAGAAGAATTCGGCTTTTAGTTAACGCGCACGCTGCGAATTTTTTATTGTTCAACAACGCAGAGGAAAAATCTCCCACCGGCACCACCTTGGAGGTCAAAGCGTAAGACTGGTTACGGACTACTACGACTACGACGACTACGAGGGACGAACGGGTGCCGCCTTAAGGAGCTTCGCCCCTAAAAAATAAAAGATAAAAGGAAGCATAAAACCAGGACGAGAAAGATTATCTCTTATGGGATAGCGTACAGCATACATCGGAGAGCTCATCTAGCAGCCGTACAGCGCTACCCTGAGCCAGATCAGCGCAAGACATGCATTTCGGCCTACCGAAATAGCAAAGCTCCCAAGATTGAATCCCGAACAAGGTGTAGTACGGGTCGAACGAAAGAGACGAGTCATGCGGGGCTTCAGAGGAAAGCCCTCGCATCTAAACTCAAGTCGATAGGCTTGCATCCTCCGCTAACTCGACTCACCTGAACCTGACTCGACCAGATTGAAAATGCCTGCAAGACTAACGGTACTAGCAAAAAAAAAAAAAATCTCACATGGTTCCTTATATCCCTTCGTCTAAAACGGTTCAAAGGCGAAAGCCATCTTGCTTTTCTTATCAGTCGATGTATTGATCCTCCCCGACCCCCTTCCGAAACCTTTCTCCACCTAACGTGCTTTTGCACTGCCTCCAGGATCGGAGGCGTTGCAAGCTTGCAAGGAAAAACTGGATGCGCGCTAACTATTGACAAGGACGCAGAAGACACGGACGAGCGCAACACGAACGAGCGCGATATTGCGCTCGTCCGTGTCTTCTGCGTCTCCTTGTCAATAGTTTGCGCTCATCCAGTTTTTCCTTGCAAGTATGAACCAACTCACCCTGCAGCAAGTTTTGCTGAACCATATTGCAAGCTTTCTGCACCTAACGTGGTTTTGCACTGCCTCCAAGATCGGAGGCATTGCAAGCTTTTCTCACCTCACCTGGCTTTACACTGCCTCCGTGATCGGCCCATCTTTGACCAAGCGACGATGTCATGCGATGGCGTCATAATATGACGTCATGTTATGTTACGTCATAGTAGCGTCATTATGCCGTCATGATGACGTCGCAAGCTTTGGCGATTTGTGAAGTCAAGATGGCATCATCACGTGACGCTGTGTTTTCTTGCATCACTCGTGTTGACGCCGACGCCGCCGACGGTAGACTTTCGCGTTTGATGAGGCATCCGAGGCTTTCGCCTTAACAAAGGGGAGAACACGTTCCCAGGCAACATAGCTAGATGCAACGAAAAGATATACAAGAAACCGGATTTTCCCTTCTTACTATTCAAGAGGAACGCCATTACCAAGAAAAAATGTCAGCGATGGCGCGTCGATATGGCATCGTGTGAAAGTACATCACGCACCGCAGTGTTAAAGCCATGCGACTTCGGGAACGATCGGCAGAACGCACGTGAAAAGAACTTTTCGAGAAAAGAAAGAGTATCCCCAGGTCTTCGCATGGCCTCATTTTCTTCGCTATCTCGAAGATGTTCGCTGCTCCCTTTTCGCTACTGAAATTCTGATTTATTTTTAATTCATTTTGCTCAAAGGGGACTTGGCTGCATAACACATTCTCGCGGAATATCGGAACGACAGGTGAAATTTCTTGGATGCTTTCTTGAACCAACGCGGCTTGAGTTTATCTTCTAGTAGTTGGAAAGATGCGAGGAATTTTTATGCAGCCCAATACGCTGCGTGACCTGCCTTTTTTATGTATATATACGCCACTATTACCTCCAACCACCGTGCTTGATTTTTATTGTTTTTTTTATCTGGAAAGTGAAGCAAACTCCTTTCAGCAGAGAGCCACTCTTTGTGGGTCTTTTCGACCAGTAATGACTGCCTAAAGCAAGCCTCATAATTTTGTTTCTTGAAGTACCGCCTCTTCGCGATACGCATTCGTCATACGAAAGTTCGCATCCAGGAATTTGTTTCATTTCCTGTTTTTATTTTTTCGACGGCCCCGTTATTCAAAGGGAGCTCTTTTCCCAGCAGACCGCGTTGCCATGGCAACAACATAATCGCACTGACTAGTCGCATCAATCATTTATAAAGACCAAGAAAGGTCGTTGCAAAAGTTCAGCGCAGCAACACCTACGTTTATCAAATAAGTTTCTGAAATTCGTTAATGATAGACTAATTGTTAGACCAGTAGCTAAAGGCTAACAAGGAGCTCAACGTAGAAGTGGCTGACGGCGACCTTAGTGTTATTAAAAAATAATAAAATATTTATTGGTTGAATTGTTCACAGAGTTATTGGTTCTCGCACAGATATTGAGGACGATACTGAGATGATTTAACATCATGTGCTTTGTTTATCGTGGTTACAGAAAGAATGGACAAAAATATTAGAGATATAAAACGGACTGTACGCGTACTTGGCGATTTTATTTGAAAAATAGCATTATGAAGAACTGCACCCACGTCTAAAAACGTGTTTGAGGTGTTTTTACATGGCTTCGTAATGACAGGGATCGTATATTACAACACTGCGGCTTGACTTCTGAAAGATTTTCCGGCTAGAATCTCATATGCGTCGCATAACGATAGATTCCCCGCCGCAAGCTTCACTGCAGTGCATGCGTGCAACGCCGCGAAACACACACATTGTATTCCCGTGAAGCAATGTTGCTGTGCAGCGAAGTATACCAAGAATGGACAGCAACGCAACCACGTATCGTAGTAAGTATTTCCTACGCACGCGCCATCTACGATCACAATAGGGGCACAGACGCGTCTAATTAGCGCACCGACAGAGATTGAGTGCCGCTTCTAACGCAGCTGCGACGATTTAATCCCGTACACAGACCACCTTGTGCGAGCCCTGCATATCAGATCGTAAGGAAGGCTAATCCGCGTTGCTCAACCCCATGTACGGACGCGACGCCTGCAGTAGCAGTAATAGCGACGAGATGTAGTGGTGTGCGAATATTCGAGTTTCGAATTCGAATCGGATAGTTCCTAATCGAATAATTCGATTCGACTTTCGAATAGGTAGTATTCGAAATTTCGAATAATTCGACAGGACTATATCTAAAACGCGACAAAGGTCAATGGTGCAACTTGGTTAGGGTAGGGTGGCTAAAGCTAACGCTAACGTCGCCGTTAGTTAAACTTTCACTGACATCCTGGTTCAAAAGCGAGCGCATTTTGATCTTAAACCAGATTATGTCATTTCCGCACGTAGAAAAACACATGAGAAAACTGTCACGTCCTTCACAACTTCGCTCCCAAAACGAAAGCACGGACTTGCGTAGTTCGGTCGCATATGCCGCTAGCACCGTAAAACGACCTGACTCTGGCCTACGAAACCCTCGGTGATTGGCTTTGCATGTAAAGATTTGTTCACGCTGGGCATTCACCATTGCCACACCGCATCACTAGTTCAGAAACTCCAATCGTTCCGGCGCGCAGTTAAAACACAGCTGTGAGCGGGCGCCCGAAGCCTTTTGGGCCCAGAGCACCCATGGCGATGAAGCACAACATTACCGTTGTCATATGAGCTTTATTGCTTGACCACGGGGAGAGAAAACTAGTTACCCTACCCCCCTCAGTTAGGAGGTGAGGAGTTCCGCTGCTGACTGGAATGGCGGCTCTTCTATCATGCCTGCGCGCCCATAAAAGCTGAAACAAAAGCCACTCCCGAACTAGTGCGTAATGAAGCTGTCAGCACGCCGTAGCGTCCCTGATTTTTCCTTTGTCTTGCCGTAACTGGCGGTATACATTTCGTGTAAATATGCTATTCGATATTCCATTCGATATTCGATATTTTCGGCCATTATTCGGCACTATTCGATTCGAATTCGATTCGAGATTAAAGTTCACTATTCGCACACCCCTAACGAGATGTTCTAATTATTGCACTGGAGCGCGCATAATTTATGAAGGTTTACTACGATTCGTGCGACTTTTATCCAGCCCCCCCCCTCCTTTTCTTTTCAATCTATATATGCTTCACTACGTAATAATTATGCTTCACTGCAGCACATTGCGTATGCTTCACTCTACAGCACACGAGCAATGCGTCAACATTTACTACAAGCAATCGAGTATTATGCAACGCATTTAAGAACGCTGCCGCAGTTAGTTCGTAAGAGCTGTTTTTCATGGGCCAGCCAACTTCTCTCACATATCCAGTATGATAATAGGTTAGTGTTTTCTATCACGGATCGTTACAGTGTGACAACATCATCGCGAACGCAGGCACCGATAGTCCGCGCTGTCTTAATTAGAAGGTTGTCTTCTACTCTTTCTTCAATCTGATCGCTTCTGCTTCGCACTAAAGCTTGCTCTGCTTCACTATTAAGCTCATTAAGACTCTGCTTTTTTCATCGTAGAAGGTGAAAGCCTTACATGCCTCACCAAGCGAGAAAATTGACCGTCGGCGGCGTCAACACGAGTGATGCAATTATCATCCCACAGTGACGTCACAATATGACATCATCATGACGTTATAGATCGCCGAAATTCGCGACGTCGTTATGACGTCACATGATGGCATCATCACATTACATCGTCGCTGCGTCAAAGGTGGTCCGGTTACCGAGGCTGTGCAAAACCAGGTGAGGTACAAAAAGCTTGCAATGCCTCCAATTCTAGAGGCAGTGAAAAACCACGTCAGTTGCAGATAGCCTTCGGAGGGGTGCCGGGGGGGGGGGGGGGGGGGGGGGAGATCACTACATCAACTGAGTAAAAGAAAAAGAACAAGAACAATATGACTTTCGCCTACGAGTCGTCTTAGGCAATTGCATAAGGGACCCTGTGGATGAATGCATGGATGGATGGATGGATGCAAAACTTTATGGAACGACCTGAGGTGCACGACTGATTTTTTGTTCGTTTGGTCGCTTTTAACTTTCGCTTTACTTTCTGTTCCATTCTTTTTTCTCTCCTCGTTTCCCGTTTGTTTTTTCTTGTTCAGCTTCTGTTCCCTCTTTCAAAAAACATTATGTAGCACACGCAGCGAGAAACGAAGTGCGCAGTGCACTCTATTCGCCCAATGTCCAGTTTAAGCTAAAGAAACATAGGAGCCACATCGACGCAACAAACAATACTTTGAGGCAGTTTTAGGAGCGAAACAAATGAAGCAAAAAAAGCAAAAAAAGTGTTCTCTGAGGATTCGAAGAACTCGCCGAGGTGAACGCGCACTAATGTTCTCGATGCTGATCACACACAAAAAAAAGCAAAATAATATAGACTATTGTTGCTTGTTTCTTTTAGACGTTATTACACGTAGTATTCATTGTTTTCTTTTCTTATTGTGGCTTCTTTCGTAAGTTACAACACTCTCCTTAAAAGTGAGGGTAGAAAGACCCGGATACACCAAAAAAAAAAGAAATCCGCGTAATAAATATTTCTAGAATAGGATATAGAGATTGAACAAAGTACTTTAATAAAAGACTGAGGGGAAACGCACTTGTGTGTTGCTATGACTGCTGGGAAGATTGAAGCACAGCTCACCGACGAACACTCAGCTCACTGGTCCAGAATAAAACTTGGGGAGGGGGGAGGAGGGCTGAAGAAGAGTGGAGTAAGGGATACACACAAACACACATAACACCAAGGGTGCGAGCGTGCGCATTCAGACGGAAGAACAGGAAGGAAGCAGGAACCGTGTTCCTCGAGGAACAGAAACAAGGAACAGCAAGAAACGGTCAAGAAGAGGGGGCGAAGAGAACGAGGAGAAGGGGAAGAAGACGAGACGGCAGAACACAAATCTGTCTTTCTGTTAGGGTTCAGAAGGTAGGGGGAGCGGGGAAAGAGTGAAAGGAGAGGGATGTGATGGAAACATGGCGCCCGAGAACTGAAGGGAAGCACGACGGGGTATATAAGAGGTCCAGCCGAGCGTGCAAAGACGAAGATTTGATGAAAGTGCCAGAGCATTAAACAATAAACGCAAAAAAGGGGGAAACCGAGAAATCGAGGAAATCAAATTCACCCGCCGGAAACTGAAATTCACTTTGCCGTCGGGCACGCAGGAGCAGCTAAGGAAGGGAGAGTGGTGTGGTGTCTCTTCTGAAAAACAAGAAAAAAAAATCCCGTATTTCGAAACTGGTAGTTTTCCCACCTCCTAACTTTATTATCGAGTGCCTGTCTTCCTGCCTTGCAGGCACTGCTTCCTTTTCTCGAATGTTACATTTCGTTCCACGGGATTTGCATTTCTCAAAAAAAAGAAAAGTCTTCTCGCTCTCATAATGCCCTAGGCTGTATTTCTCGTCTTGCATCCGCCATAACGTTTGCGCCAGGATGCACGCCGCTGATGTTTGTTCACCATGTCGCGTTTGATGTGTTTACGCAGTATGACTACCTGACGTATGAGAATGACCACAACGCTTCGCAGGAGCGTGTGGGGTAAACAATGCGCACCACGCAGAATGGGCGCTGTCCAAGTGAATCCAGACGCGAGTTATGGAAGGAAACAGAGAGCCAAGCTTCACGTCTGAGGCGGGTCGCATTTTCATATCTCATACATTCTCGAAACAAAACGAAGGAAACAAGCAGAACCCTTGTAAAAGGGCTCTACACCGTGTCTAAGCTTATAGTGCAACATTGAGAGAATACAAACGAAAGGAGCCATCATGTTCTTATTCTAGAATGAAAGTTGTGTTGCGGGGGTAAGGACAAATTATTGTGCATACCCTAGATCCTGGCGAACCAGGAAAATGGCGTTTCTCCCACACAGAGGCTCCACGCGTTACAACAGCGCTTGCCAAGTAACATTTGCTGGCAGGCCAGTTCGTGATGCATAGTTCATAGGTATACCAGTGCAAACGTAACAAGAAAATTAAGAATACGCAGGACAGGATGCAACAATCTGTCTTGTGTCTTCTTGGGTTTCTTGTTAAGTTTGTGCTGGTATAGGCCTATTAGCTTACCTAGAGTAGCGCGTTGTTTCGTGAATGACACTTTGAAGAGCCGCAGTTTCGCCGCAAAGGCGAAGTAACGAATGCGGTAACAACAAATTGGAACTTTATACGAAGTAAGGCTATAGCAGCTAACTCCTATGAGATACGATCAGGCGTAACTCCACAAAACGCTTGCGTAAGGGGATACGGCCGCTCCAGCGAGCGAAGAGGCGTTGTGCTCTCTGTCGTCTCAACGCGATGTATGCGGTGGGAGCACAGCGCTTACAAAGCTATGAGCCGTCTGCTGATCTATGTCGAGGTAGCGACCGCGCCTTTTTGATCAGCTGCAAGTCATACTCTCTCAGACGCCCTCGTAGCTTAGTACGAACAGCGAGTCTCTCGTGCACAATATAGCGTAGAAGACCGTGCCCTGCAGATTAGATCTCAGACACTGCAAAAGTTGACAAACTTTTTCAACATCACCCCCTTTTCATTGTATTTTTTTTTGTTACTTCTAGGGCAACACATCTTTGTAAGGGATGACTGTATATTAACGATATTGCAAGATCAATGTATGAGGATAAAAAATATTGCGTCAGTTTGCTTACTGAGGTATCCACGTTCCATAAAAGGTGTTGCACTAAGCGAATAGCAAAGTCCACGTCCACATTCAGCTAAAGACGTTGTTGCTAAAGCACAACGAAGTGTGCATGGACTTTATACTCAAAATGTTACATTAACCGCATAACGATGTGTGCATCAACGTTGTACTCAAAGTGTTACACTAACCGCTTATAACGAAGCTTGCGTTTACATTTCACCAAGCGCATCGCACAAGGCGAAGAACGAAAGCTTAGATCTGCATTTCGCAGAAGGTTCAAAAGAACGGAAATTGTTCGAGGGGCCTCGATGCTTTCCTAATGATCCCTTATGCTTTCCTTGGCTTAATTGTCTTTCGGTTCCATTGGCTCTTTCCCAGAACGTGTCATACTAACTGCACAACGAAGCGACGTTCCAATACGAAGATGTCATACAAGCCACACACGGGCGAAGCGCCCTCTGTATGCTCACGCACTCCGGGAAATCCCGGGGGAAATGAATAATTCCAGCAAGCAAGCGCAGTTTTCATTCCCGGAGAAAACGACACCCTATACAGCGAGGAAGCAGTGGCAGCGTTTCTCGGAAGTTGCCTTTGCACGAAGTTGCACTGCAGAACCTGCCCCTTGCTGCTGCTCCTCTTCACACGGTTCTGCTCATACGAAAATGTTAAAATCTGGTAAAAAGTAACTGCGAACGACAATGCTCATTTGCAGAGCGCAAATTCGGTACGGCACATAGAAGAACACACACAACAGGGTACATTGAAAACTATAGCCCAGCAACAAATTCTCTTGCGAACGACAATTTTCTTGCTGTTTCTTTCTCTCTCGCTAAGAAGAGGCGTCGAGGTTAGGCCGGCGGACGAATAAAGCTTTCCGGACTTAAAGCCACGCACAAGAATGGAAAGAGAAGAAGGGGGAAATGAGAGAGAGGGTGAGGCCAGCACAGGGAGCCCGGGCTTAGGGATACAACCTCTCCACCGTCGACTTCGCAGTATGGGCGGCGTTGAAGGGTGGATACACAAGAGGCTACGTAGAAAAGGCGGGCGTCGTTGTATGATAAACAGGGGGGCCGCAGGCCCCCTTTGTTTTTTCTTTCTCTCTTTCTGTTGTCTTTTTTTTTACCCTCCTGAGCTGTGTTTACGTCCGCGGAAGCGGGGGGGGGGGCAAGAAAAACTGCAACAGCCCCAAGGGTGACGCCACCCGCTGATGCTGCTGCGGCGTTTTTCTGCAAGCCAGCAGCATTCTATATAGACACGGTCTCCTCGGCATAGGCAGCAGCAGCCGCCGCGGAGAGGCGCCGGAAATCCTAAGCAAAACAGGGGGGGGGGGGGTTTCAAGCCTGCGAGGGCTTTCACGATATAGCCAGGGTGGTGGAGGCTTCGGCTTCAGCGGCGACGAAGCTGGGTTGCGCGCGTATATGCGAGCAACACTGAGAGCGCGATGTGCTGCATAGGGTTCGCGTGCTCGCAGTGGGGAGTGGAGATGAGGTGCTGGAAAGGAGGTGGTGGAGAGGAGTAGTTGTGAAAAGGGTCGAGAGAAGGCGAAGAGAGAATTGTCCAGATTTACGCCTGCATGTGGCTCGGCGGTGGCTGGGCGGCTGCCGGCTGGCGAGAAGAGATAGCCAGCGTGCGGTTGGGAGAAAGAGGGAGAGGGTGAGAAGAGAGAGGGGGGAAGAGCGAGAATGGAGCGACGCTTTGTAGGCAGCCATTTTCCTCCCTCGTGGCGACTCGAGCTCTTTCTTTTTCATTGTTCTGTTTTTCATTTTTCGCTTTTGAAGCTTTAGAAGTTTGAGTTCTTTTCGGCCTTTGATGAACCCATCCACGCACTTTGCCAGGATGAAGAAACCATCATCGCAACGATGCCGTCGTGTCGGCAAAAGAAAAAAAAAACTCATAAAACAAGACGCTTAATGAAAGAGAGCAGAGCGCAGAAAACTTCAGTGAGGTCGTCGTCCTCAGGTTCGGTCGCAGGGATAGGCTGCTCTTTCGGTGGCATATCAAGCAATCCCTTTTTAGGGGCCTCCTGGTGCCCGTAAAAGCTCAGTCAACTCAACCTTCCTGTCCTACGCCTACCTTTGGGAGTTTGCCGCAGCTTCGGTTGAGCCAAATGAGCGAGTCTTTTTCATGGTGGATGCAATATTGTGACACTGAGTTGCCCTAGCCGTAAGTCTATCGAGTCAGCTAGCGATACTGGTCAGGCTGCTTCGCTAAATTTTGTCGGTGTTTGCTCAGCTTCGTACACCCTTCTTTACGCAGTGGAAAAGTCAGAGAGAGAAATAAAGAAGTCAAAGTTTCACTGCAAGGGCAAAGCAATGAATGCGACAGCAGCAAATACGAATGTTGTATGAACTAAGTCTATTAAGCTAGCTCCTTTAGGATCCGATCTGCTGTAGTTCTAAAAAACGCTGGCGTAAGAGAATATGGTCACTCTACAGTGAAACCTCGCTGATACGAATCTCACGGGACCGCCAAAAATATTCGCATCATCCGAAATTCGTATCACCAGAAAGCATGAAAAATTAGCATGCGACAAAAGAAAGCTGGCGTACATCTTCATTTATTGTTTTTCAGGGCCGCAGCAACGTCAGGAAGAACCCTGAATGATTGTCAGTTAAGTTTTTAGATGTCGGTAATCATAGCAGCACTCGTAAATATACGGCCCCTACGCGCGTATTCAATTAATGAACCAGGTGCGTTGCGACCCACGACAGCAGTAGCCCCTTCCAAAGTGTAGTATGCTTTTGTGCATGACACCGGAGTACTGCAGCGAAAGTAACGAAAGAAAGAAGCGCTTTGACACGATGGATCAAGGCCACAAAATTACAGAACCACGGTCCTGTGTTAGGATTTTATTATCGCGGAGGTGTTTGGGATGTTTTTTGGGAGATTTACGGCCGTGCCCGCACAAGTGCGACCTCAACGGTCGTACGTGTTGACGTTGCGAGGCCTGACTCCTTCGCCAAGACCGTACTCGCCTTCTTTCGATCCTCGTCCACCTTTCATAAGATGTCTGATGCACGAGGCAGGCACGTGTAAAAACAGTACAACGACAGCAGCCCGCGACGACTTGTTAGAATAAAAAAAGCATGGCGCTAATATCCTCTAATCTAAACGCGAAGGCACACGGAGGCTATTAAAAGCCACAAAGATTCCCGCACACAATCTCCGAGGCCGTGACGCGTCTCTGAAGGTTTATTCTGACCGTAAGAAAAGAGTTTTGCTTACACCGTGATTCTGACGATTTGGTGGTGCGGGGCGCATGCCCACGCTTGCGTTCCCGCGCTCTCACGTGCTTGACGCCTCTTCCGCGGCAGCGCGGACTGCACCTTCGTACCTGGGCGGTAGCGTACGTTCGTATCAAACGTCACTGGGTGAAAATCGGGTCGCAACAACCGTAGTCCATTACATTGCAGGCCAATGGGCCTTGGCCGGGACCAATCACCCCGAAATTCGTATAAGCTGTGATCGTATCACCGAGGTTTCACTGTAGTGAGCGAAGCGGTCTTCGTGCTGTCTGTCGCTTCAACGCGAAGTAAGCGGTGAGAGCATAGGACGTCCAAATGTATGAGCCGTCCATTCATCTACTGACATTGTACAATCGACTGAAAGGAAAAAGAAAATGGCTTTCGCCTTCGAGTAGCCTTAGGAAAGTGCGTAAGAGTCCGCGTGAATTTTTGGTGTCCACCATAGCTTTATTGGGCTTCCCAGATTCACCGATGCCTTTAGAGTGCAAAGTAAAGGTACCACACGGTCAGCAGCCTCAGACATTGACTCTAAATGTAGTAGTAGGTGTGTGTGTGTGTGCGTGTGTGTGTGTGTGTGTGTGTGTGTGTGTGTGTGTGTGTGTGTGTGTGTGTGTGTGTGTGTGTGTGTGTTATCGAAATGCATTCCAAGCCTTACACGAAGTGAATGTTCTTTCTACACCTAAAGGAGAACAGATGGTATTAGCATCGAGGATGACTTGCATATCTGACAGGCTGTCCAGAGATAATGTCCACATTAGAGCTGACACAATCAGCGTCTCTCCACTGAACGACTAACCGTAATGGTGGTTCCCTTCGCTTCTGCGCAGGACGCTGTCTTATCTATAATATGCTGGCCCTTGGCGGCTGGCCTTTGCTTCATTGGCCAGCTTGAAGTGCAGTGTATTGTTGCAAAGTCATGCAGCTATGCCAGAATTTGTCCGAATTCAGAAGAAATTCAAGAAATCCGGCATGCCTAGCGCCTGCCGGAACAAGATTCCAGCGCTACGGTGAAGCTAACGGAGAGCGAAGATTCTTCTAGCGATAAACCAAGGCATATCGGAGGCGGACACGTACCCCCGGACTAGCCGACGAACGTAAGGCTGCGCCGACCATGCCCAAACCACGCTTTCCGCTGTTCGCGTTTCTTTTCATCGCGATACTACGTCCGACATCAGCTCAGTATTCGCTGAACATGGGTAGTCGTCTTCATGTTAAAAGACTGGGCTTGCAAACACGGACACAAGAGCGAATAATAATAATAACTGGTGTTTTACGTGCCAAAACCGCCATATGATTATGAAGCACGCCATAGTGGAGGGCTCAGGAAATTTCGACCCTCTGGTGTTTTCTAACGTGCACTGACATCGCACAGAAACGGGCCTCTACCATTTCGCCTCCACTGAAATGCGACCGCCGCGGCCGGGATCGAACCCGCGGCCATCGGGTCTGCAGCCGAGCACCGTAACCACTGATCCACCGCGGCAGACCACAACAGAGAAGTCATGACACCACAAACGCCGACTAACTGCAAAGGCACACAGTGGTGGAAAAAAAAGGGTAGGCACAAAAACTTATCTGCGCATGCCCAGGCAGTAGGCGATGCCTATCAATTCGGAACACGTGGTGGTCCACGCGAGTGAAAACTGTTCAAGCATTTGATTTCTTCTTTGTGAAAGTTAATCGATGGCTGGCTCGCGCGGACGCTACCGCTATTATTGATATGCCAGGCCTCAATTTTAGACGCGTTTCTTCATTCCTGTGCCTGTACGTCACTAACTTCGCGAACTGCTCAAAAAGGAATGGGTGGACGTCAACCTCGCATCGGCTTTGCGCTGACCAAACAGGTAAACGTCAATCTCGCATAGGCAGACGTCAACCTGCTCTTCATCGCCAAAGATAAAGGGGAAAAAATGAATAAACTCACCATCAAAGGAGGCGGCGACAGCGCTACAGCCCGAGCACTAAGAGCGCACGAGGCGACGCGCGGTATCCGTATCCCGGTTTCGCATTTGCGTTTCGCGTTACGGTGACTGGCATAGGGCGCGCACGAGCGGGGTTCCCTGCTCGATGGAAGCTTAGCATCTCGCGCAGCAGGCGGGCACACACACACGAGCGCGCGCGAGCGCTCGGGGTTCGTTGAGGTATACCAGTTGGCGGCCGCACTGGCACAACACCAAGCTAGCCGCTTTTTCGCCGCTTCGCTCGCTGGGTGCCTCGGCATAACATACCCTTCGCCGCTTCCTGCCTAACCCCCCCCCCCACCTCCTTCCACCCCTGCAAGTCCGCACCGATTGTTGTGGTGGACCGGAGCAAGCCCAGCAGGGATCTCGAAACGGCAGCGCCCGACGAACCTAAACAAACCGGCCGGCGGTTTCCTGCAGGCGAGGCTTGTACTTACGGCGGTAGCGAGTTGCGTTTTTTTTTTTTTTCGGCAAAACGATGGGTGCAGCCGACTCCTCGGGGAGCGTGCTTTTGCGGCCCAACAACGTTTGGCCAGTCGAGAGACCCGACGAAGTGGGCGGAGGTGAACGGAGGTGAATGGACTGAGTTTTAGGCCGTGCATAACTTACGAAATGAATTCGAAGGGCACGCACGTAACGGGAAGCTTATGCGAGCGATTCTCCCCCTCGGTGGTACAGTGGTTACGGTGTTCACCCACTGACACGAAAGTCGCGGGTTCGATCCCGGCCGCGGCGGTCGCATTTCGATGGAGGCGAAATGCTAGAGGCCCGTTTACCGTGCGATGTCAGTGCACGTTAAAGACCACTAGACGGTCGAAATTTCCGGACCCCTCCAATACACCGCGCCTCAATCATATCGTGTTTCCGGCAAGTAAAACCCCAGATATTATTATTATTATTATTATTATTATTATTATTATTATTATTATTATTATGGGAGCGATGCTACGTGGTTTCTGTGATGATAAATAACGCAGCAGCCGAACAGACAAATATTAAACTGTTTATCGTGCGAACTTGCACCCACAGTACAAAGGTAGCGGCGAGCAAAGTAATCGAAACTGCGAATCCAAGGCAGAACGCGTCGGCTTTTAAACAAGCGTCATCGTGCATGAATTCCATTGTTATCGCCGATGCTCGCGTGAGTGGCGGAACGCATTCAACTATTCGCGTCGTGCGCGCAATCTGATTACAACCGTGCACAGAGTTTCAGTAAGAAACTCGGGCGCGGCTTGCCCCAGGCGCCGTGGAAAAAAAAAAAAAAAAAAACTTACAGGGTCCCTTATGCAATCGCCTAAGAAGACTCGGAGGCAAAAGCCATTTTCCTTTTATTCTAAGTCGATGTACAGATCCTCCCCCGCGCCCCTCCGAAAGCTCTCTGCGCGTAACGTGGTTTTCCACTGCCTCCAAGATCGGAGACATTGCAAGCTTTCTGCCTCTCAACGTCTTCTTTATCTTCTCACTCGATGTACTTAGAGTTGCTGTATATGCTACCTTTAGATAGCAGAGTTGCGCATAGGTCTGGCTAGCAACCACAGCTATGCAGTGAAGTCACACTGAGTTTTTGCAGGCGACATGCCCACCGCGTCGCCGATTAACATGTCTGTTGTGTCGAATACCGGCGATACACATTGACTACCGATGACTGGTGTTAATTGAGTTCGCTGCAGCGGTGGCGTCGAAAAAATACAAAAATAGTCTTGAGCGTCAGCTTCTCCGCAATGCATGGTTGCTAGCGGCGTTTGGAAGACAGATGCGCATCTCTGCTACATAAAGGTAACATATACAGTAACCTTAGATGTACTGATCCTCCCACGCCCCCCTCCGACAGTTTTCTGCACCAAACGCGGTTTTACATTGGCTCCAAGATCGGAGGCATTGCAAGCTTTCTACACATGCATACGTGTTTTGCGCTGCCTCCGTGATCGGCCCACATTTGACCAAGTGGCGATGCCAAGTGATGACATCATCATATGACGCCACGTTATGTCACGTCATCATGACGTCACTAACTTCGGCGACCTGATGACGTCGCATGGCGGCGTTATCACGTGATGACGATCTTTTGCATCACTCGTGTTGACGCCGCCGACGCGGGACTCCGACGGTCAACTTTTGTATTTGATGAGGCCAGCTAAGGCTTCCGCCTTAATAAAAATTCAGAGCTCTTCCACTACTGTGGCTTCACGTAGTCTATCGCGCCCATTCGTGTTTCGTCGAAGATGGCTTTCGCCTTCGAGTATTCTTAGGCTAATAATAATAATATCTGGGGTTTTACGTCCCAAAACCACGATATGATTATGAGAGACGCCGTAGTGGAGGGCTCCGGAAATTTCGACCATCTGGTGTTCTTTAACGTGCACCTAAATCTAAGTACACGGGCCTCTACCATTTCGAGTATTCTTAGGCTAATGCATAAGGTACCCTGTGAGTGTTTGTTATCGTTATGAAAAAGAATTAGCACAGCTTGCACTAAGTCGCACAAGGCTGGGTCACAGCAGAGCTGGTGGGCACCTACCGTATTTACTCGAATCTAAGCCGATGTTTTTTTTTTTCGAAAGCACGGTGTGCTAAAGTAGGGGGGGGGGGTCGGCTTAGATTGGAGTACAATGATTAAGTTTTTTTCTGGCCTTGCGGATTTTTGGGGTCGGCTTAGAAACGGGGCCGGCCTAGATTCGAGTAAATACGGTAGCTTATCCTGGCTTGGCTATGCTGCTACTCTCTCCCCCTTTCTCACCCCTTGCTATTCTATACTATAAATGGCTATGCGTGCTCTTTTATTTTCTATCTTTTTTTGTATGTGTCTTTTTTCTATTTCTTTCTCGATATGTCTATTTCTTTCCCTGTATTTCTATCTTTTTGTCTCTTCCCTTTCTGTCTGTATCGTGGTTTTGGGACGTTAAACCCCAGATATCATCATCATTTCTTTCTGTCTATTTTTCTCTTTCTCTTTATGTCTTTCTTTTAGATGCGAAGCAGCTCTTTGACTAGCCTGTGTAACGCAGTCCCTCCGTCCGCACAAACGCGAGGCAACGCGCTTCCCTCGGCGCAGGTGTTGGAGCGGTGCCAAGTAGGTCACGCCGCAGCTGGGCGTTGACGTCACGCTCCCCTCGCACGCTTCCCTCGTAGGTGCGCGCTTACGTCACTCTCTCCCTCACCCGCCGGAGCGCCCGCAGCTGCCGGCTCCAACGCCCGCTCGCCTCCCGTGTCTGCGTTTCAAAGAAACGTTTACACCAGTAAACGCTACACCGAGCTTCGCTTCAAACGAATCTTCCAGCGCTCACCGCAGCACCCGCGTTAGCGCCGTTCAACCCGTGAGGCCACCCGTGCGTGACGCTGCTGCTTCGCATCCCATCAGGGATCCCCTCGGGAAGATGGTCCAATTTTTTTGTCTTTTTTCCCCTTTCTTTCTACTTCATTCTCTTTCTTTCTCCAGCTTTCTGTTGTTGCCCTTGTTTCCCTATATTTTTCTCTTTCTATTTCTTTCTATGCATTTATTTATTTTTCTCTCACTCTGTAGTCGTTCTCTCGCCTTCTATGTTTCTTTCTCTCTTCCGTTTCTTTCTATTTCTCTCTTTCCCTTTCTTTCTCTCTGTACTCGTTCTCCCCTCCTCCTTTCCCTCCTCCTCAGATCTGTCCTCCTCACCCACACTTCTCTTTCCCATCCCCTTGCTACACGATACAAGGCTAGGTTATTCTCTGCTAGCCGTGCCTGGATAGCCGAGTGGTTAAGACGCTCGTCGTCTTGGAAACCTGGGTACGCGGGTTCTAATTTCGCCTACTCGCCTCGCCAAGAATTCTTTTTTAGGGGCGAAGCTCCTTAAGGCGGCACCCGTTCGTCCCTCGTAGTCGTAGTCGTAGTAGTCGTAGTGCGTAACCAGTCTTACGCTTTGACCTCCAAGGTGGTGCCGGTGGGAGATTTTTCCTGTGCGTTGATGAATAAAAAATTCGCAGCGTGCGCGTTAACTAAAAGCCGAATTCTTCTGTCTCTCATTCCCCATTAGCAGCCATTGGCATGTTCCAGTAGGAAACGTTAGTAGAAGTAGAAGTGTAAGTGTTAGCTAAAAGCCGACTACTTCTGTCTCTCATTCCCATTAGCAGCCATTGTTTACCTCCAAGGTAGTGCCTGGTGAGATTTCTCCTGTGCGTGATTAAACAATAAAAATTTTGTTCAAAACGCCGTTGATTGATGAAATAAACCAACGAAAGACGCCAGATGTTTTGTAAAAGCAAAACGAAAGAACGCCAGATGTTTCTAAAGCAAAACGAAAAGACGCCAGCTGCTTAACGAAAGACGCCAGATGTTTTCTAAAGCAATGGTTTTTTAAACAATAAAATTCACAGCGTACATGTGAAATTAAAGTGAGCTGCAAGTCGTCATAACTCATCGAACCTTTAGTATAAACGCGCCCGATCTCACGTCGGTGATGATGTACTGGGCAGAATTCACGGAAGAATCACGGTTTACCGATGAACCTCCGCAGCTTCGCCCACTCATCATCATTCACTCCGTGGATATGCTGTGATTTTTTTTGTCCGAGAATTTCTCTCTGTCTCTTATCTTTATTTCTCTTTCGTTCTCTCTCTCTCTCTCTGTACTCTTTCTCACGCCCGTCAGAGTTATTGCATCCCACGCTGCACACATCGGCGCGCGTGTTGTGGTTGCGAAGCAGGAGATGGAGAAGACGACAACGATGAAGAAGAGGACGAAGAAAGCGCGTGTGGGTTCATGATAATGATAATTTCTGTTCACTCTACCCGGACTAACGGTCGACATAAACAGCCCCGCAGTTAACATAGGAACGACATCCTCTACCATGGGAGAGCGATAAGCTGACCCTGCGTAATTTGACGAGCTAAAGCAAGCCGGAATTATGTTTCGAACAACTCCTCGGGCTGACTGCGTTTCGGAGCCAAAATGCATCACGCGTTCGCTCTGATCCCACTCTGCGCACACTTCAGAAATGGGGTAGCTACGTAGGTTTAATCCATTAACATTTTGTACCTAACTACTCCTCCAGTTGACTATTACCCAAATATTTCAAGGCAATTTTGACTTTTGTGTATGACTTCTATTTGAGACTTTGCAATGTTCAAGACGGAAAGGAAATAGATCTATCAGTGGCTTATAAGTTTCGGCAAGCTATAGGCTCCGAAATGCTTAAAGACACAGAGGAGCCAGAGCCAGATAGTTCACTCGCGCGTTAAGCGCAGTCATAATAGGCACTGCGCTCATTATAAATGCGGGCAGGATTTGTTTACCTACATCCAAATCATTTGGACCGAGCATATGCGAGTGAGAGTGACGTCACGAACAAAAAAACAAGCTTGAGCGTGTGATGTCGGTGCAGCGCATATGAACATCAGAAAAGCTTATATTAATATCCATCCATGGAGCAGGCAACTCCTTTGGGAGCTGTCTAAGGGATGCGTAAGCGTAGAGTTTTCTTTTATTTATTTTTTTAAGGCGGAAGTCTTAGATGCTCACGAAACACGAAAATTGGCTGTCGGCGTCCCGCGGCATCGGCGTCAATACGAGTGATGCAAAGAATCATCATCACGTTAAGACGTCACAGATTGTAATCACGTTATGACGGGACAGATCGCCATCATGTGACGTCACATAACGTGACGTCACGTGATGACGGCGGTGGTGGGCTGGCTAAAACTAACGTCGTTACTGTAGGCCTTTCGGTAAAACTTTCACCGATATTCTGGTTCAGAAGCGAGCGCATGTTTATTTTAAAGGAGCTTACGTCATTTCCGCACGTAAAGAAACACAAACGAGAAAACTGTCAAGCCTTTCACAACTTCACTTCCGAAACGAAAGCACGGACTTCTCGCGTAGTTCGGTCACGTATGCGGCAAGCTTCGTAAAACGTCCCGACTTTGGCCGGCCAAACTCTCGGTGATTGGCTTTACATGGGCAAATTTGTCCACGCTCTGTCACTGCCACACCACACCACTCGTTCAGAAACTCCCATCGTTCCGGCTGCTGTGAACGGGCGCCCGAAGTTTTGTGCGCCCGGAGCACTCATGTTCTTTCTCTCAGTTTTCATTAAAATCTTTGGTATTCGATATTCGATTCGATATTCGATATATTTGGCCACTATTCGGCACTATTCGATTTGAATTCGATTCGAAATGAAATTTCACTATTCGCACACCCCTAGAAGAAAGCTTTCATTTCGGGTTGGGGGACCAATGCAATCGACTTAGAAGAAAAATAAGATGGATGCTAGAGTACCAGAAATTTCCTATATAATTTCCTTCTATAAGCTATACCCCATCCTTAAGGTTTAGAAAAGCTTATAAAGCCACTCAATTCGCCTTTTTCACAATGCCACGGCGCATGCGTCCTTCCCCTAGCAGAAAAATCGCGAGACGCCTTTTAATCTCGCAGGTTTTCGTTCTTTGAGATGTCTGTTGTCCCAGCCCCTACCAAAGCCCTGCCAAAACGCCACAGGGCAGCACATTAAAATGGAGAAGGCGGATTCTTGACCAATCCCCCGCAGTGGGTGCGAGTTACAGTTAGCTGAAAATGAACAAGAGTCGTCTTAGGCAAATGCATACGGGACCATTTGAATTCCTCTTTCTTTTTTCCCTCATGTACGAACTGTGTCAACGTAGTAGTGGTAATAGTGATAGTAGTAGTAGCAGTAGTAGTAGTAGTTGAACAATTGCAGCGCCCAACCAACTACGTACTCGAAACGAATGACTCCTTAAAGATCAAAGCACCTCTTGCAACAGCACGTGTCAGGGCATTTCGCATTGCCAGGAGGAGGCTTCAAGAAATTAACGCTGACTGAAGGGACTGAGAAATGGCCCTCAAGAACGAGACATCAAAAGCGTATACCTCAAAGCACGTCCCGCTCAACAGCACTGCCTCTTTTTTTTTTCCATATCCACTTACCTGAACATAACCTCGTTGTTCCACCAGTAAACTGCCACGTGTAGCGAAGTGACTCGACAACCTATATTCTCCTACCCTAAATTAGGTCAACGGTTCGATCCACCGGGACTGGTGAAAGCACTTCCTTATTGAGAAAGTAAGAGCCGTCAAGACGGTGGTAAGGTTAGGTTTCGTGCTTCTTTTTTTTCAGAAGGGCAGTCAAAGTAAGTACATCGTGAAGAAGGCAGCGTCTTCCTTGGATGATACGTCAGTGTAGGCTATGGTCGAGTGGATATGCTTGAAGATGCCTCCGCGATCACACCCTTCACTTCTTAACAGGACGCCGCTGTGGAAAGGTATGATGCCCAAGACCAAAGCAGCACTTGCAGCTAATTGGCTTGGCGCACGTGCGCCCAGTCTGAAAGCAGATAGCCAAAGACGGCTCATCAACGGGGGTTTGGACGACAGACCTGTCCCTCTCGCGCAGTTATGAGGGGGCAGTGAGGGACCGGCATAGTGGAACCAAGTTACGGTTGCTAGCGGTAGACTGGGAAGAAGCGAATCAATTAATAATAATTGTTGGGGTTTAAAGTCCCAAAACCACAATTTGAGTATTAGAGACGCCGTAGTGGAGGGCTCCGGAAATATTGACCATCTGGTGTTTAACGTGCACTTAAATCTAAGTACACGGGCCTCAAGCATTTTCGCCTCTATCGAAAATGCGGCCGCCGCGGCTGGGATTCGATCCCGCGACCAATAAGCGAAGCAGAACATTACATGTTCAGGAAACTTCAAATGCACATATAGGGTAACAAACGTGTTTGCGTGCCGCAATAAGGAAAGATAGGCATGTTAAGGCGAAAACCTTATATGACTCACGAATCAAGAAGTTCTCGATGTTAGGCGAGGCCTGACGATACATCGCGAGCCTTTGTCGGCGGCGTCAACACGGGTAATGCAAAAGGGGAAAAAACGCGACGTAATAAAAGCCGGTCAAAAGTCACGTGACACCCAAGTGAATGTCGGTGTGCAGTCGGCGTAACAAAAGTCACATGACCTCAATGTAACATGACGCCATTAATGACGTCACATATCGCCAGAATCCGTACCGAAAGCAGTCATGACAACGTCACAACATAACGTCACGTGATGACGTCATCTCAGGATATCGTCGTCTGGTCAAAGACGGGCCGATCACGGAGGCTGTGCGAAACCACGTTAGGTGCTGAAAGCTTGATATGCCTCGGAGTGCAAAATCACGGTAGTTGCAGCAACACTTCGGGGGGGGGGGGGGGGTATGATCAATGCAATACACTCAGATGAAAAAGAAGATGGCTTTCGTCTTCCAGTAGTCTCAGGCAAATGCATAAAGGATCACGTGGCTTTTTAGTACGGATATATGCATACGAACCAAACAGCGTGGAAAACACGGGGACCTAGAGAAATATACAAACCAAGAGCTAAACTTCGTTCGGAAACAATATTAGCCTCCTTCACGTTCTTCGGAGCAAGAGTTAGTCCCGGTTTTTTTTTCTTCGCGCTGGTTTGTTCTTAATGTGCCTTCGTGTGCAGCCTCACTGTTATTCCAGCGTGTTAACTTATATAAGCAACACGACAAGCAAACCTTCTGCTCGTAACCTCGGCGTGTGACCATCACTCAGATTTAGGACGCGTTCTAGCACCATCAAAAGCGACACCGACACGAACGACCTCTAGTAGCGCACGCGCAGACTTCGACGATCACTCGGTTATTGCACCAACACAATGATAACATTCCCCATCTTTTTCAAGAGCTTGCACAATTGCACCTCCCCCTCACTACAACTCACGAGCAATTAGATTATAAAGGCGAGGTCAATGAACTTCTCGACGCCCCAATAACGGAGACAGAAGTTCGACATGCCCTATTTTCCCTTAAAACTACATCTGCCCCGGGTATCGATAATGTAACTAATAAATTACTTCGAAATCTGGACGACAAATCGATCTCCGCCCTTACAGATTACTATAATCACTGCTTCAATAACAGCTCCCTTCCGAACTCATGGAAAGCCGCCAGGGTAATCTTTATTCCTAAACCTAATAAGCCCTCAGACATAGCTAACCTTAGACCAATTTCCCTAACGTCATGTTTGGGCAAAACTCTCGAACATGTCATTCTTAATCGCTTAAATAAGTACACAGAAGACACTCGGTTATTCCCACCAGAGATGATTGGCTTTCGCCAATCGCTCTCTTGCCAAGATGCCATGCTGAGGCTCAAACGTGACATCCTGACTCCCAGTGGTAGTAAAGACACCCAAGCCATCCTGGGGCTCGACCTTCGCGGTGCGTTCAACAATATAGATCATGGCTATATCTTACGCGAATTAGACAAGATTAACTGTGGCAAGAAAATGTATGACTATATCCGTGAATTCCTTACCAACCGCACGGCTATCATTAGTCTCAATGACCAAAATTCGCCCCCAATCACCCTAGGTAGCTTTGGCACACCTCAGGGATCTGTGCTCTCACCGTTCCTCTTTAACATAGCCATGAGGTCTATTTCTGAGTCGCTGGCCCACATACCGGATCTTCAATATTCTTTATATGCAGATGACATTACCATATGTATGAAGGGTGGATCCGATGGCTACATTCAAAATACCTTACAAGAGGCCGCAGATGTGGTGGCTACGACAGCTGGACTTATGAACCTCGAGTGCTCGCCAGCTAAATCTGAGCTGTTACTTATCTCAGCTAATAAGCGCGACAGACCCAGCATTCAGATAAACCTGAATGGGAAGCAAGTTCTCATTGTAGACAAAATATGTGTACTAGGCATGCACATTCAATCTAACAAACTGAACACCTACACACTTCAAACAGTTGCTGCGAGCGTAGACCACACAACACGGCTTATAGGAAGGGTCTAGAATAAGCACGGTGGTCTTCGCGAAGCAGATTTAATAAGACTTGTACAAGCATTTGCCATCAGTAAAATCACATTCTCCCTCCCTTGTCTTCGCCTTACAAGGCCTGAGGAAGATAAGATTAATTCACTAATACGCAAGCTATACAAGTTTGCCCTTGGAGTGCCAAGTACAGCCTCTACTGAAAAACTTTTGGCTACAGGCACCTTGAATACCTTTAGTGAGCTCGCAGAAGCCCACCTGACAGCTCAGTACCAACGCTTATCGAACACCCACACTGGTAGACATATTTTGAACTCCCTAAATATTATCCCAGCACCAATGACCAAAGAGAATTTAATATTCCGCATCAGATTCATGAGAATTTTGATATCCCTCCTCTCCCTAAAAATATGCATCTTGTTCATCACGAGCATAGAAGGCAACAACGAGCTAAATCTCTACAGAAAAAGTTCTTCAATTCCAAACATGTGGTCTATGTCGACGCCGCAGAGTATCCGTGTGGACATAAATTCGCTTTATCGGTTGTTAACTCCACTGGCAGTGTTGTAACGGCAGCATCCATTCGAGCCTCGTCTTCGGAGGAAGCGGAGGAGGCCGCGGTGGCACTCGCCGCAACAATTGCTAATTCGTCTCTCATTGTAAATGACTCAAAAACTGCCATATACAACTTCGGAGCGGGTAGGGTTTGTAGGACAGCCCTAGCCATTCTCTCTCGTAATCCGCCATCCCAACTTGTTACATTAATCTGGACACCAGCTCACGCAGGCCTAATTGGTAATGAGGCGGCTCATGCAAGCGCTCGAGCTTTCACGATCCGAGCGCAGGCTAGGCTAGGGGACGCTTCAGAAACCAATAATCTTCCTCCTGAATTTACCTCTAAGGACAGATTGGTTACGTACCACGACATTTGCGGGCATTACCGCCTAGGTCGCCAAACCCTCCCGCCTTTACTACGTCGGTCCTCACGCAGCCGCGAGGTTCTATGGCGTAGACTACAAACCCGCACTTTTCTTTCCCCTGTCTTACGCCACAAAATGTACCCCGGGATGTACCCTAATTCGCACTGCAAGTTTTGTTCTGTCAGGCGAGCGGACCTTAACCACATTATGTGGCAATGCAAACGTCACTCCCCTCCCCAGAGCCTTCGTAAACAATTAAGTAGTCAGGAGCTGTGGGAGGCTGCCATGCGCAGCTACAACCCCGCACTTCAGGAGGCTATCCTGAGGTGGGCTGAGGTGGCAGAGGAGGCCTACCGCGAGTAGGATCCCTCGCCTTCATCTCGCCTTCATCTCGCAGCCCCTTTCCCTTAAGATGGGATAAATAAAGTTATTTCTCTCTCTCTCTCTCTCGACGCGGAAGCATTACAATACAGGGCCTGCGACTCGCATCCAGTAACAATATATTCGCAGGAAAACGGGAGAATCAAAGAAGCTAGTAAACAAGATTAACTCTCCATTTCTCCGTGACAAGAATATGCATGTGTATACCGCATGGTCGAATCAGCATGCACTGCGCCGGCGTTGTTATGGCCACCTAGACGGCGTTGTGTACAGAAACAAAAAGAATGTGAAATGCATCGCACGTACATTGCCTCGTTATGTATGGGTAGAGGCTGTTATTCATCCAGACTGACTGCGGCGTCCTCGCAGCGACGCTAGCTTTCGCTTCCTGATCCCGCTGCAGTACGCCGGTGTTGACACTGAAACCTGCCTCTCCCTAACTCCCCTTTCTGGTCTCCCCGTTTACCCCCCCCCCCCCCCATCACCATTCGGTCCCTGACATTCTCTCCTGTCACCCTCAACTTCTACTCATCTCGGCAGTCTCTATCTCCCTTTTGCCGCTGACACTCGAACCCTCCTTTCTTCCAAACTCCATTTTTACTCCCCATTCACTCCCTATGTAACGATCAGCTCCTGGCTTCGTCCCTCCCCCGTCAACACCTTCTCTCCTGTCACTCTCATCTTCACCGACTCATCTCTGCAGCCTCTGTCTTCTTTTTGCCGTTGACACACGAACCTGCCTCTCCACAAATCCCCTTTTCTCTACTCCCCTTTGACACCCTACTACCGTTCGGCTCCTGACTGGATCCCTCCCCCGCCAACATCTTCTCTCCTCTCACTCTCACCAACTCAACTCGGCAGCCTCTGTCTCCCTTTTGCCATTTACGCCTCTCCCCAACTCTCTTTACCGCTTTACCGTTCACTCCCTGCTCCCGTTCGGCGTGACTCCTTGACTCTAACGCTAGCTCTCTCTCTTCCTTTCCAATTCCAGTACTTTATTCTCTTCGCACTCGCGTTGGCTGAAACCTGTGCCGCCGCTTGCATACGTGAGAACTCCGAGAAGCACGCACCTGCTCCCCCCCTCCCCACAACTACGTTTAGGGGAAAAAATAGGAGTAACAAATTTGCGAAACAGGAATAGGGAGACGGGGACAGTGCGAGGAAAAGTAAAAAAATAAGAACCTCGGGAATGTAGTAAAAGCCGCGCTGTGTTTACCCGCATGGTAACGGCGCGTGCAACGCGGCTTCCCAAATCCCTAGCGGCGTTCTCGACAATCAGGGCGCGGCTCGGGCGACCTGAATCTCAATGTGCGTAGCACGCAGGACATCTCCCCCCCCCCCCCACTCAAAAATAAAAGAAAGATATATACGTAAAGAAAGTGAACCGGCCATCTGGCAGCGTGTCATCCGGTACCGCGGATCTGGGTCTGCTCCAGTGGAGAGGCCATTTCCCCAGAGTGATAGGGAAAGGCGAAGGTTCAGCCTCCCCTCCCCCTTTTCCCGAATCTCCGCGCTTTCACACACTGCGGTGCTTCGCTAAAGCCGTTGCACTGCTGGAATATACCTGCCTCCCGTGTCGCCGAAGACCGTGCAGTGCTGAAAAGGAGGCTTGCCGCGGGCTCGCCTCAGCCGTTCATTTATACGAGAACCGTGGCTGTATTCCTCAAGAAAGAGAAAAGAAAAGAGATGGAGGGCTCGCCCACTGCGCGATGCTAATTCTACTGCGGTCCTGCTTTCGCTCTGCAGGCGTCAAGCTGATGAGAATCAGAGGCGGACAATGGAGCAGGTTCCTTCGCTCTAATTCAGTTTCTGGATGACTGAATCCAAACACGGAGACTTCACAGTACAATGCTTGCAGTTGGCTGACATGAAATAGAGAGGTACCTAAATCTGGCAACAATAGATTTTCAGTTGCAATGTAAATTTTTTCGGTGCTTTGTGTTAATCTGTGCACGTTTACAGGAAGTTGGGTCGTATCAGCAGTTACGTTTCGTGACGCATTCTTGTCAGGTACAGTATCCACGGATTGAAACACTACAGTTTAGGCCTAAGTAATGCGCGTACTTTCGTTTCCAGCGTCCACAGCTAGTGTCATATCGGCGTTGACTCGAACGCTTACATCAGAGCCAACATTACCTCTAGCGGCCAGATTTGCAGCGACATGACGCGGTTATCACGTTCATAGCAGTCGCTCTGCTAGAAAAAAAAACGCCAGGCCTGCGCTGAAAACGCAGCACAGTCACAGCGAAAGCTCGAAGAGCGGCGTTTCTAGAGCCCGTTAAGCTGTCTTGGGGCTCCAATACAAGTACACTAGAAAGGTACCCGCTACGCCATAAATCACAATTTTTGTGAAGTTGGGAAGCACCTACTAAGCCATTATTCGTCATTCTGCGGAGAAGCGAGGCACCAGCTGCACGGCATTATGTGCATTATGTGCACTTTGTTGACGCGACGACTGATGACGATGAAGAATTATGGCTCAGCCCTTTGTAATGGGTTGGAATCTTTAAACGGCCCACCAGTTATGTAATTTGCATTGGGTGACGCCCAGTCACTATTTCCCTCTCCCGTCATGCTGTATAACATACGTTGACGTGGGAGAGAGACGGGGGGGGGGGGAGCGAAGAACTTTACTGAGACCCCGAGGAAATAGATCATGCGCTTATGGGCTTCCTTGGCAACCAATACAAGTGCACTTGCGAGGAACCCACTGTGCTCTGAATAATTGTAATTTTTGAGAAGTAGGGCAGCAGGCACTGTGCCATTTTTCGTCATTCTACGGAGAGAGTTGGTACCTGCTATACGCATGTAAGGCATTATGCGCACTTTGTTGATGCTGTGCTTGATGACGATGAAGAATTATGGCAGAGTCTTTTGTAATGGCTTGGAAGCATTCAACAACCAACTCGTTGCGCAATTCGCATTGTGTGACGCCTGGTTACAGAATTCGCGTTGTGCGACGCTTGGTGCTTATTTTACTCTTCTACCACGCTATATTGCATATGCTAATGTGGTTCCTTTCCGACATGAAGCCTGTATAGGACCTTTTTGCAAAGCAGTTTCACGCACCGGCATGGCTCAGAGGTTGAATACTGGGCTCCCACGCAGAGGACCCAGGTTCGAACCTCGTTCCATCCTCTTATTTCGTTTTTTTTTTCTTATTTCGAGCGATACTGGTTACGGACACCGGCGGCGGCGGCGGACAACTACGGCGCCAAAAACGGCCGGTGAAATGATCTCATAACAGCTTTCGCTTGTAAAACGATGTCGCGTTTCATGGCGTGAGTGCTGTTCGTATAGTTTCGCATAAATCGCGTACGCACTGAGAGCGAAGAGCAAGTATAGGGCGAACGGCTCTTTTGTATTCACCATCGATGTCAGTCGCGGAGTAAGGTCTGGATACCATGCGTAATCGCTAGAGGTATTCAATCATAGCATGCCAGCACAAACATATGCCGCTTGTCGATACTATAGCCCTCTTATCTATACTCGGTGACCACTTAAAAATGAATGTAAGCTCCGTCCATAGCCACCGCTGTCCCACTCACAGACAATTTGCATAAATCAATTAATTCTGCTCGCTTGCGTGACGTGAAGCACCTTTCGTGGATTTAAGGTAGGTTATTTTAAATACAGACACACGTCAGTGTCGCTAGTATTCCGTCAAAAAAGATAACTTCCTGGCATATTTCAGCAAACATTCCGACATCATTTCTAAGGGAGACAATATGTTAAGTAGGGACGACGAACTTTTAGTTGATAAGATGCTTAGTGTTCATATTGGTAGCAAAATGATGCTTACGGTTACAACAAAAAGCAGCGAGCACTACCCTCTAGCGCAAATGAATGGCAGGCACTCGGCAGTTCTGGGTGCGCAGTTTGCATTTAGTCTTGTAACCAACAATAGGGCTAAAGTGCTAGATATAGCCAAGAAACTGTACCAAGAGAGCTGTTTGCCTGGATATAAATAGCATTTAGCGCAGGATCTGGTTAAAAGTATAGCGGAACACTCAACAGGGACGCAGTGTAGCTTTATATGGCACCTATATATGTGTTTTCAGGCAAGACAGAAGTTATTCGTGGAGATCGGGTATCTGAGAGAGATCCAAGCGCTATTGTATAAGAAAAGCGCCATTACGAATGCCAGAGTTTTGTCAGAGGTACCTAATATTAACACGAACACATTTTCAAGTACCAATGTATAGCTATACTTGCGAACTGGTATCTGTGCATCTTGTTATGCCAGGGCTCCCAACCCAAACTTCCTTGCTTCAACAAGGCATTCAAGCTGGTAGAACGTCTGACGCAACCAGCGTCAACACCCGCTGATGCAACGAGGCGGGAGTCTTACGCAATCCCCGGCAACGCCGGCGATGCGGCTGACGCAACCAGCGTCAACACCAGCTGATGCAACGAGGCGGGAGTCTTACGCAATCCCCGGCAACTCCGGCGCTGCGTCTGACGCAACCGAAGGAAATCTCTCCCGCAACGTGCGGCAAGCCCTCTCATCCGCGGATCCGGTTCGAGCCAGCGACCAACGGCGGTTCCTGATTGGAGGCTTCGAGCTCCTGGCTGATGCAAGCGATCGCCCAGGGCTATTCGCCGCGAGATCGGGCTACAGGTGGCAGCACCGTCGCCGCGCTAGTGTGGATAGGAGGTTGTCGGCGCGTATACAAACGTGCACAACAGCGCTTCGTTGTGAGCGATGTCACCCGATTTCCGGCAAACAAAATGCGTTGACTGCAGCTTTGTGGTAATATGTGCGCTCTTCATTCCCGATTTAATGCACGAAGCGCGCCGAACGTTACAATTATTTATGAGAGAAGCGCATTCTGCCAACGAACGGGTACCTCGCCTTCGGCGATAGTCGGCGTTTTCGCAATGGGTGACGTTTTCTTGTTGTTTTATTTGTACATGTTTAGCTTGTGTTCCACCAACTACGCACTGCTGTATTGCGCGACTGAATTAACTATTTACTTCTTGTTCATTTGGATGCCCCTCAACAAAAAGAAAGCCCGTATTCCTGCACGATGAGTTGAAATAGCACTTTGTGCACTGCGTGCTCAAATATTCATTCGAATTTTTTATTCAGTTCTCCATGAAATGTAGGACAGTTGATAGGTTTACTGAGGAAATCTACGTGGCTGACAGCGTTTTAGCGCTACGGAGACGTTTAACACGCACACGCTTGTTTTTATTCCAGTAACATTACACAAAGGTAACTGTACAGCGCGGAAATTTCTTGCACGACAGTAATGGAACAAAGGTCCGGTTATTTCACGGGACCAAAGTACGTTTTTTCATATGAATAATGTCCGCTGCCTTCCGTCAATATAAACAACGCAACACAAACGCTCAAGATAATGTAAAGAAAAAAAGATGTGGCTTCGCGTGAAATTATACGACATAAATGTAAACTACGCCGTTTGGATTAATTTTGACCATCAGCGCTCTTTAACGCGCACCTTAATCTAAGTACACGGGTGTTTTTGTGCAAATTTCGCAACAAGTTAAAATTGCGCAAGGTAACTCAGTTTTTTGCGATTTCCGTGTCATTTCATTTTCTGTTCTTTTTAGGGGACAATTTAAGTACCGAAGTGTCAGACGTGAGTTAACAGAAATATTTCTCTCTTGTGAGACCAGGACCTACACAACTAAAGCTCGTAGCGTAACGTATACACAACACCTAACCACAGCGCTCGAGTACAAGCGAGCCCTTTTTTTTTACCACCGCGCCGCCAAAAGGCTATATTCACACGAGATTTAATACTTCTCATCTTTAGGGCAACGCCCAGTGCACTTTGCAATGCGCTTGAACCACAGAGCGGCACCTACACTGATATGACTCTCGTGAACGGAGGGTACGACGACCGCACACAGCACTCTCGACAAGTGCACTCTTTGATCTTATTACAGTACATATACAGCCGATCAAGGCCAAATGCTTCTTTACATCGTGTTAGGCATACGTACGAGCGGTTAAAGTTGCACTAACGCAACGGAACAAACCGCCTTTTGAGGATCTGCATAACGTACGCGCACATGCAAGCACAACGGGGCTAGCAGACGACGCATGGAGCAATCCACACTAGGCGCGGTTCAGCCAGAGGCCGCTAGGCGGCGACTGTGCTCGATCTCGCGGCCAATAAAAGAACGAAGCTGCGCCAAGGGAGTGACATGTCCATAGAGCCAATGGGGACGAAGTTTGGACACGACGGTAGCGCCGTCTGGATTCTAACGGTAGTTGCAAAAACAATTAAAAATGTTATCTTGCTCTCAACAGAAAAAGCTTTTATCATCTTTCACATGCAATTTAGTTTTAAGAACTACGAATATTGTTTGTAGATTTTTTAGCTGTGTATAAAATGAAATACGTTTCAAACGCACAAGGGCGCTTTGATATGGCGGCGGGCGTTCCGCATAGCAGACGATGCCGTCGTCGTCTGCTTCTGCGTCGCCGCTGTCCCCCGCTCGCTCCGGCAGCCCCCTCTCCGCCCTCCCTGAATTTCTCTCGTTTCCATAACGTACACTGTGGTCAATTACTCATTAGGTACTCACAAGTATCTTACATACTTACTTTAGTAGGGTAGTGCTGCCGCATACAGGTCGAGCGAAATGACAACGCTGATCACACAAACTTGCTGCAATAAATTATTTTATTGCGACTGCATCGATGTTTACACAAAACAAACGACACGTAAGTAGCGTTTTCGCATGTATACCAGTGAATAACATGCATGCATAAGCATTTATATGCAAAGAAGGTACGTACTACGCATAGCCCCACCACAGATGTCCGGAGCACAGAAGCTGCCCAGCGTTGGATGATAAATACACCGAACTGCACGAAGCCTTCACTGGTATAAGAAAGGTATACCGCTAAAGTCTCTGCACTTCTGCTGCTCAAGATGTCGCACCACTTCGTTCACAGTATTCAGCAAACTGTCCGTAACTGATATGAACATATCCGCGTCCCTTTCACGGCCACCAGTGCGGCGTGACTGTTTGTTTTCTGGTTTGCGCTGGTACAAAAGTGCGTCACTTTCAAATCTTTTTAGCCTTCGCGCTATATACGCTTCTGACAGCATAAAATTAAATGAGAAACGGTTTTTTGTGCATATTGACCTGAAGTCTTACAAATAAAATCGGCGAAAAAAAGGCTTAGATGGCGTTTCGATTACCGCTGCCGGCGGTGCGCTGTCGTCGTTTCGATGGGGGCGACACCTGAAGGCCCGGCCGCGAAGCTCGCATCATGCCACCGGCTTGGCTGCGCGGAGAGGGAGAGACAGCGAACGAAGAAATCCCGGGTCGTCGTCGCACCGCTGTGCGAGCCCCATAAGCTGTCGGCCCCAGCGCCGAATATGTAACGCCTCTGTATATATGTACATAAATTTTGCATTAACTCACCGTCGTCTTGATCGCTCCGTCTATCAGCTCTGCGCAGAAGCAGTCGCAAGCTGAGACACCTGTTACCAACAATCTATGCAAGCTTAGTCTGTTTTTAACACGGAAGTGTTTTATTCCGCGGTCCACCAAGGCTTCAGTGACGTATTTCCGCCACGGATATGACTTATAAAATGGACGCTAACGGACGAGAAAGAAAAACTATAAGAAAACGTTTCGCCGCCGGGAATCGAACTTACGACCTCACGGTCCGCGACGATAAGCGCCCGGCGCTCTACCGACTAGGCTAGCAAGGCACATGCAGACAAACACCTCTTATATTTAGTAGGCGTTGGCACGACAGTCCACAAATATTCTCACTCGCACGGTGCTCCCTGTTGGCTGGGCTAGGCGAGGCGGTGTGGCGCCGCCGTCTGTGAGCGACGAAATGAAGTACTGCGTCATGAAACTAGCGCCGAGAGGGAACGATTCAGTGACGACGCAGTTAAAGCACGGCCTCCGAGATTGCGCACCGGCAGGAAATCTGTCGCTGCGCAATCTCGGAGGTCATAGTTAAAGCGTCTCGATGCCAGCGATGAACACTGGCCGCGTTAGCATCGGGGAGTCGCCCTAGACACAGTTGCGTTATGGCCCCTTAAGTTACGTTCTTTGCCTTTCGCTTCGTGTTAGCGTGTGACGGTTCGTTGTCGGAGTAGTGGCAGTACTGCAGCTTCTACATGTACCAACGGTGTTTCTTCATCGCCGACTGCTTCGAGTGTGATAGCACCGACTTATAAAACTGCTGCAATAAGCGCCGCAGAAAGGCAAGGGTGCAGACGGACGAATGTCGTGCCTTGGTGGAGCGAGACAGAGGCCAGCGGGACGTGGAACGCCTGCGCGCGTTCGCGGCTCAAGCTACGAACCTCCGCCTCCCACGTTTGCTGAAGCGCAGTGTGGTAGTGTATGCATGAGCAGAGGTGTATGTTACCCTATTACTTGGGAGCGTAGACCGTGTCGTTTGTCTCTTTAATTGACCCCGCTTTGAAGAAGCGCGTATAGAGTGCCAGTGTTTAATATGTACTTGTTGATGCCATCTTTGCGAGGGATTCACGATACGCTGTGTCCAGGTCTAACAACTTCAGCTACCAGAATAATTAAATCATGATTATGGGCGTTAGTCGTGGCGATTGAGATGTGCCACCCATGGCGACGAAATTTTCAAAGCCCTCCACTACGGCGTCTCTCATAATCATATCGTTGTTTTGAGACGTTAAACCCCAGCAATTATTATTATTATCAATTTTTTTCTAAACACGCTTTTGTCACGACGTTGGCTACAAATAAGGCTTTTTCCTTGCTTGCTCAATGGTGTCAATGGTGGTCACATTGCGTAAATGCTTCATACAGCGTATATTCGCAGTACTGGCTCTATAGGCGTCAGACTCTGGAGTTTCCGAGATGTGTGGCGCCACCTGTCGGAGAAGTATTGAGTAGTGCATAGACCGACTCTCTCGCACAGTTTGCTATGGGACCAGGTGCAACTAGCGAGTGCGAAACAACGATTGAGCTTAATATCGCGTGTGTTTGCGCATTTAGCACTCAGAACGAGAGCTGTGAATTGCTCTCCGCTAGTCGGACGCGCCACCGAACCGTCGTGAAGTGCTTGCTGGATCACTCGCCTGAACGACGGCAAAAACAGCAGCAGACGAGAGCCCTCCGCACGCTACGAAGAAACTCCGCAAAAGACGCACTGTTGCGTTGTGAATTGCCACGGACGTAAAAGACGGAATAACAACGTTCAGTTTTACCGATTTCCATAGTTGTCGCACGAAGAAGAAAGGCGAGAGCGCTGGATACGGGCCGTTGCGGGCGTGTTGGGTAAGCGAAGTACCCGCGTTCTCCACAGCCGGTGGCATGAATGTGTGGCTCTGCTGTTGTTTTGCGTAGCCCTGATGCAAAACCGTGGTAACCTTGACTATGAAGCTCAGCAGAGGCTCTGACCGCGGTGCTTGTCGTGTAACACGAAGTGAGCAGCTAGAGGCAGTCTGAAGACGCGTGATACGCACACCGCGACGAGTTGGTCGTCACAACACAGCATCGCGGACGTATGTACGTTTTGAAGGCTCAGATTACTGGTTCTAACTAGCTAACACCACGTGCGTCATACAAGTAAATCGTAGAATTGTGACCCCCTTCAGGTGTGTTTCGCCCGTGTCCTCCGCGGTTGCCGTAGCTATCTCGGAGGCCACGGTTTTGCCTTTGGTTGTACCCCGCGAAAGTGGACACGCACGTATCCCCATTTGCAGTACATATAAACGGAAGACGACCATCAAGAGACCATTTGAGGATGCGTAATAAAACACTCCAATGCACAGGAAGCGAGAGATGAATTAAGGGAGAATACAACTGAAAAGGCGAAAATCGCCGGAGCCATTCGCCCCTGATGAACCGAGTTTTCTACCACTGATCGTAAGATGCATAGCTAAGTAAACTGATCGTGTATGTAGGTAGTTTATCGCTGTGGCGTACGTATATACCCGATTTTAACGCATTTAGGCTCTAGAGAACGGATGTCGGAGGGCTTGCCTCGAACTCGGTGTCGTATGATGCTCGCTTGTACTTGCGAGTTGCAGCGCGCGGGAATAACTCAAACTTATTTTGCATTGTACTCGCAGTTCGCTTTGATCAGCTTCCTTTGTTTCTGAAGCGTGGATTGGCGGAAGAAGCTTTCCAGGTTCTTGATTTTCAGGAAACCGCGCCTCGACACCAACGAAAGAGGAGGGTTATATTGCGGCCTATGCACATTCGCTTGCGGGCAGCTCTCTTTGCACTACCCAGTTAGTGCCAGGGCTACGATGAGGGCGCTGGTGGCGGTGTTTTTCGCAGCGCCGCCTGGGCAGAGTCTGACGTCTATATACCAGGTGCCAACGCTTCTGCATTTCCAGGACCTTCCCTATGACGTCCTTGGTGCCATGGTGGTCAAGGGCCACTATATTGTAAGGCATGGTCTAAAGCCTCGTGCTCGTCAAGTACACATGTTTTTATTCTTTGTTGTTGTTGTTGCGAAAGAAACTCCAACGTACAAATCATTCGTAGAAACGTCCTCAAATCCATTTTGTTGTTGTTGTTGTTGTTGTTGTCGTCGTTGTTGTTGTTGTTGTTGTCGTTGTTGTTGTTAAGGACACACCAGTGAGCTGATAAGGGTGGCAATGTGGACTTGTTCGTATTGCATAATACTTGACGGTAGCGCAGGCTAAGGACAAGGACAAAAGAAAGGCACGCTCGACACAAAATAGCGATGTCTTGTGTCGAGTGTGCCTTTCTTTTGTCTTTTTCCTTAGCCTGCGCTACCATCAAGTATTACCACTGAACTGTCCTTGAGGTCACGCACAAAACATTAGAGGACCGCTAAATCTTAGACAGCTGGGCAAGTTGTTTGTGAATAGCAGAGGCAGTGAATAGCATAGCGCAGTGCAATGTCTCAAAATACCATTAGTAGACCGTTCTCTTCTCGATGCAAGGGGGTGGGGGCGTTTTCGCGGAGGTCTTTCATTACGTGAGGGCTATTTCGGCTACGCGTTGTGCGAGTCGCTTTTCTCAAAGCGACGTAAAGCCATAGGGGATCGAACGGGCTGACAAAAAGCGCACGTCTTTCAATCGATTTCCCGTTGTGGCGTCGTCACGTTCTGGTGTTCCCGCCGGGCGCAACTCGTTACTCAAAACGTGTCAACAATGACCGCACCTCCCTGAGTACAGAGCGCTAAACAATGACGCCCCTTGTTGTGATGAATTTGCGTCGCATTGTTTCCCGCTTCAACAGAGGGGTGGGTGGCATACCTCTCATGAAAATAAGGCTCCCACTACGGTCGATAAACTCTGCCATACTGAACGCAATATAAAAAAAAGATGAGCGCCTGCGTATGAATTGTGGTTAAGCTGCAGAAACCATACCGAATCTATACGCAGCGCGCGTGGGAAACGAAGTCTACTTGAACGAGATTTATCCGCAGATCGTCCACGCATATTGCACACGTGCATTGTTCGCACAGTTCACGGTACACTGTCGTTGCCATTCGCACTCCCTTTCTTTCTCTCTTTCATTCTCTTTCTCTCTTTCATTCTCCTTCCCCCTTTCCCTTTTCGCAGAGTAGCAGGCCAGTCACGAAACTCAAGACTCCTCCGCCACTCCCTGTGCTTTTCTCGCATTGAAGTGCTTCTCTCTCGCTATCTCTACACACACACACATACATACATACATACAAACATACATACATACATACATACATACATACATACATACATACATAGATCAAGTGATCTATCTATCTATCTATCTATCTATCTATCTATCTATCTATCTATCTATCTATCTATCTATCTATCTATCTATCTATCTATCTATGTATGTATGTATGTATCAAGTGATCTATCTATCTATCTATCTATCTATCTATCTATCTATCTATCTATCTATCTATCTATCTATCTATCTATCTATCTATCTATCTATCTATCTATCTAACGTACTTGCGTTGAAGAGATATAATTAGAAATTTATTACACGAATGGAACATGTAATTCATATACTGGATTCGCGCACGTAGATTCATCTATCACGATCACTCGAAAGAGTACCGCCCCTCTGTGTTCCATTTCGCAGCCTTCAATGGCGCTGCACAGTACTTCGCTTCTTGCGACCGGGCCGAACGAACTCGGGGACATTCTGACCGGCGCCCGCGTGTCCCTTCTCGCACGGTTCGTTGGCTGGGACGCGAGCGAGCTCGTCAGCGCCATCGCATTCTAGCGAAAATGCGACCGGCTCTGCTATATAGTGTGCCCGGTCAAGTCGGCGGAAAACTCCTCGCTGGTTTCGCTTCTGTGTACACACACGCTGCGTTTAACCCTATCCCCCATAACCCCCTTTCCTCATTTTTTTCCTATGTCTACTTCCTCTTCTACTCCTAGTTTTCCGGTCGACGAGAACTGGACTCACATTTTGAACAAACTACGAGACGCCGAACGACACTGTGTCGCAGTAGCGATCCTGAATGCGCAAATTGCTCCGCCCCATCGTGGTTCGCAGACTCGACAAATAACCCGAGACTTCACTGTCGCCGTTCTCTACGCAAATTTCTACGCAATTCATCGGCACTTTTTTTTCCAAACGGCAGGCAATAGCTCGAAAAGTGCTGTCAACGTAACTTCTACATTTAGGCGCCAACTTCCGCTGTTCCAGTTGCATAATCACACGCTGCCCTCTCGAAACTTTATAAGTACAACGCGAAACATTACTAACGTGAATTTCGCATTAAGCCAACGTTCGTTCTTATCACGCAAATGGTCGGCACGCTCTCACACTAGACATCGCGAAGTGCGAAAAGAGGTGTCGACGTAACTGCCAAATTACACCAACGTCCACTCTTTGTGGAGTCTACTCCGCATTTCACTGGTGTAGCCATGGGGGAAGGGGTGGAGAGGGGGAATGAATAGAAGCGTTGCCGACGAAAAGTTGCACTGCGCCTACATCCACTACCCCAACTGTAGATTTAGATAAGTATAGAATTCCAATTATAAGCAACATAAGCAGAATTCGTAGCAGCATATGCAGTATTCGTCGGTCATAAGTTTCATTCGAAACATGCAAAGAGCAAATCTCACATTAAGCCAGCACGCGTTACCATTATGCAGTTGGTCCGTAATCTCTCGGACTTGACATCACGAATCTCGAAAATCAGTTTCAGTGCAACTTTTTAACTGCGGTGCAGTTTAAGGGACCGCCATGTCGTTGTCTCATGTATCGCGTTGGCGTCGCGCAGGGTCCCACGCTTGTTGCAGAGCCGAAACGCCAGCGCCGACAGTTAGATGCACCGCGCTTAGAGCAGCAGACAGTGGGAAAGAGTAGAAAGGAGACCATATAGAACATAAAATAGATAATTGCAAAACAAATAATATAATCACAAGAAAAGAACAGAAAACGATAAGAAATACTACGTAATGAAACGGAAAGAACAGAAAAGAACAGATAAACACACAAAAAAGCACAAAATAACGGAAAAGAGAAGATAAAACACAAGAATAACACCAGGGAAACACAGGCGAATCAATGCACCGCAGTTGGTGCAGCGCTCACTTGGAGTGGAACTGGCCTACATTTTTTATTTCTATGTTTAGTGAAACCTCCCCTTCCACTGGTTGTCTTCCAGTGGAACTAGACTCGCATTTTGAACGAACTGCGAGACCCTGAACGGCACTCTTTGGCACTCGCGATCCTAACTGTCCAATTTGCTCGGCAGTGCGGCTCGTAGACTCGACAGCTAAGTCGAGACTTCGGTGCCCTTGTTGACTCGTTATTCGTCCTGTCTACGCAATTCACCGGCACTTTTTCTAAACTGCACACAAAAGCGTGATAAGTTCTGCCAAACGTAACTTCTATATTTAGCCAACGTTAGCTGTGACAGTTGCGCAATTACTCGGAGCCCTCTCAAAACTTTATAAGCAGAGCACGAAACATTGCTAACATGGATCTCAAATTAAGCCAACGTTCGTTCTTATTACGCCATTGGCCGGCACTTTCTCACAGTTGATATCGCAGAGTACGAAATGCACTGTCGACGTAACTGTTACATTACACCAACATCCACTTTTCGTGGAGTCTACTCCGCATTCCTAAAACTTTACAAATATGAATAGAAGCGTTGCCGACGTGAACTTCCATTGGGACCGACATACGCTATCCTAACTGTAGCTATATAAGTAGCATTCCAAACGAAAGTAGCATAAGTAGAATTCGCAGCAGCATATTCACTACTCGTTGTTCATAAGTACCATTCGAAAAACAGTTCCAGAGTAAATCTGACATCGAGCCAACATTCGTTCTTATTAGGCAGCTGATCACCACTCTCTCGGCGAAACACAAAAAGCAATGTCAGCGTAACGTTTAGATTTCGTCAGCATTTGTTCCTAACTGATGGAATTCACTCAGTCCTCGTCACTATTCGTGAATTGACGTAGGAAGAGCTGACAATTCAAACTTGCGTTGGGTCAGCGTTGTACAATTATGTGGCACTCCTTTATACCTCCTGAACAGCGCTGCATATGTTTGGTGTTCAAATCTCGCATTTTACAGACACAACCCTATCAGTGCAGGGCTGCGAAAGGTTGGTGTTATATGGTGTGAAGTGAATGAGAGCGCGTACAACACGGACAAAGAGAGACCGGCAACAGCGTGTTGCACTCTCTTTCTCCGTGTCGTATGCGCTGTCATTCACTCCAGGCCATTGAAGTGCTGTTCTTCAATCCCAGTGATCCAAATGTGCGCTTAAATGCATCTCTTCAAAAAAATGCCTTTATGTTAGCTTCCTCAACTCCCCACGCGCCTGCGTTGCTACCGATTGTCGCAAATTAACGGGAAAAAAACTGACGGAAAACCAGCTTGCTCCTTCTATAGCCCCTTTCAACCTCCTCCGGTTCACTCGTTAGTCCAAGTAAGTTAAGCTGATGCGCGAAGTTTAAAGAAAAATGAACTGTCTGAAAGCAAAAAAAAAAATCCCCGAACAATTCTACAATCCTCCAGAAGCCGTACACTTAACCCCCTTCTAGCGTGGCGACTTAGACATCGGCGTGCAGCGTTTCGGGTCAGCCACGTGGCTTGTCCGTTTCCAGACAATTAAAAGAAATAAGCGAATATGAAGTGCTGCTCCACGCTCAAAACGAATCCAAGACCGAACGAATGAAGAATGTAGATGCAGACAAGGCAAGTACGCGCATACACACGGACAATATATCCACCCGCACAAACACATGCCTATACAAAACACACACACACACACCTATACAAAACATACTCATCACAACACACACACACACATACCTGCACAAAACATACGTCCAGAAACGCACACGCATACCTATGCAAAATATACGCACAGAAACACTCGCACATATTATATAAAACATAAGCACAAAAACACACACACATTTATACAAAACATACGCACGATACGATACAACACACACACACACACACACACACACACACACACACACACACACACACACACACACACGCGAGTCTGCGGCAATCACCCACAAGCTCTGTCGGCGCTCGACAAAGACCTACACAACCAAGCGCGCACCGCTTTGTGTTGCCCCTTCTTTGCGGAGGTATTTCCAAGCGGCCCAAGAAAACAGCAAAATGCAGCTGGGGCGGCATGTTCGCCGGCATCAGACGCCGCGGCGGCGCGTCGAAAAGGCTGCGCAAGAGCTCCCGGCAACCGCGGCTCAATAGAACCGAGAGCCGAAGTCGAAGCACGCCTCCAAGACGGCGGCACGGAAGATGCCCGGGTTCGGCCCGGGCTAAACGGAAAAGCAACAAGGAAGGCGAGCGCGGAAAGAGGTGAAGAACCACCGAGAGGAGGAGGCGGGCCTTTAATAAAAAGCCACTTCGGTTCGATCATCCCCCTCTCTCTCTCTCTCTTGCTCAGTACTCAATATATTATTCGCTCCTTTTTTTAGGCCTCCTTTTGTAGAGGCCTATCAAGGAGCTCCTATCTATCTATCTATCCATCCATCCATCCATCCATCCACCATCCATCCATCCATCCATCCACTATCCATCCATCCATCCATCCACTATCCATCCACTATCCATCCATCCATCCACTATCCATCCATCCACTATCCATCCATCCATCCATCCACTATCCATCCACTATCCATCCTATCCATCCATCCATCCATCCATCCACTATCCATCCACTATCCATCCATCCATCCATCCATCCATCCATCCTATCCATCCACCATCCATCCATCCATCCATCCATCCATCCATCCATCCATCCACTATCCATCCATCCATCCATCCATCCATCCATCCATCCATCCCCATCCATCCATCCATCCATCCATCCATCCCATCCATCCATCCATCCATCCATCCATCCATCCATCCATCCATCCATCCATCCATCCATCCATCCATCCATCCATCCATCCATCCATCCATCCATCCATCCATCCATCCATCCATCCATCCATCCATCCATCCATCCATCCATCCATCCATCCATCCATCCATCCATCCATCCATCCATCCATCCATCCATCCATCCATCCATCCTCATCCATCCATCCATCCATCCATCCATCCATCCATCCATCCATCCATCCATCCATCCATCCATCCATCCATCCATCCATCCATCCATCCATCCATCCATCCATCCATCCATCCATCCATCCATCCATCCATCCATCCATCCATCCATCCATCCATCCATCCATCCATCCATCCATCCATCCATCCATCCATCCATCCATCCATCCATCCATCCATCCATCCATCCATCCATCCATCCATCCATCCATCCATCCATCCATCCATCCATCCATCCATCCATCCATCCATCCATCCATCCATCCATCCATCCATCCATCCATCCATCCATCCATCCATCCATCCATCCATCCATCCATCCATCCATCCATCCATCCATCCATCCATCCATCCATCCATCCATCCATCTATCTATCTATCTATCTATCTATCTATCTATCTATCTATCTATCTATCTATCTATCTATCTATCTATCTATCTATCTATCTATCTATCTATCTATCTATCTATCTATCGACTTAGGAACGGGAACACGGAAGCTGTGGCACCTACTAAAGAAAGAAAGGCCGAACATCCAAGGTAGGACAATCTACACATCTAGAGATTCGACATCAGGGGAAAAGCTTTGAGGGACAAAGCAGAAATAAAGGAGGCACTGGAGAGAGAAGGAGAGAGAGGGTGAGAGAGATGCGCCGCGATCAACGTGACTCGGAAGCAAGCGAAGACGCTGGCACGGAAGAAGAGAACCGCGCCGATTCACTGACTGCCGCAAGGGGTGGGCGCGCCCATTTCCATTTTAACGAGTTGTCGTGTGCCCGAGTCTCTTGTCTTTCGCCGACGTACGTTCGAAGCGCAGGCTATCGCTGTTGAGGTCGAGAACAAGCGCGTGCGTGCCATACGTGGGCTTCTCGCTTTGGCAGCGCAACGCGAACCGCCTGACCCGCGATGCTTCAACGTCGTCAAAAGAAAAGTACGTTGTCTGCTCGACTTTAGATACGCCAATTGATCTGACGTTGTCGTGTATGCAAGTAGCTAGGCATATTCAGCAACCCTTTCCTGTTAGGCGTGTAGAGAAAGAGAGAGAGAAGGGCAAAGTAAAGGCAGGGAGGTTAACCAGTTAGGTTGCGCCCCGTTTGCTACCATATACGGAGGGGGGAGGAAAAGAATAAAAAGAACAGAGAAATGAAAAAAGAAACAGAGCACAACTAATACGCTCGCATGCATAGCAGCGTTCACAGGTTTCAAACTGCGAACTGTCACAGAGTACGGTTCGACTTCGACTGCCTATAAAGATGAATATATACTGCAATACATGATGTTAACGAAGGCTTGCAAGGACTGGCTCCAAGGTATCCAGGACTTGCAGTGCACTTCGAGCTGATGGGGTTGTCATTCCGGTAAGGAGTGTGCGCACTGTGCTTATCAGTAACTTCAAAGCAGCAATGACACGTAGATCTTTGTCGCGGAGATCATCAGTGGAATCTTGTGCCGGTTCTCCATGAGTGCGCAGTGATGGCGGCCGCGCGACATCCCCTACCACTTTCATCACCTCCGAGTCTTTTTGACTCTACGAATGTAACACGTTGGCTGGTGGTGGTGGTGGCGGCAGTGGTGGTGCTAGCTGTCGGCAAAGAGAAGTCCGGTGGCCAGCTGGAGCATGACATCGTGGTGACGGTAGAAAAATTTGCATTTGACACACCACAAAAATAAAAAGTAAGACTAGCATTTAAGACTTAATAAAAAAGCTCTAGGAGACCACGCGATTGCTTCCGAATATAGCTACGACTCAACCACCGTAGCCGTACACGCCGGCACAATCAGTCAACATCTTTTGTCCACTGATAAAACTGTGGAAACGAGAACGCATCATCAGCAAAACCATGATCACTGCATGGGATTCCGTTGTGAGCAACTGTTGAGGGAATGCAGACCTCCAAGGCTATGCTTTCTCTGGCCAAAAGCTGACCCGTAATGGGTTTTCTGTGTGGTTATTGTAAATAAGATGTGCTTATTGGAAATAAAGACGGGTCATGTTTCAATTTTTTCCCTTTCTCGAGAGATAATGCTTTCTTTTTTTTCTCGTAGAGCACTGTATATACGGATCAACCTAGATTCGTTCTATATATGCTGCCCGACCTATTTTCGATTAAATGCGGAATATCGCTATATTACTCATCTTGGAGGCATGTTGTTGGGCTAGTCGGTTCACGGTTTCAAAAAGGTTTTAAACAGAGCGACGAAGACGGGACGACAACAGGAACACGTACACACACACAAGCGCAGTGTGTGTGTATGTGTACCTGCTGTCGTTCTGTCTTCATCACGCAGTTTAAAACCTTTTTGAAGTAGGGAACCGCAAAGTCTCACAATTTGTAAGAGGAAGCAAATTAGGGACATTATGCTCAACAGAATATTCATGAATATTCTTTTATATAGAGAGACGCCAAATAGGTGGTTAGCTACGTTGGTCATATTATGCCGCATGGAAATTCTTTGGGGGGGGGGGGGGGGGGGGAATTACGTGCTACCGCGTATTGTAAGACCGGGACTGGCTGCTCTAATTAATATATTCCGCAGCGGAGCGAAACTTGGGCGGGACGGCTCTTAGTTCTAGGAGCTGGAATATAAGTATAATCTATACTTTCATCCTAGCCAAGCCCAAGGCACTGTCTGAAACGACGCATCAATTTACACAAAGCATGCTTTGGACCCCGTCTACGCATTATTCAGTGTACCAGCTCAGGTAAGTCGGTAATTCACGCTGTCTTAAAAGAAAAAGAATCTAGACAACGAAGAAGCTAGGAGGCATGAAGACCGACGGATGGCGCTTCTAATATGCGTAGGGGATGACGTGCATAGAGTTTCCTGCAATATTTACCAGAGAGAACTGCGGCGTTACGATCGTTCAGCAACCATGGGAATGATGTTTAGTACATGGATTTGCCTAGTCTACGTGCTTGCGGCTTGGAACGCACTTGTGGCTTCGTTTGTCGCTGTGTTCTCGCTTTCGTTTCGGATCGAAGAACGGCTCGTTGTGAACCTCGTGAGCTTATTTGAATTGGTTATCCTGAAAGAAGTCAAGGTAGTGAAATAGGACTGCTGAGCTTCTGCTGAACTTCGTCCTTGCGACAAGGCACCTGTAAGCCACACGGAACCGAAAGAAGCAAGCTTAGGCAAATCGATGTACTGCCCATCATTCCCATGCTGGCTGAAGCGCCATGCGTTGCATCTCCCATAGACACTAGGCCCAGATTTTCCTCTAGTGAACTATTATGAAACTCTGTGATTACGTGTCCAATGTGTGCATCCGTGGTGCTGGATTTCAAGACAGCGCTGTATTTTGTGCGCGTGCGTGCGTGTGCGTTTGTGTTTCGGCGCTAACAAAGCCTGTGGCTCTTTATTGTCTAATATTACCACTCCATCCATTTCTTTTCAAAGTCCGACGCAAGAAATATTCAAATCTTCTTAATTATGCTCGGCTTAGGACGCAAGGACTCCTATTTTTTGTCTTGACATTCCTGCTTGAAGTTTTCTGCACTGTAGAGCTTGCTAGCGGAAGATCAAGGCCGCGTGCCCAAGACAGCCGCCTTTCCTCAGCAAACTTGTGTTTATTAGTTAAGTTTCTTTCAATGTTTCCTTCGTTTTTTTTCCTTCGTTTTTTTTTTTCTTTATGCCTCGCAGAGAAGAGCCATCTTCATTTCGCTTAACCCAGTCGACGTTGGGAAGCAAAGCAGACGCGCTGCTTAGTAACGTAATTTGCATGACAAGGCACGCGGCGTGAAAATTTTTTTCTGGCACATCCGCGCTAGTGCTTGGACGTTCGTGCGTTGCTCGGTCTCGGCGACACGGTCTCGTCAGCAGGGCGATTAAATTACCGAGCAGAGATATAGCAAGTTCCTGGCGGAAGATCTAGATCCGAGATGACGCCGTGGGCTCACGAGAACTCGTATATTATATACTTGGCAGGTAGAAAACAAGATAGAAAATACGCCAGTTATGCAATGGAAAACAAAAATTCGGGAGCATTTCCCCTACCGCGATAATGGAGGCAAGCGAAGCTTGGCGTGTGCGAGCCTGACGTACTACTTTTCTTTCTTTCTTTCTTTCTTTCTTTCTTTCTTTCTTTCTTTCTTTCTTTCTTTCTTTCTTTCTTTCTTTCTTTCTTTCTTTCTTTCTCTAAATCGCATTGCTGGAAGCGAAAATGTTTGAGGCCCGTGTACTTAGATTTAGGTGCACGTCAAAGAACCTTAGGTGGTCGAAATTTCCGGAGCCCTCCACTACGGCGTCTCTCATAATCATATCGTGGTTTTGAAACGTTAAACCCATCGCATTGCCCAATACTCCCTCCTATTTTTTTCCTTCCCCCATGAGGGAATTGGACCTTCACCCAGGTGTTTAGCAGCGCAATACTTCAGTTGCTACAGGCAACAACGACGGTTATTGTATCCATATCCAGGCAACAATGAAGCGTGGCTACGTGATATCACAACCCGCCTCGGTAAAAGATCAGATTGAAGTATCACAACCGGCTGGTCGACGACAAGCCCACGATCGAGAGAACATCAATTATTGGGAAAACGGCGCATACAAACTCGCATGCGACCATGGCCTCTTTCTACGTGGCCTCCGAGATCAGTCAAAGCTGATCTCGGAGGCCACGTAGAAAGAGGCGTGTGGTTGAGATCTGCACCGCCAGATGCCGCAACGATCACAGCTGCTCACAATATTTTTTATGGCAGAGACTGTCTGTGCAAGTTGGTGAAACATTTGCAAAATAGGACAGCACGAAGGACGGGACGAAAAACACAATAAGCAGCACTCGTCTTGTGGTTATTGTGTCTTTCGTCCCGTCCTTAGTGCTGTTCTAATTTGCTTTTTTTCTGGCTCCCCCATTCCCACTCCCATTTCGTTTCGGTAGACTTTATTTCCCCCTTTTAATGAAATCGTTCAATTAATTTGTATTAGTTATCCCAACAGTTAACTGGCCCTTATCTTAGGTAAAGTTATGCTCCGATAGCACACTGTGTCCAACCTAACTCCTAACTCGTCCCAGAACCGGCAAAGACGTATTAATATAGCGTATGGAGTCCAGAGCATATGTGAGAGCCGGTGAAGTGAACATCAATTCTCTCGAGAAATTAATCTTTGATAAAACATTTCAGCTAAGAAACTAGCTTCTTAAAAAAAAACAAGAAAGAAAGCAAGACCAGACCAGGAACCATTTCTTTCGTGCCAACTCCAGCCTCTCTCCTCTTAATAACGTTTACCGGCCTTCGCGAGGGCCGAAATAAGTAATTAATGATTTTTTTTTAAACGCGAGGTCATCGACCTCCAGCAGAAATCCTCGGGAGATCGTGCCAGCAGGGGGGGAATTCCTTTCGCTTCTGAAGAGAACGTTTTAATCAGCGCAGTCATTCCCTCGTTTCTACCGTTATAATCCAGAAATGTAGAAGAAAGAATATATGCATATATCGATGAGGCAGCTGGTGAAGGTGTGGGTGGGGGGGGGGGGGGGTATAGAAGTGAAGGTGTGAACAGGAGGAACCTTTCGTCAGACTATGCTGAAAGCCTTCTTTTCTTTCTTTTTTTCTCGCTATGTCTTGGCGACAAGAAAGACCATTACTCATGCGGGACAGCCACAGTGGGAACAGCGTGGCAGTAGGAGGGGGAGAGGGGCGGGATTTTGTGACGCGAGCAGTGACGAAACGAAAAAAGAAGGATGTGAGTAAAAGCCGCCCAGTACTTGCACAGCTCGTCTGCTGCGATCACCCGGTGTACTAAAACGCAGTTGAGTGCAGCGGCATAGATAGCTCAAGCAGTAAGGACATTTCGGAATGTAACATTGTAAAGCTACGTCCATCTGGCTCTGGCTACGTCAAGTTATGTGCAGTGGCGTCGCGGACTCCGATATTGTGGCGTCCTGTCGGACTTCAGAGTGAAAATTAGATGGCTAGAGTTGCTGAGAGGTTTGTTTGTTTATTTTTGTTTGGTTAGGCAAGGTTCTGTAGAATACCGGTGAAAAGGCCAGGTTGGGTGTGTTCAGCCAGAGTTCTGTCGGACTTAATAGTGAACGTTGAATGGTTAGAGTTGTTAAGAGTAGCGTTGTTGGAGTTTCTCTTACCTCATGTTAGGTTGACCGCTAGACGGTATCTTGAGCAGTGCGAGACCCTGAAGGTCTTAGGTGAGTGAAATGGTAGTTTAATTGATTTCTGTTATGTTAAATTAGGTTAGGATACACGCAGCTTGGTAGAAGGCGCCTGCAGCGTGGTGTCTCCCTAAGACGTAAACGTGAAGTGTAGGATTAGTTATTCCCAGTTATGTTAAGGCCGACCGATAGGGGACTCGTGCAGCGTGGGATTATGTGTGGCAAGTATGACTGAAAGTTGGCTTAGTTGGTTTTGGACTTTTGGTTGCGGTAAGTTTGGTTGGGCTCAGGACTGTACAGAGACTGCCTCTAGCAATACGGCGTCCATTAAGAGATCAGATTAATAGTTCTATGCTAAGTTAGGCTAAGTTAGGTTACATTAGGTTAGGTTTAGTAATGACATGCCGTCTTCTCATCGCACGTGCGTGTTTCCTTTTTTTAATAGAACAATGTTAACGGCATCGTTCACAACGCCTATACTCGCACCGCACCCGACACTGCTCTGTTGAACGGGAGCTTGACCTCCCGCCATCGGCCATTGAAACACTCACGCAATGGAGTTGTTTGATCCAGCTAAACATGAATCTGTTTGAACAAACCCTGATGTATATTAAAATGGAGCAAACGTAGCTTCCCTTAACTCTCCCGGGACCCTATCCTGCCTTAAGGCTACCTGCGTTCTTTGAAGCACGTCAGACAAAACAAGACATTTTCAAAAATTTAGGTCTCCGACGCAGCTTGCTGGATTTTTTGATCGACATTTAATAACCGAACACGCCTCCAGCCATGATCGTCAAACAGAAGGGTTTACATAAGAGTCCTTAAAATGGTTGGCTATAAAAGGAAAGCTTCCCCAAGAGCTGCTTGCGAGTCGACCTATACGTCGCTTCATAAACCGAGCATAACGTCTCAAGCCATTCGTGTTCATATTTCTGGAGCCTTCGTCGCCAGTGCACGCAACTATCTAAAATAATCCCAACGAAAGCGCGTTCTTTTCCAATGCCTCCATTCGTTTTGTTATCTCTTTATTTTGGTTCTTGCGCGCGACTCCGAGCCAATGCTCTCGCGCGGACTGCGGTAAGTGCGAGTGTGTGTGTGGGTGACGGGACAGCGCCCCCTGGGAGTTGGCTTTGCCGCCGCGCAAAAGCTCGCGGACGTTTCGTTGTGAAAAAGCCGGCAGGTCATTAGGAGTGTGCAGTCGTCTGTTGATCCCCGTAGCAGAAATTTTGTTTTCTTCAATTCCTCATGCCACTTCTCCTCTCTCTCTCTCTCTCTCTCTCTCTCTCTCTCTCTGCCGGCGCGTGACATAGCGGCCGCTGCTAGGCTCAGTATTGTGGGGAACAGTGGCAAATGCGTAAATCCGAAAACAGAGACTAAATGAATGCGCATCGCTGTACGGCAGCACCGACCTAGTCGACGACGACGCAGAGATGGGAAATAGGGGCGGCCGTGAAAGCCGACTCGGCTCTAGAAACCCGACAGTCGTTAAGCAGCAAAATAATGCGGCGCCACCGAAATTAGGCAGCGCGGTGATGAAGACACGGTCGCTGTAACATAGAAGTGGAGTTTGCGCGGCAGAGCAAAAGAAGAAAGGAAAGAGGACCGCGGCGTTTAGAACGCCTTCATAATCCAGTCATCAAGGCATAGTTTAATTACACCGCGAGCCGTTTCCCAACTACGTCTGCTTCTCGGCTCTCGCAGCAGACGACGCAGCTTTTTGAGGCAACCGATGTTTCACTCTGTTTCGTAACAAGGAATGCGGTGGAAACTGCACAGCAGGTGTACAGCTGGCCGCCTTCACATTAGCTTCTGTACACCAAGCTACACAAGGTACAGCTATATACGGCGGGGTGCTGCTTTCTTGTGTCAGGCACTTCAAAATTCCGATCGTGGAAATGTAGATGTTCTGGAGAGATTCACAGTACTTGAACACGAGGTGTCGCTGGAGTCAACGCTTGGACGAGTGGTCTTGTCTTGCCTTGTCTTGTCTTCAAGGCGACAACTGTCTACCTTAGCGCGTGTGTGTCTATACTTCGCACAGAGTCTGCGAAGTGCACGGAGTGTACTTTTTTTTTGCTAATCCATAAAATGATTTTGAAACCTTACGTTGCTTCCCATGGAACTTATTTTTCGTTATTTTAAGTGTTTGGTCAACGGGATAACTGTAGGGAAGGTATTCTATATACTGCCTAAACGCGAAGGCCCACAGAATGTATTTTGAGGACGCATGGACGTCTTGAAGACGCGTTAACCTTTAGACAAACGGTCTATATTTTCGTTAAAGTAAGTGATTGCTCCTTTGCTGAACGAAAGGACAGCTTATACGTATAGATTTCTTAGGCGCAGTGGTCCATAATGCTTCGAATTAATAAATTAGCCATACGGGCAGCAACAACAAAACAACAGCGGAAGCAACAAAAATATAATAAAACCTGGGGAGGTGCGAAGCACGCAGTGTTTTGAGAGAGATCTCTTTGATGAGGCTGAGGCACTAGTGTGTGCCGAGCCTGAAACCGGGCATGTAGAGAAGGGTGTTTCCGGTCCACTATTGTCGTCGGAAAACTGCGTCGGAATGCAGCTTAATTACCCTAAGGTGGTGCTTCTTTTTATTCTTCCCTTTCTTCTTCCCTACATGCCTGGTTTCAGTTCCCTACAGCATGTAGGGAAGGGTGTTTCAGCTCCATAACGTCGTCAGCTATTTGTTTGGCTATAGCTGTTGTATTCTTCACTTTTAGTGGACGGATGGCGAGTAGTGGGATTCACCCATGTTTTTATGGCGCATACCCGTTTTATGATGGACCGTGACTACATGACACACCGTGACGACATTAGACGCCGACAAGCCGAGCCCCTAAGGTGCTTCGCACCTAAAACACAACAATAGCAGCAGAATCATACACGGTCAACAAAATCCGGCAGTGCTCGTCTACAAAGCTGCGATTTTAAGTGTATACGGTCTGCAAAACGCGTCGCTTGCGTGATTGACATAGACGAGCCCGTTCAGAGCGAGCGAGCCATAACTACAAGGATAACTGCAAGGAAGATAGTCTATATATACTGCCTAAATGCGAAGGTCCACAAGACGTCTTCTGAGGACGTCTAGACGTCTTGTAGACATGTTGACCTTTAGACAATTGGACTACCTTTTCGTACGCAGTTGCTCCTTTGCTGAACGAAAGGGGAGCTTTATACAGATTTCTTAAGGGCAGTGACCCACAATGCTTCGCTATAATAAACTTCCATCCGGACAGCAACAACAACACTCACAGGGTCACCAAGGCGAAAGCCATCTTCATCACATTCGATGTATTGATTTTCGCCCGCACCCCCCCCCCCTCCGAAACCTTTCTGCACCTAACCTGGTATAGGGAACCCAAGCTCAAGTTTGCGGCGCGACGACAGCGCCGCGCCAGCCGCGCTGCGGCTCTGTCGGAAAGCTCTGAACCTTCTGCGCGACCGACTCAGCCCCTTTCACCATGCCTTTCACGGTAGCGGTAGCGCACGTGCGCACGCGTTCTTCTCTCGGTGCGGGTAACTGGGGGGCCGTCAGATGGGTACGTTGAACCGAGAGGCTTGCTGTGCGAAGCTGCGCATTTCCGCGATGGCAGAAGAGACCCCGCGGAAGCGCAAGCGTGGTCCGAAGTATTGCGGTTTAGCGGCCAGCCACAAGCAGTGCAGACAACACCAAGGTACACGATTCACGTGTTAAACTGTATCGTTTCCCGGGCGTGTCGTACGAGAAATAAAGGCGGCAAGCGTGGATAGCTGACAGCGCTGTCTCGCCTTCTATTTTGGCTGTCTGAGTTCATCGCTTTCGTTCGTTCCGACTACCTGAATCGGTAAGTAACGCGACGCATGCACGCAGCGACTACAGTAATGATTACTCGCTGTCTTCTCGTGTTGTTAAAGTCCAGTTACGGTTGTAGGTGAAGCAACTTTATGTTTTGATTCCCCGTGTTCGTGAGACCTACCCGTCGTTGTTGAACGTTCACATTCGCGTTATACCGTTAGCATTGCGCGGTTGGTTGAATTCAACTGAACTCGGCACATTGTCAGAAGTTCGGCGCCTGCATTTCACGCGTCGGGAAGGCTGCTTTATCACGCCGGAACGGACGTCTGTGCATTTGCAGCAAGCTTTGACATCGTTCTGCAGGTTTGCTTTGTTTTTGTCACTTTATTAGGGTGATATATATTTAAGCCGCTAAATATAACTGGCACTTAATACATGCTTTGCAATTGCAACCTTGAAGTAACCACCTTCTGACTCTGTGCGATTTTCTAGCCGCGTTCACGCAGCAGTTTTTATACGCCTGTCAAGTCGATATCATAAAAAGAGACTGCAAGCATGACGCGAGAGCCGAAAAAACGAGGCGAGCAGTTCATCTTGCTTCACAGTGGTTAAAGCTCAGCTAGCTGCCTCGCGTCTTAATCGGCGGGTGATTCCACAGCGGCACGGAGGACTTGACTTTAACCTTCTCAGGAAGCAGTGCCATGGCCGTATAATCTTTTTTTCGCACGCCGCAAACGTTTGTTCACGAAAGTACACGGCTGCTACTGTAAGCATGCCATATCAAAACAACAATCATATGATTCGTAGTCCACGCCACAGAACATCGATAGCGTGTACGGCTTCATTTCGGAGTGCATGTGGACCATTATTCATCTTTAACATGACAGAATGAGACTTACCTCGAGGTATACGTCCTACACGGTGTAATCGCGACTTGGGAAATGCATTTCGCTTTGAGTTGGGCGTCGTTGTTGTCGATCGTCTGCTCTTCACCGTTAACGTGATTGACGAGCCTTTCTCATTTTATCAAGTTCGCTTTTCTGAAGTGCCAGTCAAGCTTGAAAATCCTTTTGAAGCCGTACTGCAAGCGGTACATTGTGAGGCGGCGCAAGTGTACCGCGAGAGCTCTGCACGTGCAAAGCGAGCGGCAACGCGGTGGAGAGAAGGGAAAACGCGCGCTGCTAACACCCCAGTTTATCTTTTTCTGCCAGAGATGGCGCTGCCTGTCAAGAGCAGCAGCGCCGCTAAGTGTTGCTTGGGAAGCCTATAGCACGGCCTCCAGGATCGGAGCTATTGCAAGCTTTCTGCAGCTCGCCTTGTTTTGCACTGCCTCCGTGATCGGCCTACCTTTGACCAGTCGACCATGTCACGTGATGACGGCACCATGCAACATCAGCTCATGTGACGTCATGGCGCCTTCATGATGACGTGAGAGATTTTGGCGTTATGTGATGTCATGATGACGTCGCATAGTTACGTCGTCACGTGATGATTTTTTGCATCACACTTGTTGACGCCGACGCCGCGGGGACGCCGACGGTCAATTTTCTCGTTTGGTGAGGCATCTAAGGCTTTCACGTTAATAACAAAAACACAACAACAGTGTCAGGATTATCACGGTCAAAAAATTCTGGGAGTGCAAGCTCGTCTGCAAAGCTTCGATTTTAAGTGTATGCGGCCTGGGAAACGCGTCGCGCATCTTCACGCAGCGCAGCTCGTTTGCGTGATTGATATAGACGAGCCCTGCTCAGAGCGAGCGTGCGAGCCATCGAGGAATCCCTCCTCTCGCTCCAGTAGCACGTGTAGCGGGGTTTGCAGCGGCCTCCCGTCCCTGGCTGGGCCCCGCGCTCTGGGCCAAGGGGATAAAGGGAATGACGCGTGGCGGTTGCGTTGCCCCGGCAACGGGAGCCAGCGAGTTCCTCGCTCGATCTCGCTACTTAATGCGTGCGGTGCGCGCTCTCCTCGGGCAAGTGGCCAGTGCCAGCTATAGACACGCCACGGCGACGTGAAGGTGCTTGCTCTATAACCTAATTAGACGGGAATTCAGTCTATACATTACTCTAAAGGCAGACGCTTAAGAGGCGTTTACATTAATATTTATAGATTCATTTTGCATATTTTTCTAGAAATGTTCCGTTCCTACAATTAGTGCAATTTTTTTCTACAAATGTACATTTAATCAACTTTGTTATTCTATGCTTACCTTCCAATAGAAATGCTAATTATAACCTGTTGTATAACTTGTTCATTTCGTTCACTATGTTCTCTGTTCTTTTTTGGGCCCTCCTTGACCTTCGGACTGCAGTATGTACTAAATAAAATAAATAATAAACAAATAACCTAAGTAGATGGGAATTCAGTCTGTACATTACTCTAAAGGGGGACGTCTAAGGAACGTCCACATTACTATTTATAGATTCCTTGCAGACCTATTTAGGAACAAAACAGGGCATTTATCAAGGGCTCCTTTCTTTGTTCGACACAACTAAACAACATAAAATAAAGCCAAGGAAAGCATAGGAGACTTTAGTGTAGTAATTATGACATAAGTGTAAAGGAATTAAAGTGGACGAAAAGACAATTCGCCGCAGGTAGGGACCCAACCTACAACCTACGGATAACGCGTCCGACGCTCTACCATTTGAGTTACAGCGGCGATCGCTTCCCATTAATTTTATTTGACGGCCCTATTTGCCTTTTAGATGACCTGCCCAAATCTCTTTTCGTTAATTGACGTGGTTGAGCTACAGTCGGACTGTAATGGAGCTAATCTGTAAATTACCGAATCGCAAATGTCGACCATATATCTTTATGGAACGCTTATAGACCTTTTTGTGGACGCCCCTGCCTTGGACGATCCGCCTATTTTTTTCTTTAAATAGTTGGTCCGTAGCTCAACTATCAGAAATTTAATCCATAGACCAACTAGAGACATATGCCGACGATACGTATATGGAATGTTTCTATAGTGTACGTTGTTTACGACCTCTTTTGTTTTAGGCGAACAGCCTAACTCACTTGTCGTGATTCTAGGTGGTTGGTAGACGGCATAACTATAAGGAAGATAAGATCATCAATCAATCAACAGATTCGCTAAACCAGCAAGACTTGATAGATCGAAGGAAAGTGTGCTGCCTTAGGTCCATTTGCAATTGACACACAATCCATACACTCCGTAACAGAAAGTACAGTCGCGCTCAATATTAGTTGCAACACGGTGGCCGGGGTTGAAGGAGCCCTAACGTTTAACGGCGACACCGGCAAGCGTTAAATTGGTTCAAAGAATATCATATACCGAAACTGTTTACTTGACTCATTTTTCCTATGTCGGCGCCGCTTTGCAGTGTTAGCGACACTTTGAGCACGGACAACACGTTGCAACTCGTATCGAGTGCAACTGTATATTCTGTGCACATCAATACTGTCCACAAAAATTAAACGAGGATTACCGTAACAACCCTGTTACGTTCGTTCTTGTTAATATATTCTGGGAACACGGGCTTCGCGTAGGTGTATTTCGATAAGCGAATTCTCGTAAGAAGGTTTTTAAAACCTTGCTTCGATTCTCGTTATTAAGGGGGAGGGTGGGGAAATTCAGGACTGCGGACGGTCTATGTCCATCTTTAAGTACACTCCCAACGAGTTTGGAAACTGATTATATAAACCGAATCAGCAGCACAGGTACTTGAGAAGCCCGCCGGTTGCCTGAAAACGTTCATTATGCTAATTAGAAGCTTGCCGGGCATCCCATAATTAAAGCGTAGGCTGCCGCTGGGGTCTGCTCGTCGGGATGGATTACGAACAGTCTTTTCGCGTCGGAATAGTTACCAGGAACATCGATCGTGTTCAATCCATCCCTCGGAAGGAACCTCGGGTAACCGTTAACTCGTAGATGCGCGCGCAGTTTGCGTCTATATTACGTTAATGGCGTAAAGTGAGGTTTTCATTGGCGAACATGTATTGAACACTTATTTCTTACTAAAAGAATGAGGACAGAGCAACGCCGGCCAGCTTGTAAAACCGTTAACCTGCGTTAGCGAAACTATTCAAGCGAAGCTTGTTTCAAGTCACAGATTTCGGTGGCGGCGTCGTTCGCCAAAAACCCGGTGTCGGCGAGCGTACGGAATTGCGGCCCTCGAAGATGCGCCGGTAAAGTGTGGTGTCCTTTTTATGCGCCGTTCTTAAATAATTGATTTTCTCTCGATCGTAGGCTTGTCGGCGATCAGCCTGATATGGCCACGTAATATTTTATCGAAATGACTTGCCATTTCACGTTGCCACATTTCTTTGTTGCCTGGATACGAAGGCATGACCGTCGTTGTTGCCTGTAGCAACTGAAGTGTTGCGCTTTCAAACACGTGGATGAAAGGCCCGATTCCCGGCATGGAGGAAGGACACAGTTAGAAGTGAGATTGGCACAATGAGAAAGAAAGAAAGAAAGAAAGAAAGAAAGAAAGAAAGAAAGAAAGAAAGAAAGAAAGAAAGAAAGAAAGAAAGAAAGAAAGAAAGAAAGAAAGAAAGAAAGAAAGAAAGAAAGAAAGAAAGAAAGAAAGAAAGAAAGAAAGAAAGAAAGAAAGAAAGAACGTCAGGCACGCACACGCCAAGCTTCTCTTGCCCCCACTTTGCCAATAGGGAAGGGCTCCTGACTTTTTTCCTTACGTTTGGCGTAATAAAGTGTTTTCATTACTGGAGAGCATTGCTGCCAAACTTTTCTTTCCTCATAAATTTTGCGACGAGACCTCGATTGACTTCTGTGCCTAAGTGTTACGTCACAGATCACAATTGATGTTCCACTGTTTCGCCAATCTGCCGTATGAGAATGTTCTCCGAGCTTGCTAATGTTGACGAGTGTGCATTGTTTCTTGTATCTACCAATAGGAGGTGTTCCGTCTGCACCAATAGACCTCTGCTGACGCTAACAAAAGCGTCTTACGTCAGTGCTAAATAGTGTGCAAACCTTACGATGACGTCGCCACCAGTCTCCCGCCTTTTACGTCTCTCCTCGTTTGCTATAAGCTCCCTCTAACGTTAACTACGCCCACAGAACATATTGTAGACACGTTACCGGGCATCAAGATGCACGGCCGCGACACCACGTGTTGTATGAAGGTACTTTGTACATACATTTCACTGAAAAACGTCTATAGCAAAGCGAACATTAAACATACAGTCGTGAGAAATATGAAAGGGAACGCTGAAATTACATTCAAGATGTAATAGTGGCTAAGCGCAGTTTCTAAGCAGAGAAGTGTTCGGAACACTAAATGATCATGCGGAAATGTATACGCCTTGCAAACCAGTACACTAGATTGGTATCCGCACATCACGGAGCAATGGCTAATTAAACACAAATTTGGTTTTGTAAATAGGAAAAGCAGCGCCAAGAGAGACGATACGTAAGTGACCAAACACTCAAGACTTTCGTTGATTCGCATACTGTGAGACGATTCACCTGCGGAACGTCTCGCCTGGAGCTCTTCTTCCCATTTACAAAATGCGTAAACATCTAACCCAAGGAACCACATGAACTCGCTGTTCCCTTTCATATTAACTGCGGAACAGTTTTAAGGGACCACCCCATTGCCGTCTCATGTCTCGTGTTGGCGTCACGCAGGTCCCACGTTTGGAACACATAGGCCGAGGAGGAAGCACGTTTGGAACGCCAACGCGCGCTGGCCCGTGAACGCCTGCGTCCGTCCTAGCCAGCGAAACGCCAGCACCTAGAGTTAGACGCACCGCGCTCGGAGCGGCAAACCATAGAAAAAAACAGTAGAAAGGAGACCATAGAGAACAGAAAATAGATAGTAGAAAAACACATCAGATAATCACAGAAAAATGTTGCAGTGGCTTAGCTCGACTATGCCATGAGAAGGTAGCGTTAGCAAAGGTTCAGCTGATTCTTCTTAGCTTTCCTGATTGTCTAGGATTAGCTTGATTGTCATGCTTACTGCTGCTCCAATGACACACACACGGTATACATATTATGTGGCACATGTATATTTATTTTGCCAGGCAACTACTTCGAGATCCGATGAGTTCAGCTTCTCCGCTCTTCTGCGCCGTTGAGCAGCGTTTGCGCTCTCCTTCTCCATGGCTAAACCACACTGGCAAACGCCAGTCAGAGGCGCTATCAAGCGGCTCCAGCGCAGTGTCAGAGGGCTACTGCACAGCGAAGGCGAATAGCTGCGCGCGCGCCGTCGCCAGTACGTCTACATCGGCTACGACGTGACTCCTCTGGAAAGCGCAGACCGGCGGCAGCGGCGGAGTGCGCGGGAGGTGCCGGGGGTGCCGGCGTGCCGGCTCCGATGTGCCAGCTGTGTGACATCACTGATCCTCGCGCATGCGCAGCACGGCTCTTGAAGAGCCACGGGAAACTGGCTCGGCTAGGCCAGTGTAGCTAAAAATACGACGCGAAATTAGGGCTGCCAGGTCGAAAAGCCATGAAATAGCCAAATAATTAGAAAAACCAGCCAAAAAGAAGCCAGATTGAGCCCAGGGCAGCAAAAGTAGCCAAAAGTAGCCACGCGTGTGCGAAAACAACTGCGACGTTTTTACTTAAATGACTAGATGCATGAGCCTTTTGGTGCAAATGTGAATAAGTAGAGCAAGGACTTTTCGAAATCATAATTTCTGAGATTGAAGCATAAATTGTTTACTTCAAAATTATTTTGTGCAGTATGTCAAAGCTTCTTGAGCAGTTTCAAAAACGGGACTCTTACCGCGTTTTGAGTAACTTTCTTAAAAGGACTTGAAGCAGCATTCATGTCGCGGCAATAAAAATCAGTGCGGCATGAATGTGCTCGAAATCACAACCGGGGTTTGAAGCATAAATTATCACTATTTTCACAGTCATTGTTTGCTTGATGCCGCCGTGGATGCCGTTTATATTCCTGTGAGGCAGTCCCTACCTAATATAAAGAAATGACGCAAGCAGTTCGTCTGATGTCCTATCTCTATAAAGTCATTGAGTGAAAGGAGCCCTGGGTGCGAAACGCTTTCGATTGTCCTGGTCGCACCCAATCACGGTTTAAAGTCACGTTCAGTAATATACACAATTTTACCGACGGGTTTCGGTGCTGCCATGCTGGGTTGTTATTCTTTCCGTGTTTTATCTTGAACAATCTGAGCGAACAGTGTTACGGTGAGCGTACACACATGAAAACTTTTGGGTTGGTGCATTCGGCGTTTACAGGGATACCGGACTAGGGATCCCTCCTAGTGTTTGTGAAGGGCGGGCCCATCCGGCTCACCCCGTCCACACCTCTCGCTGTATATAGAGTAATAAACGTTTTCCACCACCACCACCACCTGACTTTATCAGTTCGCGTCAGATATACCAAAATAAGAAAACATTCGTTCAACAGCCCATGATGGCGACGCCCATATGCCTTACGTAACATAGTCTATCTCGCAGAGGAACCGATGTCAAATATTTCTGGGTTGTGACTGTCTGTGTGTGTGCATGTATTACTTGTTCCCCCTTTCCTCCTTGCTCTCTCTATTCTTTTTTCTACCTTTCTCCCTCCCCCGTGTAGGGTAGTAAACCGGGTACAACCTGGTTAACCCCCCTGCCTTTCCTTCGCTTTTATCTCTCTATAGGTCATCTGAAAATTGAGGCTAAGTGCAACGGTTTTCTTTGAGTCCCCGCCACGCATCCAAAAGTATTTTCTTTTCTTTACTACTGGTGCAAAATTAAATTTTGCGAGCAGAAAACACCCCTTGGGCGCCTTGTTCTGATAAAGCATTCTCGAACGGCAGGGGCTGTGACGTCACAAGATATCGATAATTTGGTTCAAATCGAGGTAACAGAGAAGTAGCCAAAAAGGATCCAAGTAGCCAAGGCGTTTTTTCTGCCGCCACCGGCCTAAAAAAGTAGCCAAATCTGGCAACCCTGCGCATAATACATACCGATCGCTTCACTGCTCTAACAAATGAGGGCAGCTACCCTAAGTCATACTGAAAAGCCTCCGTGCTCGATCTGGTTATGCTGAAGAGTTCAGCCATTTATGCAAATAGCTATACTTGTAAACTGCGCAATAAAAAAGTACTGCAATAAAGAAATTAAGTAACCCATTTATCCTTTAGGCAAACGATTGCAAGATAAGGAAATGGCTTGGAATGGTGCCGTTTAAATATCTGCTACGAACTTCTCACAAAAGGAAAAGAACACAAAATAGCAGAAAAGGGCAGATAAACACACGATGAAGACAACGGAAACACTGGGTAACCACTGCTCCGCAGTTTGTACACCTTTCAGTTGGAGTGGAACTGGCTTTTGCTCACGACTGTACACTCTATTCGTCAGCGCGTTAGAGCAAAGCATAGTCACTGTTATGACTAGGGATAAGTACAGGACTACTTCCAGCCGTCGCATAACAGCGTTAGCTATACTCTACCAGTTCCTGCTCTGCCTACACCATGAGCCTGACTGCCAGCACGTACACGCATTGCCCTCATCGGCTCCTGCACTACAAGCTCGCGTGGCGTGCTCAGAAATATGCCTACACACCTGCCGCGCGAGACCTCCCGAAGTCGGGGACACACGATAAGTGCAGTATACATACACTATGCGACACACGCCGGTGGCGTTATTACGTGTGCAGGGCACTCGAAAAAAACACCCGAGACGACGACGACAACTCGCCGTCTGCGATATGCGTCTAGCGTGAACGCACAATATCCCAGCGCGCGATGGCTTGCTATTTTGTCTAGGATGACGTTATCAGCCCGAGCAGACGGTCCCGCCCACGACTGTATAGCTAATGCCCAGAAAAGGACAGAATGTTGAACTTAGCGTGGTTAAGTAACGTTGCATGATGGAAGAGTTGGTTCATCATACTCTTGGTCCTGTGCTGTTCTTCATTGTAGTCGCGTTTATAAGGGCGAAAGTCATATGTTTAGGAGTAGATAAACAGCGCTAAGACAAGACGAAGAAAGCACAGTACACTGCTATAAAAACCACTTCCAGCTTTCACGTACCAGCGTTAGCCATACTCTGCCAGTTCCTTCTCTGACTATACTGTACGCCTGACTGTTCAAACAGCTAGCACGTATACATGTACTGATTTCGTTGTTTCTCGCTATTTTTCTCTTTCTCTTTCTCTCTGTTTGTTACATCTCATTTTTGTATCTGTTTCTATTTCTTTCATTCTCACTCCATCTATTCCTTTCTCTTTCTCGCGCTTTCTATATTTATTTCTCTTTCCTCTCTTTCTTTTTTTATCTGTCTGCTCATCGCTTCCTCTTTCTTTCTTTCTATCTCTTTCTCTCTCTACGTTTTTTCTCTCTTTTTATCTGTTTATGCCTTTATACCCCCTTTCTCTTCCTCTTCCTTTCTATCGCTTTCTTTCTCTTCCTCTCTTTCATTCTCTCTATTTTCTATCTCTTTCTTTTTCACCTGCTCGTTTTCGTTTGACACTCGCACCTTCTGCGCGCGGTAGTGAAGCTTGCCCAATTCCTGTGGCGCATACCCACCTGAGGTTCATGAAGAGAGCGCATGCCGGTTCATGATGATGATAGTTTTTTACCACGAAGCACAAGTCGCTGACACCTTAGCTTCGCCGAACACTCTTGCAGCGCCGTAGTTTGTGCCCTTTCTTCGTCCTGTCTTCTTAGCGCAGTTTTCCTACTCGTAATCATGAACCCACCATCCCAAATGCGTACCCTATTGTCGTGTATGTTTGGTGCGTACGTGACCTATGAACGAAAAAAATCACAGCATATCCACGGAGTGAATGATGATGAGTGGGCGAAGCTGCGGAGGTTCATCGGTAAACCGTGAATCTTCCGTGAATTCTGCCCAGTACATCATCACCGACGTGAGATCGGGCGCGTTTATACTAAAGGTTCGATGAGTTATGACGACTTGCAGCTCACTTTAATTTTACATGTACGCTGTGAATTTTCATTGTTTAGAAAACCGTTGCTTTAGAAAACATCTGGCGTCTTTCGTTAAGCAGCTGGCGTCTTTTCGTTTTGCTTTAGAAACATCTGGCGTTCTTTCGTTGGTTTATTTCATCAATCAACGGCGTTTTGAACAAAATTTTTATTGTTTAATCACGTACAGGAGAAATCTCACCAGGCACTACCTTGGAGGTAAACAATGGCTGCTAATGGGAATGAGAGACAGAAGAAGTCGGCTTTTAGCTAACACTTACACTTCTATTTCTACTAACGTTTTCTACTGGAACATGCTAATGGCTGCTAATGGGGAATGAGAGACAGAAGAATTCGGCTTTTAGTTAACGCGCACGCTGCGAATTTTTTATTGTTCAACAACGCACAGGAAAAATCTCCCACCGGCACCACCTTGGAGGTAGGTCGAAGCGTAAGACTGGTTACGCACTACGACTACTACGACCACTACGACTACGACTACGAGGGACGAACGGGTGCTGCCTTAAGGAGCTTCGCCCCTAAAACCGGCATGAGCGAAACCACGCGAAAACAACGTCGAAGTGATCGCAAGCTGCTCGCTCATTTCGTCCTTGCGGCGTTTAGGTGAACAAAAAATGTAAAAACGCAGTTATCACGTGACCACGGGAGCTGCGTGTTCACTTCGCCTTTACGGCGTTCACGTGACTAGAAAAATATAAATCTGGGCAGCTTGCACTAGCGGTTCAAGGCTGGACTAACAGCGGAGCTTGTGGCCGACCTTGATTATTAGCAGGGTCTTAATTAGCACTTTGATTATTAGCAAGGTCTTAATTAGCATCTTGATTATTAGCAAGGTCTTAATTGGCATGGTCTTAATTACCATGATCCCAACCAACACAGTTTTAATTACCCTGGTCCCCTTTTTCTGTTCCTGTCTGTTTCTTTCTCTCCTCTCCCGTTTATCTGTTATGTGCTTCTCTTGTTTTCTGCAGCAGGCATATGTATTGAAGAAAAGTAGGGGTGTGCGAATATTCGACTTTCGAATTCGAATCGAATAGTACCTCATCGAATAATGCGATTCGACTTTCTAATAGCTAGTATTCGAAGTTTCGAATAAGTCGACAGGACGAATATCTAACACGTGGCAAAAGCCAATGGTGCAACTTGGTCAGACAGGGGTAGCTAAAACTAACGCTAACGTCGTTAAAGTGGGCCTTTCGTCAAGACTTTCACTGATATCCTGGTTCGAAATCGAGCGCATATTTACTTTAAAAGAGATTGTTATTTCTGAACGTAAAAAAAAAAACATGAGAAAACAGCCAAGCCCTTCACAACTTCGCTTCCGAAACGAAGGCACGGACTCCTTGCGTAGTTCGGTCGCGTACGCCGCATGCGCCGTAAAACGTCCAGACCTCGGCCCGGAAACCCTCGGTGATTGGCTTCACTTGTGCAAAGTTGTTCACGTTGTGCAGTCGCCACTGCCGCACAGCAACGCTCGTTCAGAAACTCCCATCGTTCCGGCGAAGATTTTTCCGGCAGACAGAATCCTGAGGTGAGAGCCCGCGAGGCCGAAGCTGCACGTCGACGTCGCGAAGCAGATTCCGCCGTTCGAGACGCGAAGCCGAAGCTGCTCGACAAGCTGCACGGCTGCGGCGAGAAGACCATCCGAGGGACGTGTGTAGACCTGGTATTTTCTAATTTCCAGTTGCAACCCGTACAAGAACCGCTGTCCCTTCACTTCACGGACCATAAAGCCGTGATAATGAAGGGACAACGCAAGCCAAGCATCATCTAATTAAGAAAAATAAAAGTTTCATGTTTGTAATATACACACAGTGTTTCTCACTCTTCATATGATGATTGATGGGGCGTTACACCGAACATTCACGGTTTACCAATGATTCTCTCCGGAGCTTCGTCCCACTCATCATCATTCACCACGTGGATATGCTGCGATTTTTTTTCTTTCAAGTTTCAATCCCCATCTTTAGTATTCGATAATTCACGCCACACTTCAAGAATTTCACTATTCGCACATCCATAAGGAGAAAAGCCTACATTGCACATGCCTCGTGTCAACCTCAATGGGTGTGCTGACCACAGTCCTTATTATCCGCCAAATTACTAGGCGATATAAAAAAAATATACTATAGCTATCCTCATTTCTTGAAGGTACATCGCCAAGAGCGAACTGTATTTACAGTCAATCCTAAGACGAAGAAGAGGACGAAGAGAGAGCGCGCCGGCCGAGTTATTGCGTTGAACGCGCGAGGCGCAGCTTAGTTTATGGCCGCGCGAAACGGCGGAACGAAAAGCTTAATACAGCTCCGCTGCTAATAAAATTGAAGGACACTTAGTAAATTCCAACGTGTGTTCGACGAAAGCCTGCGGCCATTCGACTCCGCCGACGGACGCCGCCACTGGACGTCGCCGCCGCGTTGAAAGGAGTAACGCGCAACTGTTGCGCGTTGACGGACGGACGCCGCCGACGGACTCCGCCGCATTGCGCAACAGTTGCGCAACGCGCCTTGGAAGGCGCAACGCGCAACTGTTGCTATGCGCCGCTGTGCCATCACGTGATTGCTGAGAGAGTGTGAAGGGGAGAGGCCACAGCTGGCACCGTGCCAGGGCATGGACGGACGGACGTAGGACACCGCGAGTATGAGACATTAAAGGCTTTCACCTTAAAATCGGCGATCCTCTCAAGGGTGCTTCGAGGGGCGCGCGAGCTACGCGTTGAAATTGTCTGCGGCGCCTGCGGGTCTGCAAAAAAAAAAAAAAAACGCGCATCTCCACGAAGTGAAGCATGACGAGTGGGCGAAGCTCTTGGTATCGTATGGGTGAGTAACCGTACGTTACCCGAGCGTTGCGCCGTATAATGTAAATTGAGTGACAAAGTGACATGAAGTGACATTACGAGTCGAACGTCAAAGCTAGGTCCTACGGTCCATAATGTCTACATTGAAGTCGCCGACTAATATAAAGGATTTGTGCTTGTAGGCGTTTTATATTGTTCTGTCACAATTATGATTGATGTTAGTCTATTGTAAACCTTTTTTTTTGTTCACATACACACATATGTTCCGACTGTAGCAACGGTTTTCTAAATACCGTGACAGTGGACAGTGAGAGTCGATGACAAAGCTAGGTCCTAAGGTCCATAATGTGTACGTTGAAGTCGCGGACTAGTATAATGAATTTGTGCTTGCAGGTGTTTTATATTGTTTTGTCCCAATTATGATTGAGTCTATTGTTAAACCTATTGTTAAAACCACGCAACTCCACGAAATGAATCATGACGAGTGGTCGAGTAGGTGTGTAAGCGCGGACGCCGACATACGGATGGACGGACATGCCTCGGCCTTAAGGTGCTTCGCCACTAAAATAAGAAAGCGGCGTTCCTGTTGTGTTAAGAGCACTGTAAAACAGCAACGCCGGATGGCTTTCGCCTTCGAGTCGTCTTAGGCGAATGCAAAGGGACTCGGAGTTTTTCGGTGGTACACGTTAGGCTAAACAAGCCTGTTGCCTGTTAACGTTTTCGTTCCACTCGGATGTTAGCACAGTCGCTCTATTCTGGTAGGCTAGTTCTCGCTCATCAGTGGTCTGGTTCTCGGTGCTACGTGGCATACTCGTTCGGTGAAGAGAAATAAGCAAACTCATCTCATCGGAGTGACCTCCTGCACTACATCGGTCTCTCTCAGTCATTCGGTGACGTGATATTCACGGCACAACCTAAGGCCAGGCCAGGATCTAGTTAGCCATCAGCGAGCGATACGCGTGTAACCCGCTTACGCTCCAACGAACACTAACACCAGCCGGTTCACGAAGGAGCTGCGAAGTAATATCCCGACCCCTTGCTGTTTGGCTCGGCTTGACTCGGCTCGATTGCTTGCTTCGTCCGGCGAAATGAAAGTGTTCCCGCATAAGCCCTGGTCCGAATGTGACATGCACGGAAGCGCTCGATCCCCCGCGGCACTCTCGTTGGTGGCGGGAAAAGGAGGGTGCTGCGGTCGTCGGTTGACTCGTCTCCGTAAGCTCCTCGCGAGGACGTATATAAGACGTCCACTTTCGCACCGAGTTCCAGCTCTCAGAATGACATTCCGGTAGTTCATATCGGGAGGGCTGGCTTACAGTACGCGGAACAAGGAGCCCAGCTAGCGTAGTGGTGCTGCTAATTCAATGCATCGCATTTCGACTGCGTACAAGCGTTCTTCTGTTATACGGATTCTCGAAAGACGTGTGCAATCAAAGGGCTGCGCCAGAGGGGGTCCAGGGAGGGCGGGGGGCACCCCCTCAAGACTATCGCCTGCCCTCTTCGTCCCTTCAAAAACAAACACTGTCAAACACAACGCACAAAAGTCCCCCGCTTTCCTGCGTTCCCGAAGGAACTCTGGTCTTGTCGGGAACGATGTCAAGGGTGACATCGATCACTGGGCTGACGTCGTCATGGATGACGTCAAGGTCATAGATGTCCAGCAGTATTAAACCGGATGTAACGCGACAACATGCAGCTCCTCGGAGATCAGTACTATGCGCATCAATGTATTATAGTTTGCGCGCGTTAAGTAAAAATGCAATCGATCGCCGACAGCGAACGCGGTCCCGTCTCTTGCTTCAGCCAACATTCCACACGCAACCTGAGCGAGAACGAGCAAACAGTCGGAAAGACCTGCCGGATTAGGGAGGTGGTGCAATTTATTTATCCTCGCAGAGAAGTTCGCCTCGCTGTCTTTCGCGGAGAAGCGTACACTACACAACATCCGATATGAAGGAGAGATGAAGCTCTTAATGAAGCTGGGATATATTCCGGCCTACACGGCGGGCTCTCGAGGACCCGGCCTACACGGCGGGCTCTCGAGGACGCGATTCGCTCGCTGATTGTGGTGTGTTGTCCCTATAACGCGGAAGCGGTAAGGCGGTAATGCTTGGCGCGAGGGAAAAACGGGAAAAGGAGGAGCGGAACGAAACGAAAAGACACGCAGGTCACGTGGCTTCCGCAAAGCCTCCCGGCTCCTAAGCATTTCCTGCGGCAGTTCTTCCAGAAACGAATAACTAACGCGTTCGAGAAGGTTATGCCAATACCCTCTCCACCTTTCCCCTCGGTCATCAGCGCCATTTCGTATACGTCACTGGCTGTCTGGTCTGCTTATACATGTTGCATGATACGCGCTGCATTCGTCGCTTGCAACTCATGCGCTGCTTGGGCTTCGTCTGCGCTGGTTCCGTTAACACGACGTACAGGTTACAGTTAACTTTTTTTTTTTCTTGCTACGCTCTAAGCCTCGTCGGGAGTCGGGCACCTGCATCAAAGATAGGGACGCCTCCGTTGCACAAGTAATGATGCCGGCATAACGAAAGCCAAGGTTGTTGCTTCTCATTTTTTCCTTTTCTTTTTCCGGGAAAAAAAGCAAACATGCATATCAGACGCGGGAAAATGAGGCGATTACTCGGAAGTGTTGCTTCACTTCATTCGCTCGAGACTTAGTACGTTGCGCATGCTCTCTGCTCGTTATACTCTAGTTAGACTTCGCGCAGCTCGGTTTCGTGTGATTTGATTTGGCTTGTTTGCAAGCGAGAACTTGCAGCTGCTCCTCCAGGCGAGCACCGACCCGTCGGCATGTGTACGCTGCGATCTCAACACATTGCCGCAATACAGCGAAGACTACCTGTGCACACACCGTCTACCAATCAGCAAACAGGAGACCGGAAGAAGGTGGGTAACTTTGTCCGCATTTGATGCTGACTTCACGCAGAACAACTGACGAGCCCTCCTTTTATGCTTTTCCTCCTAACCGTACACGGGGAAACGAAGTAAAAGCATATACGAAAAAAAAAAATCACAGTTTCGCCGCAATGGCGAAGCAATGAATGCGATAGCAAGAAATTGGAGTGTTAAACGAAGTAAGACTAGCAGCTAACTCTTTTGGATCTGATCTCTAGTAACTATACAAAACGCTCGTGTAAAGGAATACGGCTGCTTCAGGGAGCGAAGCGGTTTTCGTGCTGTCTGTCGTGTTAACGCGCAGCAAGCGATGGGAGCACAGCACGTATACGAGCCGTCTTGAGGTCTGTCGAGATAGCGCACGCGCCAGCAGTCGCGACTGCTCCCTTATGAACGAAATTCACAGTCGCTGCTCGAGCGACGCAGCACCCCTCCCCCACCCGAAACCGCCGCGGCCTTTCATGGTCCTTCGTCGGACGAGAGACGGGCGGACCGTTTTTTCTCTGCTTGAGGAGCCATCAACGGCAGGACTCGCATGCGGGCCGATGTTATCGCATGCGCCCTCCGTGCGACGGAGATGGCCGGCTCGTTTCATCTCTGCTTCAGCCGCGTTCGTTGTTATCGCTCGCGCGCGGAATATGCGATGTGCAGGGGACTTTATACTGAACATGACGGCAACGGCGAAAACCCGCTGAAAGTGTCTATATATTTGTAAAAGCACGACGAAATGTTAACGCTGCAACTAACAAGGAAGACCAGAGTATAGAAAGAAAAAGAACATGAATGACAGAAAGAACATTGCGAGAAACATTCTGATGCCGATTATGCCCGCTGGTGATCGTAATGCATGCATGTCTAGGCCCGGCGGGTAAGAAAGTTGTCTAAAGCCGAAGCGGTTCACATCGGCAGCTTCTTCCGTTCGCTTATGATTCGGTGGAACATCACACTCAGCACCCAACGGCTCTTTTCTTTCTTCTTACTTTTTATGCAGTAGGGGCGTCGCACTAATGCAGAACGAGTGAAGCACCCACCGAAGATACATTGAAGCAACTCTCTCTACGAGCTGTCTTGGCTTCAGTGGCTTGCTTGGCTGAGCGACTCACTTCCAAGACAGCGTCGGCACTATGAGAACTAGATGACGACCGCCGAGGGCACTTTCGACGCGTATACGAAAGTTTAGATGATGCCGAGTCGTGAGTGATGCAATTTAGATAGATAGATAGATAGATAGATAGATAGATAGATAGATAGATAGATAGATAGATAGATAGATAGATAGATAGATAGATAGATAGATAGATAGATAGATAGATAGATAGATAGATAGATAGATAGATAGATAGATAGATAGATAGATAGATAGATAGATAGATAGATAGATAGATAGATAGATAGATAGATAGATAGATAGATAGATAGATAGATAGTTTCTCTTCCTTCATATATTACGCAAGAGATGTCGATTGAGGGCAAAGTCCAACATAAACACTAAAAGGGCGTAACGTTGGTCACTCCTCCCTTTCAGTAAGTTTATCGAGCGGAAAAATGGTTGGGCAGCCAACCAAGAACGGCTCGCAAAAATGACGGCTTACGCCCGAGGGATATCCGAAGCATCCCTCTTGCCCCGCTGTAACATTCATCCATCAATCTACCCCTTTGGCCTGTTTTATGCATCGGTTCCTTCCTCATCCATCGATCAATCCAACAGGCCGCTGAGACCGCGCGGGCTATGCACCCAGAGGCCCAACAGCCATGGTTTTCTAAAGTGGTGCGCAAACTGCAGGCTTACGTATGGTTCTTGGTGTACACGTGGTGTTCAGGCGAAATGGAAGAGTTATTAAAGCGAAAGCCTTAGACGCCTCATCGAACGCGAAAAGTGACCGTCGGTGGCGTCGACACGAAGTGAACCAAAAAGTGGCCATGCGGTGACGTCACCGACCTCCGAAATTTGTTACGTCACTGTGACGTCAGCATGACGTCGCACAGTTTGACGTCACATGATTACGTCGCGCTTTGTTGTCACCTGATCAATTCAATCGACAAAGAAGAAAAAGAAATGGATGGTTTTCGTCTTCGAGTCATTTTAGGCGAATGCATATGGGACAGTGTGACTTTTCGTAAGGTGCATTTATTACATGTGCATGTAACGTCTTATTCGCAGCCGCTGGCTTCGGCGATAGTATATGTGATAACCGATGATATTGACAATGACAACGTATGATAGAGATATACAGGCTTTTTATGCCTTGATATTAAGAGAGGGGGAATACAGTAAAGAAAGAGAGGTTGACTAGACTTTGTGCGGTTTGCTACCCTACACGTGGTGAGCGGACTGTAGGGTGAAAGAGGGAAAGAAAGCATGAGTGCACACAACTTACGAAACACGTGCACAATGCACCGTATCTATACAGGCGGCCATTTAAGTCAATTGCCTTCAAGTACCACAGAAGGGCTCGAATGGCTTTCTGGGCTGATGAGCTGTAACGCCAGCCTCCCTAGATTTCTTCTCTCATCATGATTATCATCATCAGCAGCAGCAGCAGCACGACTGCGCCCACTGCAGGGCAAAGGCCTCTTCAATGTTTCACCAATTGATCCGGTACTGTGCTTGATGCGGCCACGCTATCCCTGAAAACTTCTCATTAATCTCATCCGCCCATCTAACTTTCTCAATTTAACTTGAGGACGACGCAGCTCTCTTCACTAATTTCCATTTAAGCCATCCCGCTCAGCTTTATTTAGTGTTAATGTACACATTGCAGTGTTGACACCGCTCAGGGTAGAGATAAAAAAAGAACCGCTAAAACCCACAGGGACACAAAAGAACGGCCCGGGTGATCCTTAAGTAAAGCACTGCACTCCCTGACGCAACTATTCAAACGGGTCTCGTTAAACGCGTCGTCGTCGCGTGCTCGCAGCGTTTGCGGGGCGCTCGCGTTTTAGCGATGAAAGACCGCAGGCGTGTTGATGCTGTACGTCCACCATGCGAGGCATGCGCCTCTAGGGATCCCCGGTATATGCCCGTTTGTGCAACCACGCTCGTCCATCAAACGCACGCCACGCAGGCTCGGAGGCGTGCGATTACACAACTTATCCTTATCGCACGCAGAGAGCCTGCGCGTGATTTTTAAACGATGAATGGCGGGAATGCGTGCGAGGTGGGGGGGGGGGGGGGGGGGGCTGGTGTCGACATCACAGATGCTACGGCGCCGTGACCTTTGTTTCTTTATTATCGTAAAATATCAGCGCAGAAAACGACGGACGAGCACACAGAGACAAACGAGCGCTGTGTGTTTGTCCGTCGGTTTTTGCGCTGTTATGTTACGATCATGAACAACCAACTAGCCCGATTTACCGCCTTTGTTTTTTTATTATGATGCGTAAGCATGGATAGATCTCCAGGGAAAAGCTTGTGCGTGCAGGGGCGAGGGGGTAAGGCGAAGAGGGTAACAGTGTCCCAGCATAACACATTCACGAGCTCTTACCCTATCGGATAAATGAAGGAAAGCGCAGCTTCGCGTGTGCGTGCCTGACGCATGGGCGTTGGCTATCTATCGCGAAAAAGGCACTTTATTTGCACTTTCAGTTGCTACAGGCAACAACGACGGTCATGCGTTCATAACCAGGCAACAATCGGCAGCGTGAAATTGCAAGTGGCCTCGATAAAAGATCAGATTGCCATATCAGAAACGGTTGATCGCCGAGAAGCCCACCATCGAGACAGCATCAGTTATTGGTAGACGGCGCACACAAATGCGCGAGTGATCGGCACACCTTGGAGGGTCGTATTTATTTGAGCTCGCAAGCGCAGTTTTTTTTTTTTTTTTTTTGCATACGACGCCGTCATCGAAATCCGTGAGGCATAAAATCTTCGCTTAGAACAGTCAGCGCAAGAAGAAAGCAAGCTACTGCAGTCACCCCAGCAAGAAACTGTCATACAGCTGGATGCAAAATGAAAGCAGGCCATTTTCCACGCCATGTAACTATAATGTACAATCAGCTCAACACAAAACCTTGGCACACCGCAGCGAATAAAGAAAGGGGAACAGTGGACTTTCCGCTGCGGTTAACTATACCCTACAGTCGACGCAGAAAGAATGTGCATGGGTCACTCACTACAGGGGCCGCCACGAGTAATTCTATGGTGTAGATAGTGCAATATAAAAGCAACCCAGCCCATTTGGCGCATTAAGTGACTATATCATACAGTTTGCGCAGAGATAAAGCAGAGAAGTACATTTAACGTGGCGAGCAAATATACCACACTGGCAGAAGGAAGGCAGTTGCATCAACACGTAACCATACCGGCTAGTGCAAAAAACTCACAGGGTCCCTTAGGCATTCATCTAAGACGACTCGAAGGCGAAAGCCATCTTTTTCTTCTCATTCGATGTATTGGCCCTACTCCGCACCCCTCCGAAAGCTTTGTAACCTAGCATGAAAGCTTTGTGCGCTTAGCACTGCCTCCGTGATCTGCCCACTTTTGACCAAGCTACGATGTCATGTGATGACGGCAACATGTGACGTCACGTTACGCCAAAATCTGTGATGTCATGGTGACGTCACAACTTTTGGCTATATACGGCATCATGTGATGATAATTTTTTTGCATCACTCGTCCCCGACGCCGCGGGACTCCGACGGTGAATTTTCGCGTTTGATGAGGCATCTAATGTTGGTTAGCTGTTGAGCTACGTGGACTCGTAGACTTCAAAAGCCTGAGTAGCGCGAATAATGTCATCTGCATGGAGGTGCAGAAGGCTGAGATGATGAGAGTGGTCAACCTTGGTATGTTGCGCGACGTTCGATTCGCCGCCGCGGACATTAATCAGCGCCGCTTTTGGCCGCTGTCAGTTGCAGCACGAGTGGCGCTCCCACACTGGCGCCATTTAACACTTCCACATCAATGATTCTGTCTCTCGTCCTCATTTTTGTTATTGTCAGGCTGACAAAAGCCTTCCAATGAGCTCGGTCGCGAACCATACATTAGACGGCCAAAGCATCTGATGCCCGCAAAAGCCATCCGTTCTGAAACTAACTCCAAGGAAAGGTTGAAGGAAACAAGCGTGGCGGAAGCAATTAAGGTGATGTCTAAAGAAACCCAACGCTGTGCCATTAATTTCCTCCCTCTCTCCCTATCTATCTATCTATCTATCTATCTATCTATCTATCTATCTATCTATCTATCTATCTATCTATCTATCTATCTATCTATCTATCTATCTATCTATCTATCTATCTATCTATCTATCTATCTATCTATTCCAACTAAACTGGTTACTAGACAGTTGGTATGCAGAGTCGAATCCTCGTGAACCGAACTGCTCTTTATGTCGAATAAGCGATACTTCATACACCGTATGATAATATGACCTTATGAACTGATCATATGACTACATAAGATCAATTCCGTATGACCGTATGAGTGTATCATAAGAACAACCAGGGTATTCTCATATCCAAATTATTCGGACAATTAGGCCAGGGAAAGCATGGGGACGTTAATGAATATTAACGCCTTCTATGCCTTCCCTGGCCTAATTGTCTGTTCGATTCATTTGGTTGTGTGTAACGTATGAACGATCCCCTCGGGAAAAATTCCCCTTCTTTCGTGCATTCCCTAGCCTACATCAGAACCTACATGCCCCCATATGACATAAAACACACGTGTGGGCCGCAGGCTGTGCGGTAATTCAGTTTCGTTTAGAAGGCAAATATAGTGTGTTTTGTCTGTATTACAGTTCTCTTGGTAGAACTTAGGTAGAACCAGAACTCCGGCTTGCAACCTGCAGAATATTCTGCATAACGTTGATACCCACGGTGCTCGAAATCTGGATAACTCCGTGTTTTGTGTCTTTCGCTCGCATGAATCCGATGAACTATGTTAAAAGGCATGCGCTTTGGGTGAAATTCACTGAAGCTAGTGTACTCTTTTTGTTCGTCATTATTAATGTAAAGAGACGTCTGCATTAAAAGACATCACTATATTACAGTGCATAGGAAGGTTACTTAGAATGGTATACCAATACTGAAATTGAACTCCGCGTCTGCGTCACATTTAACGTTATGCTCCCATCGACGTGACTGCCTTCGGAATCTGTGTACACGTAGCGCATATTAACGCGGTAGCGTTAGAGAGCTCGTGTCGCAGAAATTCCGCTGTCGGCGTCGGCACCGTTGGTTGTGAGCGAAAAATCATCCGTGAGCGAAAAATCGAGAAAGTAGCAAATAAAATGAACGATAAAATCTTCGGTCCCAATGAGGATCGAACCCGGGCCGTTCGCGTGGCAAGCAGGTGTCTTACCACAAAGCCACGATGTTGCTTGCAGCTGCTTCGGACAAAAACACTACATAAATGTCATGTAGTGAAAGGAGTCTCGACGCATTTTGTTCGGCAGGTGTCACGACGAAAACGAGCCCATACGGTAGGCGCATTCGCGAGGCCATCAAACTACGTCGAAAAACGCCGGGATAGTGCAGCCATCGCCGCTAAATACACACACGAACTTTCAAACAGCCCTAAAAATGGACAACTATGTCCATCTACAGGAAAACATATCAAGCCAACGCAGCAAACGCTAGATAGTGTGCTGCCATCTGTGAGGCATTGTGAGAAATATGTCTCGCCTTTTCATGGCTTCCGAGAGGGCCGGCGCGCGGCGTATATCTTGGAGGCCATGCGACTCTTGCTTTAGATCGAAAGCCTGTAAAATTCGCGCGCGTGCGTGCGTGTATGTGTGTAACAATACACATTAATAAGTATGCACTTAGTGGTTGAAGTGCGCACTAGGGGCCGGATTTCGCTATCGCGTTCAACTCTTAAAGGCGAAGCTTAAGGGTCCCCCAATTTTTCTCGCAATAATACGTACAGAGGAATGTGGCGCTATCGTCTGCGAATTTCCTAAGGGGCGCTGTACTGGCTGTACCGCGAGACTGCACATCGAAGCAGAAGTTCTCAAAGTTAAAGAAAACTTGTTTTCTGTGCAATGCTAAGAAACAATAGCTCATTTCTGGCGCATTAAATGCAAAGCTAACACAAAAGAGAACGGTTCTAGCCAGACGCGTCTCTGAGGTGTCCGGTCTCTTCGTGAACGATGCCAGTCCGAATTCGACACATCCCAACATTGCCATGCATACAACAGTGTAGCAGCGCCAGTTTTCCCTCTAGGAAATAGTGTGAAACTCTATGCGTATAGTACATTGAGTTAGTCATAGGCCTTATCTGCAATTAGGATACATCTTTTCGGCACACCTTAAGGCCTTAACGCTCCCCTATAATGCGTCCGCGTCTGAAGCGGCTATACTCTGAATACTGCGCTTTGTTGTCGGAGGGATTTTTCTTCCTTGAGAAATATTCTACGGCAGTGGTCGCGCCGTTTCCTGTAAGTGGTTGATGGACGCTTGCCGTTTGTTTTCCAGCTAGCCTAGCTCTTGAGGTTAGGTCATCACACAGCGCTTGAAGAACGATGCAGCTTGTCTGAACTCATGATTTCTCTGTGTGCATGTCCCCGTATACGCGTACGCGGGTTCTTGCATATGTACATTTCAAGCTTTCCCTATGTAGGTTTTCTACGCCATAACATCAATTGTACACAGGCTTCATGTGTCCGCACGTTCTCGAAATAATCTGTATTACACTCTGAGAAAAAGTCGAGTATTTGGGGAGTGTTTCTGCTACAAAACAATAATCGTCATCCGGCTTGCTCGCGTTTCCTTTCATGAAAACCCGGCTCTCGTCACGTTCCTATCAAGAATGCTATGTCACGCTGATAACGCGCGCGCCGTTCGTGACCGGGAAGTGCCGGGACCGCGGTGATAACGCGAGCAAAGTACGCGAGGTACGTGGATGACGGTTATTGTTGTGTGGCAGAAATACTCCCCAAATACTCGACTTTTTCTTAGAATGTACGTTACGAGTAATTTATATTAACTACGTAGTTGCGTTAGTCCCTATCATTACGCAGTTGTGACATCCTGCAGGCTTGGACATTTTCTGTGCAAAATGTGTCATGTATAGTCCTTTGTATATGTTATTGTCCTAAAAATATTGTACCGTCCCCGTGCCTCAATGTTCGTGTAGTATCCTGTTGGAACAAACTTTTTCTGAACACAGCCCGGACGTGTGTAGCTTGCTTTCGAACTGGTCTTGTCTACGCCACAACATCATTTGTACGCTGCCTCCTCGTGATCACACGTTCTCAAAATTATGTATATTATGTGACGATTCATACGTGGTAAGTGTGCGGTTATGCTAGCCTCAAAGCATATGTCGGTGACGTCATTTCTGTCAAGATCTGTCATGGACATAGCGATCAGCAGGTCTTAGCTTATGCTATTATATTATTATTATATGGTGTCTAGGAGATCTTGGTGCTTTTGTATAGCGCCAGCTACTCCTTCTCGCGGTTAATAGGATACGGGAAAACCACAGCAATGAAAAGAAAAAAAATACATGAAAGAGCCACTAGCGGCAGAGTTCATGTAAGTCCATCCACAGAACAACACGAAAAAAAAAAAACGCGCAAAATGCAGTCCCGTCACATAACACCATAGTTCACCTAAAATGCAGTTACACGAACCCCGCATATGCTGTAAATAATACCACAGAACGTCCAGTCACATACCAGTACTGAAATTGGCAAAGTCCAGTCACAGGGATTCGGAATAAGTTCTCATATGAAGCGACACGTAACGCAACAAGGTCAGGTCAAATTATAAGCATGAAATCAGTCTAAGAAGGTTTTATCAATAATATAGAAGAATACTACTCCCTTCTATAGGAACTTGTGGACTGATAGTAGAGCGCTTAATGCAAGACGTGTGTTGGCCACAGACCTAGGATTTTTCGGATGCTGAAGGGCCTACGGTCCAGTGCCATTAAATCTCGTATTAGTTGTAGTCTTTCGTCGTGATATCGTGGGCATTCTAATAAAATACGTTGTAAATCTTCATCCACATGCTGTTGTTGTATTGGTATTGTACCGTCACTGTACTTCGAAGTTCTTAGCGTATTATAATGGAATAAGCCGTTTCTAAACGCGGTTACGTGGTATTCTTTAGGAACCGCTACATACAGCTCTCCCATAGTGAAGTAGTACATCATTTCTAAACATTTCATCGGCTCGGCTGGGTTAACGTACGCATACAGCAATCTTCTACAATCCCGCGGTCAAGTTGGCATCCATTTCAACAGCATCTATTTCATCCATTTCAAAAGCCCCGTTAGGCGAGAACAAAAATCATCATCATCATCATCATCATGAACCAGCACACACTCTCTTTGTCCTCTTCTTCATGTTCTGTTTCGCACCCACAACACGTGCGCCGACGTGGGATGCAATAACTCTGATGGGTGAGAGAACGAGTACAGAGAGAGAGAAAGAGAAAAGAAGGGAAGAAAGACAGAAAGAGATGAAAAGACGGAAAGAAATAGGCACAAAAAAGGATATAGAAAAACAGACATCAAAGACAAAGAGAAAAAAAGAAAGAAAGAAAGAAAGAAAAAAAAAAGAAAAAGAAAGAAAAAGAAAGAAAAAAGAAAAAAGAAAGAAAGAAAGAAAGAAAAAAGAAGAAAGAAAGAAGAATAAAGAAAGAAAGAAAGAAAGAAAGAAAGAAAGAAAGAAATATGAAGCTATAAATAGAGATAGAGATAAAGAGAGGGAAGAAAGGGAAAGAAAAACTGAAGGAGCAAGAGAGGGAAATAAATAGATAGAGAGAGAAAGAACGAAATAGGAAGAAACAGAGGCAAAAAGAGATAGAAAAAACAAAGAGAAAGACAAAGAAAGAGAAAATAAAGAGGAGCAAGTAAGGCCGCCCAGCGTTGCACTTCATGCTTGGAACCACTAGTGCGAAGTTGCCTTGATGTTTTACGCAACATTTTAGTTTTCTGAAGCAATGTTCGCAACGCAAAGTTCACAATGCGCAGCCACATTTGAGCTGGCCGAGTTCTTGACAGCGGCGTGGTGCTCCCCGAGACGGTGCGCGCATCAGGCAGAACTCACGTGATGTGGCACATCCTCTGGGATCAGCCCACCCTTAACCTGGTGACGATGTGATGCGATGACGTCGTCATGTGACGTCGCGGTGGCGTCACGAGTCTGGGCAATCTCTGACGTATTGATGACGCCATCTCCGATCACGTGACTTTCTGGGCCACTCGTATTGACGCCGCTGACTGTTGCTTTTCGGATTTCATGAGGAGGCTTTCGCTGCTCAAAAACATCCTTAGAACTGCTTCCTTTCCGTGCAGAGTGCTGCCTCACATTGGAATCGACGTTTCGTTACAACCGACACTTTTACGCGCGACGCTAACCTATTTAGCGTGTACGCGCGTGTACACTGCCGCACCGTCTTTTCCTGGAAACGGGAACTGTTTGTGACGTGCGCTGGGGCATGATTTGATCAGGGAAGCTAGGCCGGTCGACTGGACGCCAGAGGTAAATAAACCTTCGCCCGCCCAGAAGATATAGATCAAAAGGCCCCTTCTTTTCCTGCGCGTATAAAACGTAGATAATGCACGCAGATAGAAGATCAACAAAGGGCGGAGAAGACGAATCGATGCTCCAGAGGCCGCGAATAAATCTTGATCGAAGCTGGGTTCTCACCAGGTCGATAACTCACGTGCAGCGGCCGTCCGAGGCTTCTCTGCAGACGCACAACGCGTGGTCTCCCGCTTCATTTTGATGGACCCAAAGCCTCTCTTCCGTTTTCATTACAACTACATCTGTGTAGCATCGTATAGAACTGTAGCATCGAGCACAAGCCCTCCAGTGACAGCGAATGACTCCTGAGGATATATTCTTATTGCTGCATGTTGTTGTCTAAGAGTTGTCGTTACAAATTTGGATTACGCGTTGGAAGCTGTGAGGCCCCATCTATGGGTGATTTTACGGAAAGAATTTTAACTGCGAAGCGCTTTGAGCTGGCCGTAATTTGTGCGGCATATCAGAAAGCTATCATCATCATGAACGGGTGCCCCGCTACGGGTGGTCTAGTGGTTATGGCGCTCGACTGCTGACCCGCAGGTCGCGGGATCGAATCCTGGCCTCGGCGGCTGCATTTTCGATCGAGGGGAAAATGTTTGAGGCCCGTGTACTTAGATTTAGGTGCACGTTAAAGAACCCCAGGTGGTAGAAATTTCCGGAGCCTCCACTACGGTGTCCCTCATAATCATATCGTGGTTTTGGGACGTTAAACCCCATATAAAAAAAATCATGAACGGGTATGTGCCGCAGAAATTGGGCAAATCCCACTACCCACCACTGGTTCACTAAGAGAGAAAGAAAGCTTTAGAAAGTAATAGAAAGAGAAAATTTGATATAAATAATGGGAATAAAGACATAAAAAGAAAGACGGAGAAAGATATAGAAAGAGAAAGAAAGAGAGAGAAAAAAAGCAGAGCTAAAGAAAGGGTCGTTCTATGAGAAGTGCAAACGTTCGGTTCTGGAGCTTGGACATCCGTGTCGTAACTTACCTAGCTAAAGCCTAGCAACAACCTAGAAGCAACCGGATTAGACTTCAGAATCGTCCAGTTTCGCTGTTTCAAGCCTTGCGCTCAGCCGATGGATTGATCCACCCCTGCCTCCTCCGGAAGCCTTCTGCACCGTAACGTAGTTTTGCACTGCCTCCAGGATCGGGGGCATTGCAAGCTTTCTGCACCTAACCTGGTTTTGTTCTGCCTCCGTGATCGGCCCACCTTCGACCAACCGATGATGTCATGTGGTGGCGTCATCAGGTTACGTCACGTTGCGCAACGCCATGATGACGTCCCAAATTGTAGCGATACGTGACGTCCATGATGTCTTCATTTGATGACTTAAACACGTGATGACTTTTTTCGCATCACTCGTGTTGACGCCGACGGTAACTTTTCGTGTTTCGGATGAGGCATCCAAGGCTTTTCGCCTTAAACGAACCTGAAACCGCACCGTTAAAATGCCTCCATGACCTGGAGAGGTAAGTCTCGCTGCTAAATCAGAATCTCTTTTTCTCTGGGCAATGTTGAGCGCAAAAACAAGAGCATCAACCAGAAACGAGAGAGACAAGACATAGCGCCCGCCCTATCTCTCTCGTTTCTGGTGAATGTCTTGTTTTTGCGCTCAAAATTTGCCATTAGCTAGCTATGTACCATCTCGCCGAATTTCAAGTTTTGTTAAACCATCTTTTTCTCTTTCTCACTCACTCTTTCTTTGCCGCAGCAAGCATCTGCAAGCGCTGCGTACTCCCAACTATCAGAGGCGAAGGCATGCGCAGGGTTCTCCAGCTTGCGGGGTGAGGAGGGGAGGGGGGGGGTGGAGGGGGAATAATCAACGCTTGGGAACTTCACCTTCTTGAGCTGGCCCTTCACATGCAACAGTTCATGCTTCAACTTGGGGGTGGGAACGTGTTCCACGTATAAATGCCATTGGCCTTTAGCTAACGCATGTTCTTTCAGCTCACCTAGCGTCTCCGAGTGCCCTCAAAAATACCATCTAATCATCTCGCGCACGGGTAACTTCATTTAACTCTAAACCTTCTACTCTGGCTAGCACAAATTCACGATCCAATCAACCCGGCAGCCCGCGTAACCGGACTAAACTAGAAACGTTTTAATTTAGGGTCCTTCACTTCGAAAGAACATTCGGGTTTAATCTCCCATGCGACCGAGAGCTATGTTTTTTTTTTATTTTGTTCTTATTGTTCATTACGGTACACTTCTCGGGATCCAAGGCTGCCTAAGTGCTGAAGTGCTTGAGCTGAAGAGCGAGTTATTCAAGCCACGCAGAATTTCATATTTATCGCTTCGAGCAAGCTACAATAACGCGTGCAAGAAGAGATCGTTAACGTTAGCTTTTTTTTTCATTAATTTATACGGTATCGCTTAGCTTGTTTGGAAGAACGAAACACGCGAGATCTGATTTAAAACAAGCAGAACTTGAATGTATTTCATAATGAATTTTTCGTACATTTCTGTTTATTGGTTTCTATGATTGTATGCGCCTGACTGTATACAACGCCTATATTTGTAGGTCCCCTATTGAGACACTGCAGTGGGTAATCTTGTTATAGTGACCATTAAAAAACAATTACAACAGCGACTGCACAACGATGTTATGTGCCCGATTACTTTACGAGCGCGAAAAATTAAGTTTGGAATCTGAAAACCACCATAACATAAAAATGTAGAAGAAAGACCAGGATATGGCCATTTATTATGAGTCTTTCTAGAATAATTTATTGATTGATTGAGATTGAGTTCGGAACCTGAAAGCCATCATAACATAACATAACATAACATAACATAACATAACATAACATAACATAACATAACATAACATAACATAACATAACATAACATAACATAACATAACATCATAACACAGAAATGTGGAAAAAAGAGCAGAAGACGGCAATCTATTATATGCATTCCTTGATTGATTGAGGTCGAGTTTAGAATCTCAAAATGATCACAACATAGAAATGTGTAAAAGAGGCCAGAATATGGTAATTTATCATGTGCATATATTGATTGATCGATGTCTAGCTTATAGAATCTCAAATTTATCATAACAGAGAAATGTGGAAACAAGACCAGAACATGGTAACTTGTTATATGTATTGGTTGAATAATTGATTGATTGAGATCGAACGATCAATGAATCAATCAGCTTCTGCGATCAATCTGTAAACAACCGCAACTGTAGCGGCTGTAATCGCTGACATTATGCGCAGGTCGTCGACTAAGCGCCTGCATGTAATTTTCTGCCCACGCGAAGCGATCGGAGGAGATTCTGTGCGTGGGCTCAGCTGAAAGATAGAATGAGATATGATAGCATATTTGCATATTCAAAGAGGGCTGTGCAGAATAATATAAGCGTAATTAACCCTTTGCGACATGCATTACGGTCGACTGCCTATAAATGCGATGCATTACGGTCGACTGCCTACAAATTTACATAATTCGATGCCAAGGATCTGGAGACCAACTTTAAAGCAAGTAGAATAGCTCGAATAAGTTATAGTGTATTTTACATATAATAATTGTAATTACAACGTAAATAATTATCTAATTACTGTACAGTCAATCGTTCCATATTTCTTCATAAACTAAATTCAACGACCCACTCAAATCACACGCGATAGTTATCTGCTGGCAGAGAGAATTCCTAAAAAGGTAAAAAAAAAATTTTTTTTTTTTCAAACTCCTGCCGAAAGGTCCCACGTGCAACGTCTCGTTAAACAAGATAAGCAACTTGTTTAACGAGACGTCGCACACAATAAAATTTCCAGTTGATAGTCTGCGCTCGTATCGTGTTTTTTCTTCCTTTCTTGTCGTTTTTTTTTTTTCGCGCAAAATGCTCTTCACAGTGGTTGCTGGCTGTGGGTCGTTGTTGCACGATTGTCGCTAAGTGTGCTAGGACCCTCTGAGTTCTTTTTTTTTTCTTCTTTTTCAACGTCAAGTCTTGGCGCTTTAATTCAGACGGCTTATTTCTTTTTCCGCAAGCTTCTACAGAAAAAGAAACACCTGTTGCTTCAGCATCCTCTCTACATATTGTGCTCTGTTTGCATTTCCTGCAAAAAAAAAATTAAAAAATTGCTATTTTCTTACAGTAGACTGCGCGAAAGTATGGGGAAATCGTGACATGCTTCTACGTCGACAACTAAATCTCAATAGCAACTGTACGTTACTCAAACTTCTGAGGATCTTTGAATAATTATTGTGTAGCCCGCAAATTTCGGTTCTTCGGAAAATCAAGTTGTCCTCGGTGTTATTGACAGCGTAAACTTTAATAACACTAACCTGTCAACACCACACGAAATGACAGGCAATGAAACCCACTGAAGTAATAGGGTAAGTTAATTGTTGCGCTTATTTGAAATGTAGAAATAACATTCAGTGGGAAATTTCACGCGTAATGCCGTGAATATGGGTTCGGAACTGCTGAAGGTTATCGACCATACTTATGTCCTTTTGAGCTAGTGTTTCCACGTTCGATTATTCACGACTGTTCAAATTCCGCGATAAGCTTTCCCTTTCTTGATTGTCTGTTATTTCGTACGCTTGTGAGTCACAAAATTCAGGAGCCGTTGCCCTATAGGGAAAATGGGGGTAAGCGAAGCGTGGCGTGCTTGACGTATACACGTGATCAGCAGTGCAACAATTCAGTTGCTACACGCAACAACGACAATCAGGTGTTCATATCCAAGTAACAGTGCAATGTGCATGGCAACGTGAAATTACAAGTGACCTCGATAAAAGACCAGATTGCCATATCAGAGACGCCAATTGGCGACAAAATTGCCGCCAATTCTTAGATCTTTCTTTTGACGTCTACTTATTCCCCACGTCATAAAAGCGTCATCATCTCTCATACGCCCGTAAAAAGCATAACAGTGATTCCAATTATGCATATATCTGCGTTGTTTCGTGAACATCTATTTGTTTACTTGTTCATAAACATAATTAGAGACGTCAACCAGAGACGTAGGCAGAACATTTTTTCGGGGAGGAGGGGGGGGGGACCTCCTTGATCTGTAGTGAGGTTCAGGCAGGCAGATGCGATAGAGTGTCATTTCGTCGACGCTGCGCCGTGCTCCCGACTGGGTTGCAGAAATAAGCGTCTCTTCCTCTACATAACCACAAACAACAACAACATTTCGTGCTGTGTATGCCAGGGAAAAAAAAAAAAAAGTCGGAGGGGCACGGGCCTGGTGTGCCACTACGCCACTGACGTCAACTTACGCGGCGCTGTATTGACGCACAAAGAGTCCCTTGAAATAAGAACAGTCTGAGAAACACTTCAATATTGCTCATTATTATTAGCAGCAGTAGTGATCAGGGGCGTAGCCAGAAATTTTTTTCGGGGCATACTTTATGTATGTTCATGCGTGCGTTTGTATGTGTGCGTGCCTATATACGCAAGCAAAACTGAAAAATTTCGGGAGGGGTTTAAACCCCCCCAACCCCCCCCCCCCCCTTGGCTACGCCCCTGGTAGTGATAGTAGTAGTGTCAGTAGTAGTAGTGCAGCAGTCTACGTATACGGCGATTCATCCGGTACTACAGCTTTAGAATAGCGTACGCAGGGTTAGCGCTCGTTGGGTGCCATTAAACGTCGGTATCCAAGAGGACAGCATATGAAGCATGCGCAGTGGCGACGCTAACTCAAAGCTTTGTGTATGTATATACAAAAACTACCTACTAATGACAATAAGGAGCGACAGGTGGTAGTACGATTTAGGAAAACCGTGTAATAGGACACGGTCACGATGTCACTTTAGCGACGAAGTCGACGCAATCGGCGACAAACATGACAATTTTCTACAAATTTTCAACCGCTGCACTCAGGCGAAGGAGTAACGCAATTCTTGTGCGAATCACGACACACTTCGTCACTTGAGTTGATGTATATATTAGGCCAAAATTACTAGCCTTTGTTATATCGTGTTTTCTCCTTATACCACAGAAGAATCACACGCAGGTATCGTAGGCTACGATATCGCAAGCGTTCGACAAAAAAAAAAAAATGGAATTTTAAAAGTGCTTGTTCGTTGTGCATACTTCAAGGAACAGCGCGAAAAAAAAAATTACAGGGCATACAGAACCAGATGCACATATCTAGCGCTGGAAACACGTAATTGAGAAATACGTAAGCCAGGCGAATACAGTGCTCAACTCAAAAACGAAGTGTCTTAACAAAGCGAAAAAAAAATAAAAATAACGACTTACCCGGGGCAGATTAATCAGGGCGTCACAATCGAAAGCCGCTGAAAAGTCGCTGATCCGACTTTTCCTTTCCGTCTCGCACCCAGAAGGCAGCTGGAGACGGTGCACAGTCAGCAGTTGTACGCACGGCCACAGACACAATACGATTGTCACACTTCATTCACAGTAGCTCAAGCTGAAAGTTTTTCTCCAAACTGCTGTTTCATGCGAAGCGAACAAACAACAAACGGGAGAAGATGACAAGATAACTACCTGTCACGCTTAAAAGCAACTCATCCAGCGCCGGAGCAGCGTCTAGCCGAAGTGCGCTCGCCCGTTAAGCGTTGCAACCACCGTTCGACGACCACGGGGCTAACGAACCGCGAAAAGTGCGCCGCTGCGACGAATTTGGTGAAACCGGAGTCCGCGGGCACTACCGCGCCGAAAAAAACACGCGCACTCTATCCACACCTTCGGTCCTGTCGAACAGCGCAGGCCGCTCGCTCGAACCGCTCTGTTTATGCGATGCGTTTCGCGCGATGCTCACCCCCCACTCCGAAAGCTGAAAACGGTTTGGGCCCACCCCCCACGTGCGCGAAGCTGCGCATGCGCCCTGAAGAGACACGTGACGCTCGACGCATGCGCAATATCAAGCGCGCGAGAGAGAAAAAAGCCTAGCGCGCCGTCGTCCGTAGCCGTAGCCGCGGGTCGAGTCGCGGGCCGCGGAACCTCGGGCCCTTTGCGTTTCGCCAGTAGCAGACGACGCGGCTAGCAGGCGGGCGTGGCGATTTAACGAAAAATGTTTCATGGGTTTGAAGCAGGCCAAGGTGCCAGGATTTTTTACCGCGAATGGGAGTTAAGGAGTCGGGGAACTTATGCGCTTATGTTTTGACTATGTTTACTCTTGGAGTAAGCTAGGGGGTGGGGGAGAGGGGGGCAAGGTGAAGGCAGGCATAAATTTTGACACAGCAGATAAAAACCAGCGTGAAACACAAGACCAGGGCCTGAAGTCAGGGGGGAGGGGGGGGCGTTTTCCCCTCCAATTTTTAAGGAGGGGCTCGCCCCCCCCCCCCTTTCGCAGCTCAACTGTAGCACTGCAGCACCCATTTAACAAGTGCTGGAGTTGATTTCTTTTTTGGCAGTAGTGCTTTGTACAGAGGAATTATAGCTTTCCAATTTTTTGAGTAATGACTTAATCGCAATTGTTCGATTGAAGGGGCGTCCGCAAAAAAGTAGGGCATCTCCACAGTAGCGGTGTCAAGACTGGGGTGGCAGAGGTGCTGGTGGTGTTCCGCTCCTCCTCACCCTCACTTCCCTATTTATATCTCTCATATTTCTTTCTCTTTCTCGGACTCTCTATCTTTCTTTCTCTATCTTCCATTACTTACTTCTATCTCTGTATTTCTCGCTTCCTCTTTCCATCTCTTTCTCTCGCTCTCTGTATCTTTCTCTCTCTCCATCTTTTCTTTCTGCCTTTCGTTCTCTCTGTTTCTCTCTTTCTTTCAACGGTATGTTCTACTCTCTCCTCCTTTTCCTTCTCCTAACCCTCACATCTGTCCTCTCCCTCGCTTCCCTTTCTAACCCCTTGCTATTTGTGCTCTGCTAGCCGCTCGCCTTCGGATGGTGTGTGTACGCGGGTTCGAACCTCGCCTCACAAAGAATTTTGCCCCTAGAATTTCTCTCTTTCTCAACTGTTTTTTCTTTCTGTCTGTCTCTCTTTATTTCTTTGTTTCTCTCTCTCTCTGTACTCGTCGTCTCGCCAATCAGAGTTATTGCATCCCGCGCCGGAAAAATCGGCGCTTGTGTTTTGGGAGCGAAGCAGAAGATGAAGACGACGACGACGATGAAGAAGAGGAGGACGAAGTAAGCGCGTGCCGGTTCATGATGATATTTTTCTGGTGACAGCGCACAAACTACGGCGAGCTACGAGAGTTTCGCTGTTAAAAAAGAAACAGGTGTCCTCGTACTGCTGAATAATATTCCCCTAGACACTGCGCACCATGGGTCACCACCATGTTCGACTAAGCTTCTTGGCACAACAAGCTTTTTCATGAGGAACCTGTGCGTGAGGTTGCCTGCTCGTGAATCAGTGAATGTTCACCTTGGTCTCTTTAGGTTAACAGTCAATTTTCATTCGTTTAGTTGTGCATTACGAGTCTGTTGCAATGCCGAAGACGCATATATTTTGGCTACTTTTTTAGGCAAGTAGGTGCGAAAATAAAACATAGCATTGTCGTGCCTGAGGTTCTCAGCGCAGTGAGAGAAGTAATGTTCGGCATTGCAGCTAGACTTTTTGCTTTCAGTTCGCATATCTTTATCACTTCATATCCCAAGTTATTTCTTAAAAACTTTTTAATGCCCATTTTTTTACTGCTTGATTGGATTGCCACATTGAGCAAATACCCGAATTACACTCTGAATGATATATTTATTCGTGTAACGATTCATAAAGCATTTGTTCAATTCTAGAGGCAGTTGGCGGCACTACACTTTCATCATACCACACACAACGCTAACGGGTTCGCACCCCCCCCCCCCAAGACAAATTCCTGCCGACCCCAATAATAATAATAATAATAATAATAATAATAATAATAATAATAATAATAATAATAATAATAATAATAATAATAATAATAATAATAATAATCACGATATGATTATGAGAGACGCCGTAATGGAGGGCTCCGGAAATTTCGACCACCTGGGGTTCTTTAACGTGCACCTAAATCTAAGTACACGGGCCTCAAACATTTTCGCCTCCATCGAAAATGCAGCCGCCGCGGCCGGGATTCGATCCCGCGACGTTCGGGTGAGCAGTCGAGCGCCATAACCGTGGCGGGGCTGCCGGCCCCCATGGACGCGCCTCGATCTGAATGGGCTCTATGTATTTACGTAAGTGTGTTCATACATACCGTCTAGGTTTACTGCTCGCAGTTTTATAACAGCAGGAAACGCTGCAGAAACTGCGCAATTACGCGCAGTCTTTAGTAATAGTAATGATCGGATGCAGCAAAACGGGAAACGACGAAATTGTGAGAGTCGTGACTTTTTCGATAGCCGAGGATATTCCAGCTGTCATATTGTCATGCTCCAGCATAACAGCAATGGCGACACGAAATGTTGCCCTTCACGACCACTATTCTCGCATGAGACCCACAATCAACAAGCTCAACCTATTCCTTCGTTCAAGTTTCCCGCCAGAATTTCAGCTTTGCTTGGAGCTGCCACGCAGCGGCTGCATCGAGAAACCTAGCCACTAGTTCGTAAAATGGCCACCACATGGCCAGACCATTCCGAAATTCGAAGGAAATGCCCATTACATGCACCACGCAGATTAAGCATGCGTTTGTTTGTTCTTTTGGTTAAAATTTGATATTGAAGCACTCTATAATTTTCAATACAATGCTACAGTGCCATGATTCAGTAACTCACAGCTTCAAGCTCAATAAGAGAAGAGAGTGAGAAATAGAGACGCGCTGCACTTCGCGATATGTAGAAACTTTTTACAAAATGCGCTCGTAGCGCCACAACGCTATTGCAGCTTTACAACAATATTTACAAGAATAAACAAATTATAAATTGCTTGAATATTTGTTAGTAACTAAGAAATGAGTATAAATTTTTTCTAAGCAATTACAACGCAAAATTTGAAACAGCTTTTTTTTTCTAAAACAAGGCACTGTAGTCGTGTTTTTGCGCATCTTTCCTCAACACCCGTTCCGTGTTGGTGGCCTTGTTTTCGCCACTAAACTTTTTTTACACCACTCTGTTGGCGCAACTGCGGGCCCTCCTTTTCCCGTGGATTTCTGCGACCGTGTGTCAAGAACCCGCGTCTGCTGTGATCGTAATTAGTTAGCCAAAGCCACGTGTTGATTACCGACGGAAATAATGTCTTTTCTTGGTGCCGACTACACGAAACCACCGCTCGGTATGCCGCACGCCGAAGCGATGCGTCACCAAGTGGCACAGATGTTGAAAGGCATCGACAGGTAAGTTGCGGTCTTTTGAATCGACGGTAGTCGCACATATGCGGCCTGCTTTTAACCTGCGTAAACCGCGCACAGGTATAACCCCGAGAACTTGGTCAGACTGGAGCAGTACGTGCGAGTCCAGGCTAGCGAGAACGTCTACGATCTCGAGGCCAATTTAGCAGTACTGAAACTGTGAGTGTGTGAAGCCGCGCGATGTTATGCTCGGCGGCCGGCGTGTTTCAGTATTGCTCAATCCTCGTCGTTTTCCCTACACCTCGCAGGTACCAGTTCAACCCCGTAAACTTCAATAATGATGTGGCCGTTGCAATCCTACTTAAGGCGCTCACCAACTTGCCCCACACAGACTTCGTGCTCTGCAAGTGTCTCATCGACCAAGAAAAGGTCCGTTCTCTTAAGAGCACGTTACTTTAAAGGTGTCCCGCCGTTCATAGCTGCAAAATCTAGACACTATGTTGCATCATGTGGCGGTCGTAGCGGTGATGTTGCCATACGCGGGCATTCTTGGCCGGCAGTCGCTCCGCATGAGCGACTTTTTCCATGCAGTATGTCTCACCATGTATCACTTTAAACCGGTCTCTCGCAGAAAACGTAAAAAGATACCAGGCACGTCCGTGCGAGTCATCCACGCACCTTCCGGAAACACAATCTCTTTACAGCGTTCGTGGGGAAACCCTCTTTTCCTCATGGTATCCATGAATCTCTCCCTTTCAGGGCAAAAGGGCTCGCAGGACCAGATGTAGTGACCCATCGTCATTGCACTCAGTACACAGTGGGGAAGGAGCGCCCCTTACTTTAAAGAGCCATATAGGAGTGGAGGCCGCTCATGTTCTTACCTTATGGTAGCCACTAAACTGTCTTGGTCTCCTTATAAGTGGAAGTGGCCGACTGTGTTGCAACAAAACCACTGATGTCAATGTTGTATCTGCATTCACCAAGCTTTTACAGGTCCTTGCGTTTACCATACAAAATCGCTAATATGGTGTCTCAGCTTAATAACACGGACCTGACATTAGGTGTTTGCTGTTGTTACATATTTCTAATGTTGCCACAGCAGCAGAGTTTTTCTCGTATAACGAAACCCTTGAAAGCCGAGCCCATTCAATGAGACCGGGACACACCTGTACATTTCAAAAGTACCCGGGCTTGATTGGGTACACATAGTTTTTGAACACTTCCATAGTGCAATCTTCCTTGCAATTCCTCATTTTCAACTTGTGTTATGTTAAAAATGTAATGTTAAGGCAATATCAGGGACCACGAGCTTTTTTCTTTTTTTCAGCTTGCAAACGAGGACATTCAGCTGGCGCTACACCTGCACTACCTCCTCGAAATGTGCGACTTCCAAAGATTCTGGGTAAGTGAGATCAACTTCGATATCAATTAATAGAATTTGTGACATAACATCGATGTGGCCTTTTTGATTCGAAACTTTTGCTTCGTGGCGGACTCCCCCTTCCTTATGGTAGCTTAGCAGCTTGTGTGTTGCACTATACTTGTTTGCAAATTAAGAAAAAATGTCGGCTGCGCCCACAACACTGCAGCACTCCTGCCTGTCACCTGTGAAAGACAGTCGTGCCAGCTGGTTTCTGCTCGAACCGTAAGCACTTTTTCTCGGCTATTGTAAATACCAAGCATGTAAAAAGTTAAAGGTCCATCGTTACTACCTAAAACATTACGTTTGGCTGAGCAGAGGTGTCAGAATCCCTGACAAAATTCACCAGGACGTTGGAAGTTTCTGACCTAAAGCCAGCAACACAATCGCATGTCTGTATGGGAAAGTCAGCTATCTGAAACACCTGAGATGTGCTTGACCTTGTGAAAATGGCTAAGCGCTATTGGATGGAGCATTTATGCCAGTTCTCTGTGGGAAGGACCGTCATGGTTGTCGGAGCTGACATTCTTTCTTAAATTATAACCGAGTGTAGTAAGCACAAGGATGCGGGTTCAATTCCTGACTGCCCCGGCTACATTTTGATAGGGGCAAAATGGAAAACACCTGTGCACTGAGATTTAAGTGCACATTAAAGAATGCCAGGGGTTTAAATTCATCCAGAGTCCTCCACTACGAGCTGCTTCACAATCGTATGGTGATTTTGACATGGAAAACAACAGGATTTTTTTTACGGCAGCCAGACGCTTGAGTAGCACTGTTTCTTCATATGCAGGGAGCAGTAAAAGGCAAGCCACTGCTGCAGACCATCAATGGATTCAATGACTCTGTCAGGAAGTGTAAGTTTCAAATAGCTCTAGCACTTCATGCTTTTCTAAGTTTTCAGTGCATGCTCCTTTTCATCTTTTTTTTTAGTGCATTGTGTCGTCAACACTTTGTGTTCCGAATCAGTGGCGTCACTGCTTCAAAAGAGGCTCTCATCAACAAGGATGATTTGGCAAAAACATTGCTAAACCCCTGCCGCAGCAGTTTGAAGCCGTTACTTCTTTACTGGTTTTAGCATAAATCGAGCCTTTACCTGCCTAAAAAAATATTGTTTGCGTGAACGACATAGCCACACGGCATAAGTTTTCATGTGATATGGATAAGAATCAAATTTCTCTTACTTTTGTACCAATTTTGTGCTGCTTTGGCGACAGTCAACATTTTGAAATGCTCTAAAGTTATTCAAAAGTTATTCATATTCACCAATAGTGCCTGTTTGATCCATGAGATTGAATAGGATGCTATTTAACACAATATTTGAAGTTCTGAATTATTTGCACGCTTCGTAGTCTAGTGTTCTTGCTCATTTAAATGCTACACTGCTTCGTTACATTATTTTGGTACCGGCCCTTATCTATAAGAATTTTTCTTCTTTAAAATTTTCCTTTATATGACGTCTATTCTCCGTTGTTCTCTGCACAGTCGTCTGCTACGTGGTGAACATGACCTACCAGCACATTGACAAGTCCCTGCTGTCGGACTTCCTCGACGTTACCGGTGAGTAGGTGCACTGAGACCACCGAGAAAGATGTACTGGAGATGAGATATTTGTCAGCCCGTGACAGTGTCGCGGGAGGAGGGGGAGATATAGTTCTGTTCGCAGTGTGACAGATGACGTGTTCGGCATATCCTCATCATTTACGCACCCTTCTAGACACGAAAAATTGGAAATTGCAGTATCGTCCCATATGTTGGCAAACTTTTGCCTAATATTTGTGGTAAAGTCAAGGAACAGAAGTGAGTGATGTGTTTGCTGCTCTTAATTAATCAAATACTACCCCAATTGCATGCCGTTCTACCATTCAAACCAGCTACAGTCAGTTGCAGCCTAAGAAAAAACGTCAACTCTGCGCACAGCCATTGCTGTCCCTTACGCAGAAAATTTGCATAAATGCTCCATGCAATTGCGCTTAATTTCGTGCCATCAAGCACTTCTCGACTGTTTAAGACAGTTGACTTTCCCATACAGGCACACGTTTGTATCACTGGCTTTAGGTTGGAAACGTGAATGTACTGGTAAATTTTGTCAGAGATTCCAACATTGCTGCTCATTTTAGGCAGCGACGATGAACCTTTAACTCTTAATACATATTGTATTTACATTTGTCGAGAAAATAGCACTTATAGTTCGAGCGTAAAGCAGCTAGCACGACTGTCTTTCACAGGTGAAGCGCAGGCGCGCTGAGTTTCTGTTAGTGGAGCTGACATGTTTTCTTAGATTCTAACCGACTACAGTCTACGCTCGTTATAACGGACCCGCATTCAACGGACTTTCGGATACAACGGACCATTATTCAGCCTAAGTTTGGTCTGTGTATTAAATTAATGGAGCGAAGTTCGGTTTTAACGGACCGCGATACAACGGACTATCGGCTACAGTGGACGAAATTACCGGCACTTTTTGTCGTAATTGGGCGCATAAAGCGGACTTTTGCCATGTTGACGCGGGCTGATAACAGACTTCACCACGCCGCTCTCTGCGAGCTAAAGCCACGGTAATTTTAAATGGCAGCTGGCAACATTGGTGGCTTCCGGCCAAGCCAAGCCTCCAGCCAAGCCAGTCTGAGAGCACGTTGTTGGCGACTTTGGTTATGCACGGACGTAGCTAGTTGACGCTATTTTGTCGTGTTCCCGTGCTTGACTGTTCTGTCTGTTCGCAAATTTTGAGGTAATGGCCTCCAGAAAGCGGAAGCAAATATCGATGACCGACAAGCTCAAGATAGTAAACGCGGTCGCTCACGGTGAGAAGCAGGCGGACATCGCAGCGTTGAAGTGTTGCAGCTGAGTGAAATGCGGCGCAAAGTGATAACAGCATCGTTAAGGGTGCTCGCCAATCGCTGATCACTAATTTCTTTTCAAAGTAACTGTAAATAAAAAGTTTGTGTTTTGTATTAGATGTTCGTCACTCATTGCAGTAACGTTGTTAGACATCGCGACCTATGTTTTGAAAGCAAGACGGTGCTCCGAGCAGGTGCTCCGAGCAGGTGAGTTCTGCTGTCAAATTAGAATTTTAATGCGAGAGGTGCCTTGGTGCTGCTCAGTTCAGAACTCTCAGATGAACTTGGGGCCGTCCGGCGATCTTTGGAACGGAGGGGGAAGGGGGGGGGGGGCTGCGCTCCCGGCAATAGGCGTCCCCACTTCAGCAGATAAGCCTTCCCGTCCTCACAAATAAGAATTTATTCGAAGCCGATCAAAAGGAGCGTATGAAAAAGCCTACTAGAAACGTTTTATTATCGGGCTAAGCTTCGTTGCTGAGCAGGAGCCACATGGCGTCCCTGCATCTACTGTAACTGCACTGCGCTGCAATTTTGTTGTGTCTAGCGTTACGTCTAGACGTAACGGTACGAGCCGTTGCAGTTACGTCTGGACGTAAGAATAACGAGTCTTAAAAGTTACGTCCAGCGTAGCAATACAAATACAGCCCGTTAGACCTACCGAACTGATTGGCCTCAGTGGCGCAGTGGCTAGCGTGTCGTGCTCGGAACTGCGAGGGCGTTGGTTCGAACCTCGCTGCTGGTGCATTTTTTTTTTTTGTCTCGGGTGTTGCTGAAGTTTGTTGGCAATACAAATACAGCCCGTTAGACCTACCGAACCGATTGGCCTCAGTGGCGCAGCAGCTAGCGTGTCGTGCTCGGAACTGCGAGGACGTTGGTTCGAACCTCGCTGCTGGTGCATTTTTTTTTTGTTTTGTTTTGTTTCGGGTGTTGCTGAAGTCTGTTGCCAGAGAAGCGCGACGCGGCTCTTGGGTTACGTACGCCTCCGCCTGCCCCGAAGGGGCAGGCTGCGCGGGCTAAACAGCGCGTGGCCGCGACAGCGGCCAGTAGCGCGTGACCGTGACCCTGCCAACCGGCCATTGAGCGTTAGCGAAATGGCCGCACTCGCGAAGCGAGGGCGAAGCCACGATTAGGTTGCCGCGCCCGAAGGGCGCAGAGGGCCTTCACTGAGCAACAGGAAAATATTGTACTCACGTTTGTGGAAAGCCACGTGACTAGAGTCCCTAGATTTTCCCTGCTCTTCAACAGGGAAAAATCTAGGGACTTTAGTCTGGACGTAACGATAGCGGTTACTACAGTTACGTCTGGACGTAACCCTAGCAACAGCCTTTTGTTAATAACCGTTGCTAGTGATTAAGTCTTTTGTAAACATGCTGGCGAATGCACTCAGCGTTCACCAGCAGAACTAGCCTGCTGCTGAGCGAAATCGGAGCGGTCGTCACACGGTAACGCAATCCCCCCCCGCGAAGTTTGGATATTACGGACTTCGGATAAAACGGACTCATTTTGCAGGATTATGATGGTCCGTTGTAACGAGAGTAGACTGTATACCACCATTATCTCAGAGCAGACGACGTCCACCAGTGAAGCACCATCATACAACCTTGCACTATTGTAGAGCGTATTGTAAAGGGTGAGATCGTCTTTCCCGCGCAAATCATGAGTCATTATTGCGCCATGCCTCACAGGTCCAGAACTGCAGATGTGGATCCAGCGCAATGGCTGGCAGGACCTGGCCAATGGCTCGGTTTTTGTTGCCAATCAGGAGGAAATCGTCAAGACCAAGAACATCACTGAGAAGATCGATTTCGAGAGTGAGTATGGTTGCCGTCCAATTTAGCGCGAGACTGGGAGAAATGGCCAGAGTTTGTTCGTGGTGCCTGGACCTGTAGTTGTGGCATATACAGATGACTCTCGTTAAAAGGAACCTGAGGGTCCAGGAACATATGTTCCGTTTAACAGGAGTTTCGTTTACTCAGAAACGAACAAGGGTGCAGAATTCAAGTAGGAAACCAATAATATTAGAGGCGGTTGTTCTATTCACACAGCAACTCCGTTTAAGAAATTTCCATTTACCGAGAGTCTACTGCACAGCAGAATATTTGGTGCTATTGAAGAAGGTTGTGGGAAGTTGAAAACTGTAGAACAAGCAATGAAACGAAAAGTTATAAATGTAATATTGTGGGTTAGGAAGCGATTGGGTGCGGTTGACAATCTATTTGAGAGTAGGTTGAAATGTAGTTTGGTGCGTCACATGATGTGTAGATCAGATAACTTGTAGTCTGTTAATGCAACAAAATGGCTGCAAGTGAAGGAGAAAGCAGTCGAGCACAGTACGGGATTATGGGATGTGATTAGAATATGAAATCTGCAGAATTTGATGCAGTGTTGACCGATGCATGGCTGTTTTAAGAAGTGTGCAGTTCCGCATTTGCTAATAGCCATTTCACTTACACTGCCAGCAAATTTTAAACAAGCAACTTGCGCGTTCCATGTGCACAAGGGAGGCCATTCGAAATGTGCGAGAATTTCATGGCCCCGTCATTTAGAATCTTGTATGCGGTTATTGATCTCACATAAAACAAATATTGGTAGCTTTTTTTTTTAAATGGATACATTAAAGGGACCGACAGCCAATTTTTATGGTAGCCGTTTTCTTTAGCGCCACAGAAAGCTTACCGATCAGTGTCTAATCACGGAATAGTAACGCGGAAAACCCCGTGATACATTTATAATCAAGCTTTTACTATCTGCGGTGGTGACTATGAAGTCGTGTACACACAACACATGCTGCAAACAGTGGGAGGTGAGAGCGAGAGTGGTTCGTGTTTGTGCATGGCAGTTTGCTGCGCATTCCTGCAAACTGTTCGCATGCTCTGTGGCTCGACATGGTCCACCAGTTGCCACGAAGGCAGCGCCGCTTCTCAGTGTGCAACTCCTTTTACCTTGTGAGCAGCACAGAATAGAGTGAGGATGGTTGATTATAATATCAGACTGTGTACAGCAAAGTGAACGACTCCATAATCCGGCTTCAAACACGATTTAAAAATATAAATCCTACTTGGATTGCAAAAAGCATGCTTGAATCTTTCACTACAATTCACTGTCTTTTCATTTCCACCAAGATCTAATCATGCATTCTGGCCAGTTGCAGGTCCCTTTAACAGTCTAAATTGTCTGACTGTTTTGTGCATTTTTTAGACAAACACTCCTGTAATTCCCCTAAGGGTGTTTATCAAGTCGTCTCCTGTTGTGTCTGTGTGCAGGTGTCGAAGCTATCATGGCTAGTTGTCGCTAGCGAGACCACAAAGCCTCCATTGGGTGGGTGGTTGCCTTGGCAACTGCTCTGCAGTGCAGCGAGAGATGACTGAAGTCAGGCCATCGGTCCCACCTACATCGCAGTAACATGAATGCACTTGAGAACTGTTCTCTCTGCTGCTGTGAATTGACGATTTTTGAGGTGCACCAAATACATGTTTGTGGATTATGCCTGCGTGTTTTTTTCTCCTTTAGAAGCGAAGTCTGTGTTTATTATGTCCACCAGCAGCTTTAAAGAGACACTAAACTGAAACAACAAATTAGTTTAAGCTGATAAATTAGTTTAGGCTAAATTATGCTCTGAGAACTCTAGTGTTGTAAATTTCACCACCATACGTTAATTAATAGTTGAGAAAATCATCATGTCAGTAGTATCACTTTTAAATTTCCCGCCAAAATCTTCGATAGTGGCGTCCTGAAACTTGGTATGTCAAGTCTCTGGCTTCCTCAGAGGACAATGTACTTCATTTTTACCAATTAGGAACTACCTTGGCCTTAGTGGATGCCGCCAAAATCTATGACGTCACGATGACCGGTGTGAGAACTTCAAAGTGGTGTCGCCACCCGCATTTTCTTGTGTGTTTTCTCACTTCTCACTTACCAACCATCTTCTCACCACAAGCGTGGTGTTTTTGGTAACATGAAAGAGTAATTTATTAATACGAGAAAAATCATTTTTCTCTTCAGTGTCCCTTTAACTTTATGTGCAAGTAATTCCCGAATATTGATAAACCTTGCACACAACTTCTGCTGTATTTCTCAGTCTTCTTGTCAGCATTGTTATCCAAGCGAGCGAGAGTAATGCAATTTGGGTTAAATGGGCCGTGCACCTGAAGGTATGCATGTTGTTCATATTCCGCTTTCACTTACCACAGCAGTACTGAATGCACCAAGATGAAAGTATTCAATATTTTACTGTTACAGATATCACTTTCCATGCTGTCCTGTCACGTCACAATTTTCAACAGCAAAACGAGAATCCTGTAGTGATGTATGGAAAGCCAAGCGCAAGCTTTCTCTGTTCAAGCGTGGTGACAGAGCGCAGGCACTTATTTCAATACTCAGATGAGCCGGTGATCACGCCGGACTGAAGAAAATGGAACGCATTTTGCAATTCCATACCACATTGGCATTTTAGCAATAGCAAAGCAACGCCATGTGTCATCACATCACGTGCTGCGTCTGGCGATGCAGTGGTTTTCGTGGGTGATACCATCGACGCTGCATCTCTACTAGCTCCCATGCTTTTCTGCGTATGCATTGGTTCTTGCTCTTTCAAGGTGCAGTGGATCATATGTCACCGTTAGAAAAACTATGTGGGACAGTGGTGTGCTCGAGTACACTTTCAATAGCCTGAAATGGCGGACATGCAACTTGCATACTGCATTGATGGCAACACACATAAAAAGCAAGATGCCTCCATGATGGTTTGTGCACTGGTCGCCTCTAGAAAGAATAAACGTGGCATCATAACAGCCATAACCACTATCGCCTCGATGGCATGTTTGGCACCGATAATTATGCCGGAAGAAAAAATGAATCGAATTTTTGCGACCGAAATCAGGGGCGCAATCATTGCGTGAGTAAATACGGTATAGTGTCCATTAGAAAGTGTGGCAACTGGTTGTCATGGAAAGGCAGCAATAGACGACTACTTCTGCAGCCAACAAATAAAGGCAATGCTTTGATTGGGAGAAGCACAAGTCCTAGCTAGGAGAGTGAAATGAGAGAGTGTATGCCTCTTTTTGTCTTCCAATTTGATTTCAAGTAACTTGTTTGTCGCACAAATTTTCCCAATTACTTCCACATTAATGCCTGGACAGTTGAAGGAATGCAGCGTAACACAGCAACCTGAAGGTAAACTATGTGTGCAAGGCCCCTTGAAGAGGGGCAGCGCACAGTCATTCGGAAACGCGTAGCCCTCCACAAAAATGTGAAGGCCACCGTTGTGATGTCACATAAACATGCCAGCTTCACAAGCGGTATCGACCAGTCAGCATCACACCCTCTGCGGATAGTCTAAACTCGAATAATGCCAACAAACCCTACTAAATGTTCCGTATGCCATTTCAATGAGTCCGTGATTTTCGTATGTTATGGAATATGTACGGACTCCATATAAATTTCATTAAATTTCTGTAAGTATTTTTGGCTACATATGGACTTACTGAAATGTATACAGGTCTTCTCAGTAGGGGTGGTCAGTGACTACAACTGTGCAGCTGTGGCTCCTAAACTCTCATGCTAAAGAGTACAGCTGTGGAATATGGACCACAGAAGTACTATTCACCAATGGTAAATTCACACCCACACACGTTGAACACCTTTCTTTTTTCTCTATGCTTTTATTGAGAATACATATCTTTGGTATGTTGTGCGAAACATTAATTTTTGTGCGCTCTTTGTTATTATAATGGTCGGTATTTGGTCATATACTTTGTAGACGTTGAGGCATTTCAAAATAGTAGTAGTGGTGCACTATATAGTAATTTCTCTTCTCACAGTGCTCGCGTCTATAAATATGCAAGAAACAGATGTTCCTTCTTTTTCTTTTGTTTCCGTAGACGGCACTTTTTTCGCCAAGTTCTCTAGTTCAATTGAAAAGGTGGTGGATTTTAGGTTTCTTTCATCAGGTACATACAAACCTTCTCCTGGTGATTGCCACAGCTTGATAATTTGGCTCTGCTTGCGCGCATATTGATCTGCAGTATATATTTCACACTGTAAATGTTTCGGGTGTGGCTAAAGCTCTTGTAATTGACATGTTCGCATCGGAACAACTTGTGTTGCGGTGGCAAAACCAACGCCTTTCCAAGTGTTGCCCCTGCGTAGCACTATAGTTCATTATCGGACATTAAGCTGGCCAACGAGTTTTTATGAGTCTAGCACCCTTGACATTTACAGTGCAAAGGTGGTTTGTATCCACGACATGTGATAACAGCTTCCTTGCGCCATTAAGGACCAACTGCAACGAAATTTCTCCTTGGCTAAATTCGTTGCAAATGAGTATGAATGCCTCCTAAGTAATCTTGCCAAAGCAGCAGTGCTGGTAACTGTCTGGTGTTCTAGTACATTTAAATTACCTTTAAATAAAATTTTAGCAGACAGCACAACATTTTAGCAGACAGAGAAGCTTCGTTCAAGGCTGAACGGATAGGATTCATATTTCAGAACCATGCACACACGATTGCACCTTTCACTAAAGCTCGTTGCTCCCTGAGTGCCTTGATTGCCACAATCATCGATTCTCAGCCTTTAATGTCCCGTCTCATTTCTATGTTTTTTGCTAGTTATAAGTTTCTAGCGGTTGATGTACTAGTCTATTTCCGGCTTTAAATTTTGCATGAAGGGCCCACTCTGCTCTTAAACTGTCAAAAACAAGGCTTTTCGCATGTTTAAAATTTCGTTGCAGTCAGCCTTTAACATATCCCATCAGTGCGCAGAAACCAGTTGAGATACGCACTGCAGTGGAATCATACGCAGAAACCAGTTGACAAGCGTAACACAGTCATACAGCACATACAACAACAACAATGTTCCCTTGGCTTCTTTTACAAAACTCTGGTGAACGTCAAATCTCAATGATGTCACATGAGGGTGAGGAACAAGAACAAAAAATGGAAAGAGCACCAGCACGGCAGAATAGCTGCGGGGTTTGGCAAGTGTGCAGGTTATGGACACCGCGCCCATACGCGAAACGTGTATACCTCGTTCGTCACACTTGACATCAGTGTACACTTTACATTACGCGCACGTGGTGTCACTTGCGTGTCGCGATGCCGCGGACACTTGTGCAAAGGCAGGGCACACATACTTCAAGCTGCCCGTCTTGGCGCCATTGACACTCCAGCATTTTAGCGGTGAGACACAAGGGAGACGAAAGTCCGTGGAGCAGAGTGCACGCGCTGAATGCCCACCTGTGTGACCCGCTTGTATGTCGGTTTCAGTTCGCCAGATGGCAGCACAGTTTCGGCCATCGTACCAGTGTGTCCCAGTGCCACGTCGAGGTGTTCACACAAGCTCGGGAGCTTGCCAAAATGACGGCCCTACCTTGAGCTGAGCAGTTTAATGGAAAGGTACGCTTACCAAACGTGGCACAACAGTTCTCGTGAAGCCTTCCTGCAAATTAGAGAAACGTTCATGAAAGGAGAATTGTTATCCACCATCCTGTGATACAAAGCTACAAAGAAAACAAAGAGAAAGCCTCACAGCTGGAGGTATGTTCATCTTGATCCTGGCACCAAACGCGAGACCAACAACTTTTCTGGGTGGTTGCTGCACCACACAGACTAACTAGGGAACAAGCAGACTGCAGAGAAAGGCCGAATGGATCAATGGCTTGAAGCACGAGGACTTCGAATATGTCCTGCTGAATATTCAGTGCCCTTGTGCTGTTGCCAAGCGTACTGCTGTGGTTGCAAGAAAAAGAAAAAAAAAAAGACGCTTGTTGAAATCGCATCCACGTTTGAGACCTGTGTGCCTGTGGTGATTTGTCTTCAAACCGGCCTAATGCGAAATGCACTCCAGTCGATTCTCATGGTTGCTAACGCTATATATATGTTGTCAGCCAGCATGCCTGAGAAAGAACTTGTAGCAGCTGACTGTGTTGATTGTTGCTCTGAACTTACAATGGCACCACATTTTCTAAGCTCGTTACTGCAGATGTGGCTGTTGAGCACCTTGAAGCCAATGCCACCTGCACGTCAGCTAGTGATGAGCTGGAACCATAGAACCAGTGTCAAGGAGATTGTCGTGTAGGTTTGTCTGTAATCTCCGATTCTGCATTTGCAGGTTGTGCATAATGGCTGAAGGAGCATTCAGGCTGAGCATCCAAGCTGTGCTCAATACAGTCGCCATCATACACACAACAACAAGCTATACCTTGGGTTTCTGTATTTTCTTTGCACCATTACGGAGGTGTTATGGACTTAGTGCTATGGTTTTGAGCCATTGAAAACAAGTTCGCTTGTATATGCACATTTAATTGAGTCGAATGCAGAAACCCCCCATGTACTCTAATTTGTGTGCCCGTTAAGGAACACCAAGTCAAAAAAATTAATCTGCGAGCTCACCTAACGGTGCCCAATGGTTCAGTAGCAGTTCAGGGTGTAAAACGCAATACACTATTAGAATTCTTTTAGGGTGTTACCAGTTGCCATAAGAGTTGGGGATGACTGTCTGTAGCGTATATTGCTGGAGGAAGAGATTGTGCATTGCTTCGCCGCAGCTGCCATGATTGTGCTCTAAAAGCATGGTAAAAAGAAAGGCGTTCATCCAATTCTGGAAGCTGTTAATACTCTGTTACAATGCTTGATGTCTTGTTAAACCTTCCCAATGCTGCTCGGTACAGGTTAACGGGTAGAAAGGCTCCTTTGGGGCAACGAAGTCGTCTGTCTAAATCCGCCTTTTTCTCGATGCCACGGCGCATGCGCATTTCCGATAGTGGAAAAGTCGCAAAAGACCGCGCGCCTGCCATCTCGGAGGCCATGGTTCGGGCGATACCGGCTGTCCTGGCCTCTACCAAAACAGCAGAGGGCAGCACAGGAAAATGAAAAAGGCAGATTTAGCTAGCACACATACAAGTACGGTGGCCGTAGCCGGCAAACAGGTCCGTCTGAGAAGCAACAGTCGTCTGCGCGGCCACCTTGCTCAACCACGGGGTCGGGTACACCTTCGCAGCTTCAGAAGCGTGCAAGCCTTGCGTTCTTTGGCATTTTCTTTTCTCAGCGCTTTGGCAGTTGGCACGGGGCTAGGTTGGCGCTGGCTGTTGTTGCAGTTGCGGCTGCTGCTGCTGCTGAGGTGGAGGTGCAGCTGCCCTGGCTTTGTGCATGCCCTCAATGATGCGGCGGGACAGGAAGCGGAACACCAGGAACCAGGCCTGCGCCACCTCGCGGTTGAATCGCTCTTGCAGGGTGCTTTCCAGCCCAAACTTCAGCGCCTGCCACAGCTTCTGCACGTGACACGAAAGCAATAAGATAGAGATGGACGAATATTGGGGCGCTTCGAATATTCGAGTGAATATTACAGTATTCGACTTGCTTCAACACGAATTCAGGTTATTCGCGAATTCAGGTTATTCGAATTACTCGAAATGAACGAATATTTGAGCGCACATAACGCCCCTGTAAAGGTAGTTTCACTGCAACTCAGGGTGCAATGCCGTGAAACTACCTATCCAGGGGACATCCACACTGCCACGAAGCGACACTTCGAGGTTAAATGTACATGTTACCTTCACCCCAATTACTTTTTTTTTTATAAGTTTAAAAGCGTATTATACGGGCTTATATGCTCTAAGCGTGGTAATTTTAAAACGTAACGTATCGTGCCAATTATAACTTGCACCCTCCTGCTATTCAAATCTTGCTGCTATTCAAAGTTGCTTCCACTTCACTTAGGACAAAAAAAGAAGTGACATTCACACATGCCTTGTTCCAATTCTTAAATATATTGCGCAAGTTAGTTGGGTCGTGACAAAAACGCTAATTTTTCTTAATAATATGTGATATATACTATTCAAACTACTATTCGACCAAATCACTATTCGCTTCGAATTCGCTTCGAACCTCAAGCTTACTATTCGCCCATCCCTACAATAAGACCTTCTTGCATGCTATAGTTGGTTCGTAGCGAACGTGTGGCGTACTGCGCAAGCACGAAAAAGGTTCTCTCTTTCTTGTAATAATAACAATTGTGATTTAACGTCCCAAAGCCACAATATGATTATGAGGGACGCCGTAGTGGAGGGCTCCGGAAATTTCGACCACCTGGGTTTCTTTAACGTGCACCTAAACCTAAGCACACAGGCCTCAAGCATTTTCGCCTCCGTCGAAAATGCGGCCGCCGCCTCTCTTGTGTCTCTCTTCTTCCCTCCTTTGTGCGAAACTTTATGCTTGCGCTGTACGCCACCCAGGTCCGTAGCCATCAACTTTTACGAGGGGGGGGGGGCACTTGCTGAAAACCGTGACAATTTGAGAAAAACACCTATTTATTTTCGTTATTTATTTTTGGTAAAAACACGTACTTCACCGAAAATTCGGGGGGGGGGGGGGGGCTAGGGCCCCCCCTGACTACGGGGCTGACGCCACCCATTCGACACGAAAGCGTTCGAGGCGCACCTGAGAATTTTGTGGTATAGTTACCAGAAGGGGCGTAGCCAAGGGGGGGGGTTGGGGGGGTTCAAACCCCCCCCCCCGGAATTTTTCAGTTTTGCTTGCGTATATATACACGCACACATACAAACACACGCCCGAGCATACATAAAGTATGGTTGAACCCCCTCCCCCTCGAAAAAAATTTCTGGCTACGCCCCTGGTTACCAAGCAACCTTTAGGGAGTCTGAAGGAAGCCGATACTTGTGCAGGGCATGTACGAGGGTGATAAATGGGAAACGACAACATCCAATGCCATTAAGCACACATTGGCAAACTCATGAGTTATGACCGAAAACAGCGAAACTTCGCTGCGGTTAAACTCTACCCACTTTGCTCCCACGAAGGGGGAAAGAAGGGGAGCAAAGTGGGTGGAGTTTCACCGCAAAGTGGGTGGAGTTTCACCGGAGAGGGAGCAAAGTGGGTTAAATTTCACCGCAAAGTGGGTGGAGTTTCACCGAAGGAGGAGCAAAGTGGGTGAAGTTTCACCGCAAAGTGGGTGGAGTTTCACCGAAGAGGGAGCAAAGTGGGTGGAGTTTCACCGAAGGGGGAGCAAAGTGGGTGAAGTTTCACCGCAGCGCTCGCCTATGACACAGGGTTCCGTGTTTTCGGGTAAATCCGAAAAAAATCCGATAAACACTCGCCGGTAAAACTTGACAATTCGGATTTATCCGATAAGCTCCGCTTTTAAAAGGGAATTTTCAAAGTTCAAAAGGCTTCTCAAAGCTGACAGTCATCAATCGAAAGGAGCGCACCTCCATCAGCGGCAGCAACTTCGTAAAGTATGCTTGCGTCTATTACAACAAGCTTTAAGGTTGTAATACGAACAAGCGTAGGTGTTTTGTTTTCAAGTATTTGTGCTGGTACGTATATGTCCTTGCGCGTTCAAACTTTCCAGACACCTAAAATACACTTAGTGTGTTCACATGTTTTCGTGTTCAGATATCATTTCGTCTAAGATTTCGGAGCATTGAGAATAGTAATAATAATAGGTCCTTTATTTTGCATCAAGAAGATGAGGGAGTGTCACAAATTAGCGGGTTATAAAGCGCGCGCGAGGCCGCTTTCAAACTGCTACGAGACAGAACGGCGCGAACCGCTCGCCAAGAAGCGCGAAAAGACGAAAAAACAAGCATCAAAAGACGCCGGCGCGCCGCATTCTCCTCACCCACTCGAGCCAGACGCAGTCAACACGATCGAACGCCCGGCAAAGCCTGGATCTTTCTAGAAGGCAAGGGTGACGCATCCGCAAGCGATGCCGCCGCGATTCGAACCTACGAGAAAGCTCTCGCCCTTTCCCCAGGCTTAGCTGTACTGCACGCGGAAGAACTCTCCCGACGCTTCTAGAAACCGGGGAAGAAGGGATAAAAGCGTGCAAACGACGAGAGTCGGCGGGTAGTGCAGTCAGTGCAGACAGGAGTCGAGAAGTCAGTGTGGAGTCGAGAAGTCAGTGAGTGAAGGAGTGGCCCGGTGATGGTGAAGTTACGCTAAGTGTGGCTTCGATAGCCAAAGAAGACGTGTTTATGATGGTGTGCGGTCAGTCGCTCGTCGATTTGGAAGAATCCGATGACGACACCGTGTGAGCCGTGACAAGTCACGACGACGGTTGAGCTACGACGATCAACGCTGGAGCTGGCGTGAGTGTTTCCTTGAAGAGAAGCATTCGTTTACCGTCCAAGTATTGTGGACTGGATACGCCATTATCTATTCAGGACTTTAACTGTCGTTGAATAGTTGTAATGCATGCGATTGCATTTGTAGCGTGTGATCTGTTGTGTAGCTCCCGTTGTGTAAACACCATCTGAGTTATAGTGTGAAGTTGTAACTGGTACCAACCGAGGGTGCATGTGTTTGTATTATTTGTATTGCCTTAACTGAGAATATATTTCGTTTTCGTTTGTGTTATCGACTCTCGGCTCTGACTCGGTCTTTGGACCACAACCGGCGTTCGCTGGCGCACCAAAGGACCAACTCTAAATTGTCCGCGCTTTCGTGGTGCGTTTTCGGAGGGCCGTGACGCCAGCCCTTAGAATCCGCCCGGCGATTGCAGTCCCCATTAACGGGATTAGTGACAGGGAGGCTGGGAGGAAAAGCTGAGAAGCAGCTTTACTAGCTCCCCCCAAAAGTACACTTTGGCGAGTTTACAGCAGTGAACAGCCTTATTGACAGGGTAAATGAACGGGAAGTGAGAAAGGATGGAAAAACAGGATTATCAGCAACAATGCAACGCATTTTAATTGGAAATAAGATTAATAAGAAGACACTGCAACAATTTATAATGCAAAATTAAACACCAAATTTCGGAGAATTGGACATTAACGAGAAATAAATTCCGATAAACGCCGACTTCTCTCCCAAAAATTAAACTCCGAAATACACCCTCCGAATTTTTTCAAGAAATATAGACTCCGAAAACACGGAGCCCTACCTCTGACTCTTTGGCATGGCAGTCCGCATACTGTCATTGGTGTACCCAAAGAATTAAGGAGTTCAATGCCCCTTCGAGGTCCTTTACACCATTTGAATATAATCTCACACATGGGTATGGTAACGTGCGCACCTCGGGTGGTCTTGCAGTTCTACTTCTTTTGTATGCGGTCGAAAGCCGGACTATAATTATATTCACGTACTCAGCGGCGGAACGACGTCGCCGCCGAGCCACTGCGGTAAGACCAGTGACAAAGCAGTGAGGCTCTCCGCTGCAGCTGTACACGCACCATGTTGCTACGTGCTTTCTTTACGTCTCTCTCTGACTCGAAGTATCATGCTGACTTGTCTGTCTCCGCTTAGCTGGATTGGCAGGTATCAACTGCGAGACAGGCAGCATCATTAGTAGAACACCTGATGCGATATTTATGGCGTTCTGGTTCTGAGCACGATACGAGAGTACGGCCCTTGCATGGCGTGTCACCGATGCGCGTGCTGTCGAGCTATGTAGCCTGTCTCTCTTTGGGAAAGGAGATTCGAAGGTGACAATATTTATTTTGTTCGTCACAATCCTATATGCAGTTAGCAGGTTAGCAGGTGGGTCATTCCACGCCAACTGTCCTAACCTTGATCGACCATCTGCGATTTGATTGGAAAAAAAAAACTGAGAAAACTCAACTCAGTTTGTGCACCGCAGTCGCAAATTTTAGTCCCACAAGGTCCGGGACAATGAAGAAAGCCAGCGCCAATTTCTGTCTGCCTTTCTTGTTTGCCTGCGCTGTTTCCTTTTATGAATGGAGGCAGCGGGAGGGGAGTTTGAACAAAATGTCACATGATATTGCCACTGGCAAGGACGCCTGTCCCGCATTTGACATGTGGGTCATATCTGAAGGGGTTTTGACGACAGGTTTCAGGAAACATACCAATACTGATCTCCGGAATGGCTAAAATTCTGAACTAGTGTTTTTGTTCTACGGTGATGTTTCAACACATATAGTGATCGCATGGTGTGCCTCACGAAGTCTGCAGCTTACCCGAAGAATGCGTTATTAATCGCAATAGGCGAGAAAATAATGCGCATACAATTTAGCAAAGTCACAAAATGTTATTCCTTGTGAAGGCGCGGGCCGCCATGGAGCGAAAGGTCCACGGCTCGCGTGTTTGAGACTCCTGATCTGAAGCGAGAAGTCCTCCTCCGAGATGGTTTTTGCGGGGGAAAAATTTTCAGTACCGCAAGACGCTCGTGAAATTTTTCGGAAAGCTCGAAACTGGCTCGCAAAAAGCGTTGTCAAAAAAAATCTGTCCTTCCTGAACTAGGTAAGAACAAAATGTTCCCTACAGAACGATCGCAGGCTTTTAGCTTATAGGGCCCTGCAACATTTTTCCAAGTAATCATCGTATGGCTTTATTAAAGGAGCTTATCCCCTCATGAACCGACCGCAGCAATTTTTTTTTAGAATCCGTCAAGTACTATTGGAGTTAGAGATTTGTCGCACGATGTAATTGCTTTCACTCTTCTCTCGTCCCGACGAGCGCGCTGGAAGCTAAACAGGGAGTGATGGCACGTGAAAGAAGTCACGTCACGCGTGCATCATAACACTGAGCACTTTTTCTTCGAACGCGCGGCTTACTTTCAGTGTGGCCGCGAGCGGGCAAGTGACACGTGGCGCCCTCCCGCGGCGGCCTCGGTAACTATGCAGCTCATGATGCTCAAACCAACCAATGGCCGTGAAGTTGGGTATATGGCGCCGTCATTTGGGTATATGGTATCATTTGTCGAGAGAAGAGAGGACGATTTCTAGCTGACTTTGAGAATTAACGGTAAATTCCAGGCTGCATGCTGCGCTGTAAGTTTGGCTAGCGTGTTCTCAGGAGCCTCGACTACCAATCGGCAGCGTTTCTGACCATATTGAAAAAGTGCTGCAGGGCCCCTTTAAAGAAAAGTTTTACAAACTTTTACGCTTCCGCCAGTTTTATGTTAGCTTAATTATGGAAAATAATGTCCGCATTGGGGATTTTTTGGGGTTTTTTTTGTAGAAAGGTAGTATTTATTGAAATGTTAGATACTTTATATTAACTGATTGTCAGGAAGTGTTACTGGAGGTAAAAAAAATAGTCTGAGACGTATATAGCGTGAAATAATGTGTACAGGTGGCGACGCATTTGTAAAATCGTTAATTTTGGTATTTGGTAAATGTAACATTGAGGTGGCCCTTGTAAAAAGTATGCTAAATAGCGCATTTACTAGTAACCTTTATTGTCTACTGAATGAGGAAGTTTTACTGTTGTAATGTCTGGCAAAGAGTCACGTTAACAGGTGTCATATTGTGTGGCAAAAGCGTGAAATCGCGCCAGGCGTCACACCACGTGAATTGCTTAAGAATGTGTGGTTAAATGCTGGCAACCCATTAGAACGTGCTGAGCTATAATTTAATTCACCATTTCTTGTTGAAAACTCCATGGTTGACGATACACGATCGAACATTTTTTTGGAACCGCCCCCATCGGAATACGGATGTCCACTGCGACTGCGAATCGAACCGGCGATTATCTCATTTCCGAGCAACATTGCCAACTATACCGAACCTGGCCACTATAGTTCTGAGGCATTCTCTTACATTAGCTATATAGACTTGGAGGCGTGTGCGTTAAACATCGGCAGTCTATCAATCTTCCAAATGCCTACAGCCGTGACATATCCCCTCACATTCACTGTCATTCGCGCCACGCCACTGATGGCCCATACAATTACGGCTAGCTCCAGCGAGCGATGTTTTGCCATTGTGGCGTCCCCTTTGTGTGTCCCCGCACTCAGACGTGATGCCTCTTGTGCTTCTTTCTGTAACCAACGTCGTTACGGGAGACTGCATTCCTCTACGTGCCTCTGGCCAGAACGTGACCGCCCATCCCCGTAATGACAGCTTATTCGCTGTGCGCGCATTTTCTTCGTATTCCTTTATCTTTATCCTTATCTCATCACGCGCGTAGCCTTCACGGCTCCTTCCCGCCATTTCATTTCATGTCTTTTTCCGTTTATGTTGGTCTCGTCCCCTCATTCACGTGCTCTCAGTCTGTTTTGTTCAACGTGTGGGTCGGTTTTTGTTTTGTTTTTCCCATCGTCCACGATACATTATATATATACGTCCCATGATGCACCGCGGGAATGCCTAACTATGTTGAGCGGGACGACCAACGAAAAAACAAGTCGCCGCCATCATAGGGTACTATTTGCCGTGGCGAGACGGCAAGCAATCGCCACGGCTCTGCAGTGCATTAGCTGAACGAACTCCGGTACCTAAGGATGGCTCTGGACATTCAGGTACAAACAGTCGTGAGCAATATAAAGAGAACACTGCAGAAATTACCTCGAGGAGGCCATATATTGGCTTAACGCAGTTGCCAGACGCAAAGAGTGTTCATAACACTAAATGTTGGAGCGCAAATGTTGTAGCTCTACCAAATCGATACGTCACGTCTAGTAATGATTGCTTGGACAAGACCTCGGTGTTCGCTTTCATAATGTTCACAACTGTACGTGCCCCTTCGTTGAGCAGCAATACGAAGAGAGACGCGAGACACCTAAATTGTTTTCAAGCGGCTGCAGTGGACTCAGTACACGTATATGCTCGTAATAAAAAGTTTAGGGGTGTGCGAATATTCGAAAATTTCGATTATCGAATCGAATAGCGTTTTATTCGATTCGGTACTCGAATCCAATTGTGCATATTATAAATACCGAATATTTTTCTAATAATAAGCACCGATGAAAAATCCTCAGAGGAACGAAACGTTGGAGCAGAGAAGGTAACGTTTCTTGTTTCATTCTGCGAATTACCAAGATGCATGCAGCCCAAGGCTAAATTTACGCGACTATAGACACTATATTGATCACAGGATGAAGGCGTTTTTGCTTAAAACTCCAGTGTTGCCGAAGCGACACTGTCATCAACCCACTATCTTCATTAAGTCATCATTGCATTCATGATGATGTTCACTGATGAATATTGTTTAATATTTATACATCAGTTTTATTTAACAGCTGTTGACAAAGTGCCACATTGAATACTGTATTCACTGCTGTATTTCTGCCTGCAGTTAAAAAATATTGCCAAGGCTCTGGTTGCTGCTGTATACAAGTTTGCTTCAGCTTACGTAATTGTGGTATTGTTTTTTGTCGGTTAAAAGTAATCGTAACGTTCTTTTGTTAAAACTTCTGAATATTTGTTTTAAATAATATGTTGCGGAATTCCTGGACTGTTTCGAAAATGGTTACATTCCGGCCTACTTTGAAAATTCTTACCTTACCATTTGAAAACTATTCGATTCGTATTCGATTCGCATTCGATTTGGTGTTATCACTATTGGATTTTTATTCGATTCGGTTCTCAAAATCACTATTCGCACACCCCTAAAGAAGTTATATCAATGAGAATGAATTTGCAGCGTGAAAGTTACTCCATCGCCACATTTAATGTACATATCACGCGCTATTTTTATTTAAAAAATCACATGGTTCCTTTTGCATTTGCCTAAGACGACTCGAAGGCGAAAGCCATCTTTTTTTTTATTCATGGTGTCTATGGTATTGATCCAACCTCTTCCCCCCCCCCCCCCCCCCCCTGCAAGCTTTTTGCACCTCACGTGGTTTTGCAGAGCCTCCGGGATCGGCCCGCCTTTGACCATGCGACGATGTCACATGATTATGTCACCATGTAACCCCATAGTGACGTCATATTATGTTGATTTTTTTCCACCGTTTCGCGTTGACGCTGACGGTCACCTTTCGCGTTAGGTGCATGAGGCATCTGAGACTTTTGCCTTTAAAAATATTTCGAGGTTGCCACTTACAAAGTAAACTTCACTTTTTTTTTTTTGATAAGTTACAGAAATCTTTTGATTTTGAAGCTTTATCACTAATTTTTTTCTTGAAAACGCAGCGAACATAAATCATCATACATGTAGCTGCGGCCTGCAGATGTAAAAAAGAATATCAGTAAAATCAGCAGATATAGTAAACCAGTAGCTGCGGAAACAGTGCAGTGATCGCAATGCGGGATACCTGATGCGCAGGCATTGAACAAGCACTCTTTTGCTGGTCGTCTCACACAATTCGTATATAGCTTTCGCTGTACTGCACGCGATTGTTGAGACGGAGCGACAAAAATTCGATCGCGGCGGCTCTCTGCGCAGTGACACCGTACTGGGCGCGAACTGCAGAGACGTCGGGGTCGCACACTTCTGTTGCGTCAACTGCGTTTCTACGGCCCCGATATAAGATCTTCAGTGCGACCGTGAATAAATATTTTGACAGCGCCACCTGTTCGGCGCTATTCCAAGTTTCGTTCGCGTCCTTCGCACGCCTTTCGCGTCGTCTCGCGTGTGTGTGTGAGTTTCTGATGCGTGCGCTCGTGCCCTATTTTTAAAGTGGCCACCACGGGACGGCTGTGGAGGCGAAACTTTGCAGGAACCGGGAATAGGCTTCGTGTAATGTAAACATCGGTGACAGCCTTATATAGGAAACATTGCAAAATGTTCAGCCTAAAGCCCCGTCACTATAGTTACCAACTTTAGGCCCGTATTCGCAAACCAGCCTTATCCATATCTCGCGTTTTCCTTATCGGTGCCTTTATTACGCTCTATAAACAAAGCAGGCCAGTATTCACAAACCAATCTTGTAGTTATCTTTTACCTGTTACCATTTTTGTGCCCTTATAACGCACATAGGGAGTACAGAAACTTAAGGAAAACATCCATGAGATAAGCATAAGGTTGGTTTGATACGCTAGCTCAGTAACAACCAAGGAGGTTTAAAAAGAATTGCCGGAGTGTAAATTATGCCCCACGAATGAGATCGTCATATCTCGATACGTTACTTTCGTCTCGAACAACGATCTCTCATTTTAGAATTAACCTATAGCGTTTACATTAACAGAGCAAAGCTCTAAGAGGGCACCACACGAAAAGCGGCATGTTTCAGAGATGAAGGGGGGAGGGGGGGGAGCAAACACTGGCTGCACTTTTGCCTGTAAGGCGTTGCGAGGGTAAGCACCTTGGTAACAAGAATGTGCAGTACAAGCTCAACCCGCCAAGCAGTTGGTTGAGCCAGCGGTGCTGGTTGAGCGATCCTTCGCCTCTGCAAGAGAGTCGTGCCAGTTGGAGTTTTATAGTGTTTCTTCCCTGCTTATGTAACAGCTATTCTCGTTCGAAAATAAAGGTTCATTTTTCTCTGTATTGGCCTCGAGGCCCACCACTGGAAACGCCGGCGCCACCGTCGGCGTGACGTGCTTGGCAGGATCACGTGGTCTCAGTGGCCGCGTCGGCTGCTTGTGGCGCACTGCCGCGTGCTTTGAAAACGAGTTTCAAGTCCCACATGCGCTGCGGTCTGTTCAAATTCGGAAGTTTTCTCTCATTTTCTACTCAATTGAAACCATTGTAATAGAGTGGCTGCCTCCGAAGGCGACGAACATGGGACTCTACCGCTCGGTGCCGCAGTGCCGCGCTTACGCAAAGGAGCCCAGTGTCAGCCTGCACTGGTAACCGCGGGACAAGAAACAGTGTGAAGCATGGGTTGTAAAGCTAAGAACCGGCAAGTAGCCATTCGCTACAAGTCTTGTGTGCAACAAGCACTTCCGCGACGAAGAATTTTGTTACTGCGTCGGGCCTGCGATGTTCGGAGAGTAGCAGACAGCGCGTACTGAGACGATGGCTCGCGCGCGCTTCCCGCCGGCAAATGATGCTTATCGGTCACAGGATGGTAAAAGCGCTACCTTTTACCACGTCCGATGCCATCTCAGAACCCTCCAATGCTACCTCTTGATCGTCGGCCCCGTGCTCAGCGTCCACAAAATCGGCTGCAGATGCGCAAGTCATTGTTTAGAGACTTTTAATTAAAAAACGCACAGGGTCCCTTATGCATTCGTTAAAGATGACTAGAAGGCGAAAGCCATCTTCTTCTTGTCAGTCGATGTACTGATTCTCCCGCGCCCCCCTCCAAAAGCGTTCTGCACCTAATGCGGTTTCGCACGGCCTCCGTGACCGATCACGGAGGCAATGCAAAGCGACCATGACGTGTGAATACGTCATCATGTGACGTCACATTATATGACGTCATAATATGACGCTACACATTTTGGCGATCTCTGACGTCATGATGACGTCATATGGTGACACCATCACGTGACGATTATTTTTTGCATCACCCGTGTTGACGCCGCCGACGCGGGACGCCGACAGGCAACCTTCCCATTTGATGAGGCATGCATTGCTTCATAAGCTACATAAATTTTGCATTGCCTCCGTGATCGGCCCACCGGCCAACCCCATGTATTTTCTTGGGGACTCATTTATTTACGTGGGAAAGATGCCACCCTGTTGGCGTTAGACACGACGCTGCTGCCAAAATTGCTACACGCCAAATAATTACTATCCTGTTTTGCGGCTGCTGATTGCAGCCATACTTTCTATTTTATTCACCGCTATTTCAAGTTCATGTGGGTCCTAGTTCACAGCCGACGTTTGCAGAACAAGTCCGGAAAACGTTACTGTATTTTCTTTCTTTTCCTAGGCGTCGCATGCTACTACATGCTCGGTCTCGTAGACTGGTTCTCCTTCCACCAGCAATCTCGAAGTGGTGAAGCTTTGGTCTATGAATATGTTGATGACAGAGAGCGGCAAGTTCACTGGAATGCAAAGGGAACGATAATTAAGGAGCATTAAAAAAAGGCGTCGCATTTGTTCACGTTTTGTGTGAGCACCAAACGAAACGAATGCGCTGAATAAAGAAACAGAAGCAGCGGCATTTGCCAACTGAGAAGACCGATCAATACGCAGTGCGAGACAACTTGTCAAATGACATTGAAACGTACACGAATTTAGACCGAAAAAAAAAAAAAAACACTGAATCGTCGGGACGGCAGATCACAAAGTTGCCATCCGCACCGAAGCCGCAGTTGTAAGGAAATTGTTTTTGAACTGCTCTGATAGCGTCCGCGCAACAGTAGTTCTTTGTTTACTCACAAATTCTCATATTTTGCGGGCTAAAGTTCACAGCGCGGTGCCAAAACGCGCTCGTAGCAAAAGCGAAACCATCTGTACGAACATACATGCAGACGATCATACATGCAGAGGCACCGTCAGTCGTCGCGAACCCGTGCGATCGCTGGCTTGAGGCTTCCTTCTGTTATGCTCCGTTTGGTTATACAGGCAGTCTACTCTAACGAGATATTTCACATAGTTTGCACTCAGCGAGTGACTATCTTTCACGCAAGAAGCCGGTTCAGGGGTCTCCAACGCGGTGACAGCGTGAAGCGGGTGCTCGGTTTTCTGCAAAGAGGCAGCGACTGTAGACTATCTTGTGCTTTCATTTCGTCGAAAATGATTATTTTGACAGTAAAGAACACAGTTCATTTCGAAAGTACTTACAGAAATGCCCTGGAGGGCTTCCGCGAGGTGTTTTTGTAGAGCGCCGACAGCAAAACCAATGGGGAGCGCGCCGGCGGTATCCTGCCTAGCACGCAATCGAGGCGCGTCCGATAGAGGGCGACTCCGTAACTCCTCGAGGCCAATATTTCTTTCTCTGTCTTTCTATCCTTTTCTGTCCCTCTTCCCTTTCTTTCTCTTTATTTCTAGCCCTTTCTTTCTCTCTCTCTCTTTCTCTGTCTCTGTACTCGCTCTCTCGCCTATCCGAGTTATTGCATCCCACGCCGGACAAATCGGCGCAAGTGTTCTGGGAGCGAAGCAGAACATCAAGAGGACGAGGAGAGCGCGCACAGTTTGTGGTGGTGGTGGTGATGATGATGATGATAGTTTTTGTTCACGACTAACGGGGTTTCTCCGAGCATAAACAGGTCCGCTGTTAAGAGGTTCGGCAGCACGTTACACTGCCTGTAGCAACATTTGAAGGTGAAAGCCTGCTGCGGACTTGGTGAGGCGTTCAGTTATACACTCGGGCAACACACTTCTTGCAAGACGTAACGAGTCGCAGTGTAAGATACACGCATTAAATTACCTTGACGCGTTCAGTCGATTGCATAGTTCCTCCCCCCTCCGCTAGAGCTTTCTGCACCTCTCGTGGTATTGCACTACCTCCAGGATCGGTCCACCTTTGACGAAGCGACGATGTCGTGATGTCGTCGTACACGATCATGTCATGACGTCATTGATGACGTGGGTCACGTGGGTTTTTGTACCACTTTTTTCACCTGCCGTTTTTCGCTGCCGCGCTAGGAGCCACTCAGGGCGTAGCCAGAAATTTTTATCGAAAGGGGCGGGGGGGAGGGGGGGGGGTTGAATCATACTTTATGTATGTCCGCGCGTGCGTGGTACGTGGGCATGTATATATACACACACGCAAAATTGACAAATTTCGGGCCGGGGCCCAAGGAGGTCCGGGGCCGGTGTGTACTCTTGTGTTTTCTGCCCTGCACTATATAACATGTACACATAGGCGTGCGCAGGGTTCCCCACCACGATGGGCAAAGGTTCATCGCACCGCTCCCCCACCCTATTAAGTCAATGTATGGGGCAGATTTTGCGCCCCCCCCCCCTCTTAGGTGACCGGAAGGGTCAATGTACGGGGCAGGTTTTGCGCCCACCCTCTTAAGTGATTAGGGGGGCGGGGCGGCCGCCTCCCTGCCCCCCCCCCCTCCCCCGTGCGCACGCCTATGCATATGTACACAAGGAATATGGGAGCTTTGTCAAGCCGCTAGAAACTCCCATACGCTTCAATCATGTATGTAAACATACTTGTGGGAAATAAATAAAATTAACTAAGAGAAACCGCGTGTTGGGGCAGGAGGTCGAGGACCACAACTGTCCAGGACTCACGTCGAACATGTCCTCCTGGACGTTGAAGCGGGCGTGCTTTCGTCCCAGCTCGTAGAGGATGTCCGCGAGAACGCGGCTGTCGTCGAGGTTCTCGACGGCCGCCTCCAGTCCCTGCATGACGAGCAGCGCGTGCCGCTGCAGCCCTTCCATGTCCCACTCGTAGCTGCCGTCCTCGCGAAGGGTCATGAACTTGCGGAACAGCCGGCACAGCTCCGGGTAGCGGGTCAGCAGTCTGCAGTTCGGCATTTATTTGCAAACGAGATGATAGTTCGATGTCCCTAGTGGCACGCATTGTTGCCACAACGGTGAAGCTACGTCTGCGACACTAAGTCAACATTCGCAACGGTGCGGCCACGCTGCGGCAACAATTGTTGCTTCTACATTACTGAAACGCTCCGTAATAATAATAATTGTTCGGGTTTAACGTATACCAAGATCACGATATGATTATGAGAGACGTCGTAGTGGAGGGCTCCGGAAATTTAGACCATCTGGTGTTCTTTAACATGCACATAAATCTGAATCTGGATAAATCTGAATTCGCCTCCATCGAAATGTGGGCGCCGCGCCGGGATTCGATCCCACGACCTTCGGGTCAGCAGTCGAGCACCACAACCACTAGACCACCGTGGCGGGTGAAAGGTCCCTTTTGCCATTCCAATGATTCTATAGGTTTACTTACAGAATCCATATATTTTCCGTATGTTTTTCATATATTTGCCATATATTTCCGTAAGAATCCTACGGAAACATACGGAATTATTGGAATGTCGTACGGAACACTTCAGTAGGGCAGGGAATTAAGAAAGAACTGTAAAGCGTGCATACACAGGACAATTACAAAGCCACAGAAAGTGTGGCTGTTTTGCGAAAATTTGGAATAACGAGGGAAGAAGTTAACCCCCTTGACTCCTTCCCTCGTTACTCCTTTGCGCAAGACAGCCACACTTTCTGCGGCTTTTTCATTGAACATGAACCGACTAGCCCAGCAACGTGTACTTCTAGACAGAGGGCACAAGGGAACGGAATAGAACACAACGCAAACACGGATGTCAGGAGAAAGCGCGATACGTTAGCGAACACCAGAGCCATATATACCCTTCGGGAGAGTTTGGCGATTGTTTCATCTCGCCGCTCTCCGAGCTCCGCCCCAGCGCCGCCCTCTTCTCGTGACGTAAACCCTCTCTCCTCGCCGGCGGCGGCGGGCGGCAGTGGCCACAGCGCCAGACAGCGCGGCGCGGAGTCCGGCGCTGCCGCGACGGAGAGACGCCGGCGCGCCGCACTTACACGATCGCTGAGGAGCGCGCGTAGGTTACGAAGCTCTTGTGCGAAGCCGCGCGTATTCATGGCGACTGCTCCTCGCATTCAAGCGTGAATTTGTTGCGTGCGATGGGCTGCTGTTGCGCGGTTGGCTGTTCAAACAGCACAGCTCAGGGTTTCCGCCTTTTTAGGCTTTCGAAGGAAAAGAAGCGACGACGCCTTTGCATCAGAAACATCACACGCAGCAAATGGACCCCGACCGACTGCTCCGTGCTATGCGAGATACCTACCTGAGTATTTAGCTTGAATATCGCTGGTATTATAAACAGCGTACCATTAACACAAACTTATTATTTGTTGTGCGATGGGGCCCTTTCAGGCGCACAAACTTTAAAAATAATGTTGTCGCGCTGAAAAAAAAGGCGTTTTATGGTTCGCGTTTCGATCGCTTGGGCAGATTGAAATTTTGCAGCGATCACGCTATAAGTGTCAAGCGTGATGTGTTGCGTTTACGTAATTTATCGCGCGTTCTGAGCACGAGCTTGGGATGTTACCGTGATGTTGTGAGGGAAAGATTTATTTCGATATCGCAGGTTAGTGCCGCCGCGCGTCAGCTGCGGCAGTTACCTGGCATGTGTTGTACGTTATGTGGTCTGCGTTTCTGTGGCTGTCAGCCTATGGTGTCATTTACCGCTGTGTTGCCGCTTGTGTACTTGCTACCAGTTTCACGCTTAATTCGCGCATGTAAATTAATCTGCGCCCCTGTGCTAAGCGAATGTGCCTTGCGCTTTTTGGTCATGCAGGTATAGTGCACAATGTCTGTGCTCATGCAGGAAGCTCTTCTACTATAGCAAGGGGCCCTCATGTGCTCGATGAAATTTCGTGATTAGGAAGTATAGAGCGCGAAGAAGTTGAGCATAAAAATGATTTTGTAAAGTAAACCAACAGGATGTCCGCTATCAGACTAGCCGAACGAGGTATTGTTTTCATTTAACACGCGCCTAAGGGGGGCCCTGCACCTGTTCTGACGAAAACCTTAGATGCCTCAGCAAACGCGAAAATTGACCGCCGTCGTCCGTGGCGTCGGCGTCCCGCGTCGGCGGCGTCAACACGAGGGATGTCAAAAATCATCACGTAATGACGTGACCATATGACCAAAGATTGTGACGTCATCAAGACGTCGAATAACGTGACTTCACGCGATGCCGTCAGCACATGACCAGATGTGGGGTAGAAAGATTGCAGTGCCTCCGATCTTGGAGGCAGTGCAAGACAATGTTAGGTCACAAAGCTTTCGAGGGGGGGGGGGGGGGGCGTGAGGAACAGTACATCAACTGAAGAAAAGGAAGACGGCTTGCGCGTTCGAGAGGTCTTAGGCGAATGCATAAGGGACCCTGTGAGTTTTCTTTTTTTCTCTTATTAGAGAGTTTTAGTGCCGGGGACTCCAAGCCGCTTCCTTATTCACCCTCTTACGTTCCCTTGTACACTCAGCCGCGCCCCATGGACTATACAAAGGAACGCAAGGGGCTTACGTACGCAAGGCACTTTGGGGTCCCGGTACTAAAATTCTCTAAGAGGGAATTTTAGGGCTCGAGATCCCCAAGCCGCTTGTGTACGCCCGCTTTTACGCTTTTGTGGCCTTAATACAATTACGTGCGCTGGTATCTCTGTTTCTTTTAAAATCAGAGCTGTTTAAGCTTGGAGAATCCCCGTTAGTGGCGAATAAAAATTGTCATCATCATGAACCGGCACGCAATCCGTCCTCTTCTTTATCTTCTGCTTTGCTGCCAGAACACGTGCACAGACTTTTCTGGCGCGGTATGCAATGAATCTCACGTAACACTTGTCACGTGACATGTTCCAAAAATCACACCTGTTATATATGCGCGTCACAGAGTCACATCACGCAATACCAATTTTGGTGTATATCAATCTGGCGGAACGGCCGCCATCGCACCATGAGCGTGGCACGTAAGTCATGCTGTACATGACACGCGTGTCATGATATTCACATTAACTCCCGTTATTTATGTTCGTCACACAGTCATGTCGCGCACTACCAATTTTGGTGTATATCAAGCTAGCACAACGGCCGCCAGCGCACCATGAGCGTGGCACGTAAGTCGTGCTGTACATGACATGCGTGTCATGGTTTTCATAATAACTCATGTTATTTATATTCACTGTTGTCAAGCCATACCAATTTTGGTATATATCAAATTAACGAAACGGCCGTAAGAGCACCAAGTCTGTGGCATGTAAATCATGCTGTACATGACATGCATGTAATGATTTTCATGTTATGACCAATCATTTACGTTTGTCATACAGTCACATTACGCCATACCAATTTTGGTATACATCCCATGTACGAAACGGCCAGGAGAGCACAAATTCGTAGGCGGCTAGATAGGTAGGTAGACAGATAGATACGCTCAAAGTCGCAGAAGTTCGCTAAGAAATGTTTCGCATTTAAAAAAAACCAAGATAGACGCAAACGCACAGGTCTTCATAGCTCGAAAAGTCACCGATGATCACGATACTGCCTCATGCGAATTCTGAGCGCAGCTTTGTGTTGAGGCAACGCGAACTGTGTTTGAATTTCTGGCTATCCGCGTTGGAACATTCGTTACATATTGCCACAGAAACTGCCAGTGCTGGATTGCTACGCGCACCACTCTGTGGATTGCAGGCGTCATCGCCATCCCCGTCACGACAAGCGAGACAGTAGCAGCGCACCCACCAGCCCTGCATGCGCACGAGCTCCGACCGAAGGGCGAGCACGCATGACGGAGGAAGAAAGCGATGTTAGAGGCCAGTGGCTCGTGATATCGACAGAATCCACGTTCGCTGTCTTTCGTCTTCGTTCGCTCTATCGGTTACGCCAACTACGCCAACGGCGATGCCGAACAGCGCAGGAACAGACGCCTAAGAGCTGCGCTCTAAAAGCACAGCGTGTATCGTAGAACGTCGGGGACTCGAATCGGCGTGCACAACTCAGTTTCACGATGATTTGGACACGCGTAATTCACTCCATATTCTTCATTAAATTTGTCCAACAATGTTCTTGCACAATTTCGCTTTCGCAATTTGTTTAGGAGCGCTAGATTTGACGAATGAACAGCGCGTACACAGCCTCAGCCGTGCGCCCGTCGCGCGGAAAGACTATATATGGCGGACGCCGGCGGAGCGGAGGCGTGGCGGTGACGTGAACAGCGTCATCGCCGCGCCGCGACGTCACTGCCCCGCCCATTCGCCAGACTCTCCCCATCGACGGCTCTGGCGAACACCAGATGATAGAAATTTCCGGAGCCCTCCACTATACGGCGTCCCCCATAATCGTATCGTGGTTTTGGGACGTAAAACCCAACAGTTACTATTATTGAGACAGGAGCCGTTCTTAATGCTCAAAACAAGAGAAACGTGCCCCCAGCGTTCGGCTCCAGTGGCAGCATCAGAAGCTGATTAGACAGATGCCTTAGATGTGACGAGGCCGATCGGTCGAAGCACTTTAGCAAAGGCTGTAGCGAATCCAGATTTATAACCGATAGGGTAACTGACAGCAAGCAGGATCTTGGTTTGAGCTATTCATATTTCAAGGAAACTTTGTGTTGCAAACTATAAAACGGAGCCCGTCCTGTTCACTGTGTCGGCGTTTTAGTTTGCACCGCAAACTTGTTTTTTTTTTTTTTTTGTTCACGAGCCGGGATGTAGCCCTAGTCGGGAAACAGTTTCGTCTGTTTCCTTTTGCCTCATCTCGGTGGCATGTAACTGTTTTGTACACATGCCAGAATAAAGTATTATTATTATTATTATTATTATTATTATTATTATTATTATTATTATTATTATTATTATTATTATTATTATTATTATTATTATTATTATTATATTTGAACTGATGACAAGTTTGCAGAATTCCTGCTGTGGTTCTTGCACGGAACCCAGTTAGAGGTATATTAAATTGCATTTATTATTTTTATGCTTCGCGGGAAATCATCCCTAATGCATTAGACAAACTATACTCTCTCGAAGTGGCACAAGCTGCACATATATAACACAGAAGTATGTCCGTGAGTCCGGTTGGGCGTGTACCTTATTTTACTTGCGTGTTTATATAGATGGGTGTGCCGGGGATAATATTTATGCGTACTGGACATACATACCAGGTGAATACATCTTTTAGAAATGATAGAAAAAAGGAAGAGGGTGGAAGGCCGATATCTGGAGGTCTGCTTTCCAGATACATCTTTCGTGCCAAATAAAAAATGAAAAATACAAATAAAATAAGCGAGCAGTACGTCTCGGACCTGTGGAGCTCTTGCACGCACATTCATACGTATGCGCATATATTCCGCGCACAAAGAAAAAATAAAGAAAACGGAATATTGACGCGAGTGCACTCAACCTGTCCTCGATTTGCCAGAAATACGGGCACACGCAATCGGTCAGTGTATCGACTAGAACGAAATCGCCCTCTACAATCAGTCCTCCGCGCCGAGTTTCATTTTTACTCAAAAGAAACGAAAACAAAAACGAACAAAACAAGAAGAGGAGAAACGTACTCGCAACGTTTCGCACGCATATTTCATGATGTCGTGACGTATGCGATCGTTACACCTAACACGCGGTGTTGCCTTGTCGTATGGATACGTTTATTGTCCATTTCGCTGGGCAAATATAACAGCTGGAGATACGTTATATAACCCATATATATTGCACGTAATCATAAGCGTTCAGTACGCGCATAACAGTTCAATCGAACGTACGATGGGCCACAACACGGCCGCCAACCATGCTGCTGACCGAGGCGAATTGCGATCCGATGCAAGCGGAGACACCCTAAAGCGAACGCTTCCTGCTTAAGCGGCAGAATTGTTTCACGGCCGGCGACGTACTGTATATAAAGCGTATCGCGTGCAGACAGCGCATACCGTATGCGGCACATCGTGCGAGCAAAATAACGATATGTATATGGTTATTACCGCTTGAAGACGATCACCCCGGTGCCGGCGAGGTCCTGCGAAAGCACTGCCCAGGTGGATCGCACCAACTGCGCCTGGCGCGGCGTCAGCGCCGTGCTCAGCTCAGCGTCGGCTTCACCGCGCAACACCGACTGCCGGCTAACGCCGTAGCCCATGATGGCGGCGACGGCGCCAGCGCTCCTAGACCACCCGCACGCGCGCTGGCGTTTTCCGTGGGGCCGGCCCCCACCCCTCTTCGGTCGGCTTCTCCTCGCGTCGCGGCGGTTGCTCGATTTGAGGCGTCGTCGTCGTCGGCGGTGTTGAACGTGTCGCTAGCGCTGCTCACCGCCGCCGCCGGCCGCGCCGCCCAACGATGGAACCGCGCGTCGACCGCGGTTTCGGCCGCGGGAGTGCGCGCCACGCGCCCGTCACCGCCGCCACCTCGGCGCCGGTCAGCGTTGGCGCCGGCGGGCAGCGATCGACAGTGCGACGGCCTTGCCTCGGGCGAGGGAGAAAGATGGGGAGATGGACACCTACGAGCCGGTGTGCTGGACTGTGTCTGCCCTAGAGCGCGTGACAAGCCGTACCGTGAAATACGGAAGGACGTCTACAAAATGTATTATACCGTGGAATATGGGAACTAAAAGAAGTCTACAAAATGACTTATATTGTGGAATATGGAAACTGAAAGACGCCTACAATATGTCTTTAGGACGTCTACAGAATGTACCGTGGAATATGGGAACTGAAAGACGTCTACCTTTAGGACGTTTACGGAATGTCTTATACCATGGAATACGGGAACTGAAGGACGTCTACAAAATGTAATATACCGTGGAATATGAAAACTAAAGGACGTCTACAGAATGTCTTTAGGACGTCTGCAAAATGTCCAATAACCCAAAATACGAAGATTGAAAAAACGTTTTCAAAATGTCTTTAAAACCTCTATAGAATGTCTTATACTGCAGAATAGGGGAACTAAATGACGCCTACAAAATATCTTTAGGACGCCTACAGAATGCTTTTATATTTTAAAATGCGGGAAATAAAGAACACCTGCAAAACTTCTTTACCGGAAAACACGGGGATCCAGAACAACTACGAAATGTATTTACAAGGAAATACGAAAGACACGGGGAAGTAACGGATGTCTACAAAATGTCTTTTCGGGTAACACATGAACTATAAGAAAGTTTACAAAATGTCCTCGCGGGAAACCCGGGGAGAACATGCGGGAAAACACTGGAAGAACGTCTACAAAAGGATGTCCTTGTAGGAAAACCCGGAAACACTGGAAGAACGTCTACAGAACATCCTAACAATGAGATTAGATGTCCACGAGGACGATTTGTTCAGGCGTCATTTAGATTTTATTTGAGTTTGTAATCAATGCAATCATAATCCAGGTGAGTTGAGATAAGGAAAAGCGGACATCCAATTTTTTATCCGCGCATGTAGATGACAGTTTAGGACTTGTTCGGTGAGTAAGTGCATCTTTACAAAAAGTATAAACTCCGCAAAATAGCGACCACATAGACCAATCACAGATACAAGCGCAGTCTCTGTGTCTGGTCTATATCGTTAAGCTGTCCTGAAGTTCGCGGGTTCGATCCCGGGCGCGGCAGTCGCATTTCAATGGAGGTGAAACGCTAGGAGTAGGCGTACTTAAATTTAGGTGCACGTTAAAGAACCCCAGGTGGTCAAAATTTTCGAAGCCTTCAACTACGGTGTGCCTCATTTATCGTGCTTTTGACATGTAAAAACCCTTGATATTATTATTACGTGGTAATTATTTTGCGCAGTTTATACCTCTTGTTTAGATAACGATCATTGTTGTGTCGAAGAAATACGACCCGAAAGATGGAGCAACTGCTTTTTGAGTGTTGCAGCACCTTTTGAAGCGTATTTGTGTCGCACAGCAGTCGTCAGATATCTTGCGTAGGCTTGGCCGAATACTCCATATATTTGAATATGCGATACAGTATTATTATATTCGATGTTCTGTACTGCCGGAGCTTTAACTTTCGAAGTACTGGAAATGAACGAAGGCACGCATGTTCCCGCGTACAATTTGCCTGAAAAGAATGTTTCACGGCACTGCTACCCTTGCTGCCGTGAAACAATCTTTTCAGGCACTATTTGTACAGCCGCGAAGCCAAGCCTCGACAAAAAGGTTTCCGTGTTTTCCGCACCTCGAATTGTTTTAAATGCTTCGCATTTAAAACAATTCGGGCTGCGGAAAGTTTGACGGATATGACTGCCTGGTCATGACATGAATAACGTGAAAAACCTGTCGCGTACGTCGTCAAACCCTTTTATCAATACACGTGTGGCACATACCCGTATACCACAGGCCATGTTTGGCGGGTATGCGCCACAGGTGATTGACAGTTTATATCAAAATCAGGATCCTAGCAAGAATCGAACCCAAGCATTCTGCGTGGCAATCAGGTATTCTACCACAGAGCCACGTCGTGCCTTGAAATAGCTTTGGAAAAAGACCCTATGTCGGTGTAATGTCAGTGCAACGTCCATTGTGGTTGCAGTGCTGCTATCTAATTTTATAACAAAGCAATAAACAATGCATATTTAACGTATATATATATGATACAGGCGTCATACAGGGTTAACGCAAATTGTGGTTCCAGTGTTGGCTCCGCTTTTATAGAGGTATAATAAACATCTCATTTGTATTGCTATGATTCAGCAAGCTATATTCAAGCGTTGCTCGATCCCAGAGGAATACGCTAACGAAAGTTATGCATGATATTCACATCACTGCACCGTACACTTCGTTTCGATAATACGTGAGTGCTCTAAACTGAGTGCGGACGTCAAGTCATACCATAAGTTACCCTTTAAATGTCAGTGTAGTCGACGTGCCTGGTAAAGATGGGCATACAATCTACTGCGCTTAGAAAATCACGTCGATCCACCTCGTAACGTTTGGCTCAAAGACAAAAAAATGTAGCGTGTACAACCACTCACTCATTGCTTCTCATGAAAGCGATTCCCACAAGGCGTGGGATCTGCCGAATTTTTGCCTGAAGCGAAGCTTGTATTGCATTGCTTCGCAAGTGTCGTTGGCGTTGCAGGTGTGACCTAAAAAAATAATAAAAAAATGGCGTTCACGAGCGCGAAGAAATGCGGCCCTTGAAGGTGCGCCGGTCACATACGTGTTTGAATGCGCCGTTTTCCAATAATTGGTGCTCTATCGATCGTGGGCTCTTCGGCGATCAGCCTCTTCTGATATGCCAATCTGATCTTATCGAGGCGACTTGTCATTTCGCGTTGCCACATTTCATTGCTGCCTGTATATGAACGCATGGCCGTCGTTGTTGCCTGTAGCAATTGACATGTTACGCTGCTAAGCGCGTGGATGACGGTCCAATTCCCGGCATGGAGGAAGGAAACATTTAGGAGAGAGCATTGCGCAATGCGATAGAAGGAAAGAAAGTAGTACGTCAGGCACGCACACGCCAACCTTCGCTGGCCCCCACTTTCCCGATACGGCAAGGCCTCCGGATTCTATCGTTTTTTTTTCCCGTTTGTTGCGATAGCAATTATATGCATACTCTCACAGGGTTTTTGCCGTCGCCGTCATGTCCCGGATATGTATATGAATGTAATGTAAATAAAAGCCACACAGAAAAATAATTCAGAAGAAAAAATTCCGAAGCGCTCGACCAGAGTTTCGAACCTGCGACCCATCGCTCCGCAGCTCGCTGCCTTAGACAATTACGCCATGCCTCATTCGTTCTCCAGGATACTAGCGGCAGAATACAAACGCACGCGGCATTGGGTGAAACGCACGGGACGCCACACGTGGCGAAATTAAAATTATGCGAAACGCGGGCCACGTTACATCGTTGCCCGCGCTGCGTTTGCGTCGTATCGCTGGCGACCCACGCTAGTTTTGGAGTTGTAGTGCCACGCCACTCGTGGCCAGTCGGCCAGCGAAAATGAAGAGCGTCCTGGCCCGTGGTGGCGCGATCTAGTGGAAACACTTTGTTCTACTCTACTCTACTCTGGCTCTTGTAGACTTATGCCACAGGATGGAAGAAACGAGACGGCTGAACCAGAATCACAGTATATATGTTACATTGCGACCAGAATACTGAGGCTAAAATTAAGACACCCACGAAGAATATACAGGTGCGACACAAGCGCTAACTAACAACTGCTTTATTCTTTTATACGCCAATGTATACATCAGTCCAAGGCAATCTTACCGCACATGTGCACACAACAATAGGTCTACACCAAAACGTGTATCAAGGATGATATTGTATTAGATACGCGAAGACATTGAATCATATTCAGGTGGATGCAGGAACAAAAGTAAAGAAGTAAGAAGGACAAAGAAGTGCGTTTGCGCTGTAATTTTAGCCTCAGGAATATGTACCAACTTTATATTAGTGACCAGAATCGACGCCCGCAGGGAATGCGAGCCGTGGCTTCACGTGCCACTGCCAACCGCCGTCTTTATTTATGCTTTATTTTCTTCGCTTGAGGTCGCGCGCTCTGCGGTTTTGTTTGCCACCCAAAGGAAGGCGCTGTAGGGTCTTGGGACAACGCGAGCGCAAGAGTCCGAGAGTGGCGTGCGTTCTGCGCATGCGTCCTGGGGGCTTGCCAATTTCTTGGGTCCCTAATTCTGAAACTGTCTAGTGTTTCGCCGGAGTTGGGATGTGCGCCTTCGACTCGTGCTTTGACATACAGGGCGTGGTCGACCGTACTCGCGCGATTATCTCTTGAGGGGGAGTTTTGTACGTCTTGTATTTTCACAGCAAAATTTGCGTTGAAGCGATAGACCACACGAAGGTCACTTTGCTCGCTATACAGCGGCCGCGTTTGCGACAGGAGTGATCTGCTAGCTAGAAGAGCCAAAGTAGGGGTTAGATGTAGTAACAACTGTGACATTTCGTGCTCGTCCTACGTATACCTGTGCGTTATTTCGTGCGTCCTTCTTTGTGGTTGAGCAGCGCGCTGCAAGTGTCGTGCTGTGACAGTTGTTAGTTCGCACTCGCCCTATGTGTTTTCTTTTCCTGCGTCCTTTGTGCTTAAGCAGCGCGCAGCAGAGAGAGAGAGATGAAAAAAGGAGGGCCGGGAGGTTAACCAGATATTAGCACGTATGGGTTTGCTACCCAGCACTGGAGAGGAGAAATAGGGGCAAGAAAGAGGGTCTAGAGAGAGAGAGGGAAAGGGAGCAAGTTTCTAGCTGCTTGCCGTTCTTCCTGTGACATTCCAATCTCTTGCTATCGAGTTCATTGATTCGCCCTTGAGGCGAAACTGTGCCTTTTTTTTCGCTTGCTGTCTATATATTCAAATAACTTTCTAAATCGTAAATTTATTGTCAACACAAATGCTTCCTTAGCTATCCTTCTTTTGCATTCCATACATTACCTAGGTGTCTCTGTTGTTTTTTCCGGTGTGGTTACTGCAATATTTATTTTGTAACGTGCTGCCAACATAAGCTCTCTGCTTTATTGTTGCGTTTAAATGTCTGCGTTATTTCTGCTACTGTTTAATCATTTATGCTTCATTTGAGTTTACTGTTCTGCCAAGGCGATTTTGAAAACAAATATATAATTATGTGAGCGTGCCTTGAGTACTATACAGTAACAATAATATTTGAGGTTTAACGTCCCAAAACCACGTTATGATAACTGACGTCGGGGAGGGCTCCGGAAATTTCGGCCACCTGGGGTTCTTTAACGTGCACCTAAATCTAAGTACATGGACGTCAAGCATTTTTGCCTCCATCGAAAATGCGGCTGCCGTGGTCAGGATTCGATCCCGTGACCTCCCGGTCAGCAGTCGAGTACCATAACCACTAGACCACCGAGGTGGGTCTTGAGTATACAGTACCAAACAATCTGCTTACCGCTTAATAAAATAACGAAATTCAGTTTGAATTATAATAATGGAAATTATTAGGAGCCATCTTAAACATGTTAGATGGGGGATCCGAGAAACACTTATACCAAATGCTCCGTTTTTCTCATGAGCGTCCCAACGAGTCGTTTCAGGGAATCTTCCATAGGCAATGAATTTTCTATTGCCTTACCTTAAAGGGGTCATGAACCACTTTTCCAAGTAATGATCTAATGATCTCAGTATCGGAGTGTACTGCCTCCCGAATCGATTGCCGCAAAAATTTCTCGAATCCATCAAGAATCAGCGGAATTACGGGGGTTTGGCGCACGCTCCCAGCGCTTTCTCTCTTTTCTCGTGCCGACGAGCGCACTGGAAGCTAGACAGGGAGGGATGGCATGGGGGAAAGAAGTTACGTCAGCGCGCGTCATGAAACGCGATCGCTCTCCCGCTGTGATTCGCTTGCGCGAGTGCCGGCAAGTGGCGGCACCCCGCGGCAAGAAGCGCATCTGATCCGAACGCCGCTCTCGATTTACGTCGGCTATCGGCCAATAAGCATGCTATGTCTCTTGCGACGTAAAGGGACAGGTCCGCGACGTAAACGGACAGACGCCCCGCCCACCGACGAGAGTGAGAACCGGCCTCTGTTTGAAAAGAGGGTGCCTGGGGAAACGGCAACTTCGCGCTCCGCTTGTGGCCATTACGCGGCGCGCACGACTGTAATATTTGGCAGAGCAGTTCATAGCCGTGTCAGCTTTCCGCAGGATGTGTTTTTTCAACAAGCCCAAGGGGTGCTTCATGACCCCTTTAAGTTAGTTCAGTAAAGAGTTTCGTTTCTACAATTAGACTGCCGCCATCTTGATCATCGCTATGTACCACGTGACAATACAATACGTTTGAGACGTTTCCTGGTTGCAGATGTTTTTTCGTTTAAGAAAAATTGTTCAAAGATTGTATGTTAGTGAGTATATCGATAACGAACGCTTTACACCGGCAGATACGTAGAATATGACCAGCCATTGCAGTTTTATACAAAAAATGTCGCTTCCAGCTTTGTTGCTGCTGTACACCTGTCCGGTGATCAGGTATTGCGTAGTGGTGCTTTACGGACAAGGTAAAACTCCACGCCGGTATATGCACCATCGTGCGAAGGCTTCTTAGTGAAGTTATTGTGATTATATGGCAACCCGCTAGCTGGTCGGCAAGCTGAGCAGCGACTCCCGTCAATTACAAAAAGACAAGAACCGCTGTCAGCGAAGTGTACTCGCATAAACAGATGTCTTGTTAAGCAGCTTAAACAAACCCCGGTAAGTTGTTTCGGAATTGAACTAGTGCACTTTGAGCAAGAAAGACAAAACTTTTAAGATACTAATAGACATATTATTCAAATGAAACAAAATGGCTCACAGTCAAGAAATTTCAAGCACACAATATTGCACATTGGCGTTTGCTGCTACATATGGATATAAAATAACTAATTTACGAATGTATCGAAGTATCTTATGATACACGTGGCAAGTATCGTATCGGATACAATTATTGCGGTAGTATCTGTATCTCAAATACTTCTTGCCTGAGTATCTTGTATCGTATTGCGATACAATTTCAGAGTATCTTTGCCCAGCCATCCCTAAGCGCAAAATATATTTCTTGGGCGAGTCTGAGTGAGCTCCACACTTTTTTTTGCCGACCTATGATTCTATCTACACAACTTCAACATTACTATCAGCCTTATGTCGGCTCACGTTTATACTCCCGTCGATTCACACATACTTATACTTCAAAGCACTAGCGTCCATACGTCAGCTCAATATTTATTAATAAGGGCGTGAGTGACGGAGGGGGGGGGGGGGGGCGGAGCACTTACCTCACCCCCCCCCCCCGCAAACTCTTTTACAGGAAGTTCTTGATAAAAATATCTCGTGTGAGGCACCTCTTTCAATAAAAATGTCCTTACTGGATTGCAACCACTGATAACTGATATTTGAAGGTACGAGATCAAAAGGCGCCAAGTAGAGCACCAATTATACAAGATATTGGTGTCAAACAACATTGACACCATGGCCGAAAAAGCCAATTATATGCTAATGTACTCATGAGTCGACTCACTCATACTCAGATAGATCCTTGAGTCTGAGTATTATTTTGGTGAGTGAGTCCGAGTGAGTCCGGCTCAGAAAACTTTCAGTGAGTCTGAGTCCCAGTGAGTCCGGTTGAGCAAAATTTTGGCGAGTCTGAGTCCGAGTGAGCTCTAAGGTCAAAACATGTTTCATGAGTGAATCTGAGTAAGCCCCACACTTTTTGGCGACTTATGGTTTCAATAAAGCCTTCTCATAAAAAGCCGCCAGCGTGCGGCAAACACCAATGAAAACCATGCACGAAACCCCGCACGCATGAGGCAAGCCAGACAAGATGACGCACGTCGCAAAGCGGGGAATGAAGTCGTGTAGGTGAACTTCGCGAGCAAACGTCGCTTAATATGCACCTCTATGGCGGTGTCGTCTTCGATGTGTGGTGGTAGACTCTGCACAGTTTATAGAAAAATGTGAGCGCAGGCCAATTCCACAGTAGTGCAATTTCGAAAAAAAAAATGTGAGCATGCGTCAATCCCGCAGCAGTGCAATACCGAAAAAAATGTGAGCACGGGGATTCCGCAGTTACGCAATACGAAAAAAAATGTGAGCACGGGCAATTCCACAGTAGTGCAATACCGAAAAAAGTGTGAGCGCGGGAAATTACGAAGTCGTGCAATGCCGTAAAGACTAGGCGTGGGCCAATACCACAGTAGTGCAACAGCGAAAGAAATGTGAGCGCGTGCCAATTACGCAAATGTGCAAAACTGGAGAAACTGTGAGCACGAGCCAATTCCACAGTGCAATACCAAAAAAAATGAGCGTGTGCAATAACGAAGTACCGCAATGCCGTAAAAAGGGGTGAGCGCGGGTCAATTCCGCAGTAGTGCAATACCGAAAAAATGTGAACACGGGCCAATTCCGCAGTAGTGCAATAGCAAAAAAAATGAGCGCAGGCCAATTTCGCAGTAGTGCAATGGCGAAAAAATGTGAGCGGGGGCAATTACGAAGTCGTGCAATGCCTAAAAACTGAGCGTGGCCAATACCGCAGTAGTGCAACAGCGAAAGAAATGTGAGCGCGTGCCAATTACGCAAGTGTGCAATAGTGAAGAAACTGAGCACGGGTCAATTTCGCAGTTTTGCAATACCGAAAAGATATGAGCACACGAGCACGGGCCAATTCCACAGTGTAATACCGAAAAAAATCAGCGTGGGCAATTACGAAGTACCGTAATGCCGTAAAAAGGGTGAGCGTGGGCCAACTCTGCAGTAGTGCAATAGCGATAAAATGTGAGCGCGGGTCAATTCCGCAGTAGTGCAATAGCGAAAGAAGCGTGAGCGCGGGCCAATTCCGCAGTAGTGCAAAGCGAAATAAATGTGAGCACGGGCAAATTCCGCAGTAGTGAAATAGCGAAAAAATGAGCGCGGGCCAATCCGCAGTAGTGCAATAGCGAAAAAAATGTGAGCGCGGGCCATTTCCGCAGTAGTGCAATAAGAAAATAAGTGAGCGCCGGCCAATTCCGCAGTAGTACAATAGCGAAACAAATCTGAGCGCGGGCCAATTCCGCAGTAGTGCAGTACTGAAAATGTGCGCGCGGCCCAATTCCGCGGAAGTGCAATAGCGAAAGTGTGAGCGCGGGCCAATTCCGCAGTAGTGCAATAGCGAAAAAATGTGAGCGCGGGCCAATTCCGCAGTAGTGCAATAAGAAAATATGTGAGCGCCGGCTAATTCCGCAGTAGTACAATAGCGAAACGAATCTGAGCGCGGGCCAATTCCGCAGTAGTGCAGTACTGAATGTGCGCGCGGCGCAATGCCGCAGTAGTGCAATAGCGAAAAAAATGTGAGCGCGGGCCAATTCCGCAGTAGTGCAATAGCGAAATAAATGTGAGCGCGGGCCAATTCCGCAGTAGTGCAATAGCGAAACAAGTGTGGGCGCGGGCCAATTCCGCAGTAGTGCAATAGCGAAAAAAATGTGAGCGCGGGCCAATTCCGCAGTAGTGCAGTACTGAATGTGCGCGCGGCCCAATGCCGCAGTAGTGCAATAGCGAAAGAAGCGTGAGCGCGGGCCAATTCCGCAGTAGTGCAAAGCGAAATAAATGTGAGCACGGGCCAATTCCGCAGTAGTGAAGCAGCGAAAAAATGTGAGCGCGGGCCAATCCGCAGTAGTGCAATAGCGAAAAAAAAATGTGAGCGCGGGCCAATTCCGCAGTAGTGCAATAAGAAAATATGTGAGCGCCGGCTAATTCCGCAGTAGTACAATAGCGAAACGAATCTGAGCGCGGGCCAATTCCGCAGTAGTGCAGTACTGAATGTGCGCGCGGCGCAATGCCGCAGTAGTGCAATAGCGAAAAAAATGTGAGCGCGGGCCAATTCCGCAGTAGTGCAATAGCGAAAAAAATGTGAGCGCGGGCCAATTCCGCAGTAGTACAATAGCGAAAAAAATGTGAGCGCGGGCCAATTCCGCAGTAGTGCAATAGCGAAAAAAATGTGAGCGCGGGCCAATTCCGCAGTAGTGCAATACCGAAACAAATGTGAGCACCGGCCAATTCCGCAGTAGTGCAATAGCGAAAAAATGAGCGTGGGACAATCCCGCAGTAGTGCAATAGCGAAAAAATATGTGAGCGCGGGCCAATTCTGCAGTAGTGCAATAAGAAAATATGTGAGCGCCGGCCAATTCCGCAGTAGTACAATAGCGAAACAAATCTGAGCGCGAGCCAATTCCGCAGTAGTTCAGTACTCAATATGTGCGCGCGGCCCAATGCCGCAGTAGTGCAATAGCGAAAGAAGTGTGATGGCTCATTCACACTGGGGAATCCGCCGGCCACAGCGACCGGAATTCGCGCGCCGCCGAAATTCAACATTGTTCACACCGCTTAGCAACCGCACCGCCGAAACTAGGGCGCCTAGTTGTCATCGTCCCTTCGCGCGAAGGAACGCTGGCATCGACGCGCTCTGCGTTGTGTACGCGTTTCGCTATGGCGAAGCGCATAAACAGGAGCAGGGTCGTCGAACTGCTGGGCCTGCTACAAAGCAACTTTCTGGCGATGTCTGACGAGGAGAAACATGCGTTCGCCGAACAAGAAACAACGCAAGCAGTCGTGGTTGGTTCGCCCTGATTTGCAAGACGCGAGAAGCTTGGTCGAGCCGAGATAATGCTACCCGTTTTGCGAGATCGCGATGGTGTATTGCAAAGATGATAATCGCGACAACACTTGGCACTTGTCGAGAGCTACAGGATGATTACGAAAGACTTCGCTGTTGCTGCGGGCTTCGACGACTGCAATATCACAAGAACGCCGCCATTTTTCGAATGTTCTACTCGCGTTCCGATTGGTTCGCGGTGAGGGAATCCGGCGGCAGCTGCCGCAAAAATCGGTCCAGGACCGATCGACGCGGAAAGGGATTTTCCGGCGGATCTCGCTGCCGCCGAAGCGGATTCCGCGCGCTCTCGCCGCCGAATGTCTCAGTGTGAATGCGCCCTGAGCGCGGGCCAATTCCGCAGTAGTGCAATAGCGAAATGTGAGCGCGGGCCAATTCCGCAGTAGTGCAACAGCGAAAAAAATGTGAGCGCGGGCCAATTCCGCAGTAGTGCAATAGCGAAAAAAATGTGAGCGCGGGCCAATTCCGCAGTGGTGCAATAGCGACAAAAATGTGAGCGCGGGTTATGCCGCAGTAGTGCAATAGCGAAAAAATGTGAGCGCGGGCTAATTCCGCAACAGTGCAATAGCGAAAAAATGTGAGCGCGGGCTAATTCCGCAACAGTGCAATATCGAAAAAAAAAAACGTGAGCGCGGGCCAATTCCAGAGTTGGCTCAATACCAAGAGAAATGTGAACGATGGCCGATTCCAGAGTACAATAGCAAAAAAAATGTGATATGGGTCAAGCAGTACTTATCGCCAAATTAATCTTGACATTGAAAAACATGTCAAGAACTGGTTTAAACGGATGCTTAGGAGAGTTGGTTGTTATGGAGTTAAGGAAGCAGTGCAAAAAGACTGAAAACAAGGAAGGATGCTCAGAAAACAGCCCTGTGCCTGTGCGACTTTTCTTGTTTTCTCTCTTTTTGTGCAGTTTTCTTCGCTCAGTAGGAACTGGTTCCTGTCATTTGTCAGCAGCAAGTATGGAATCCCGTGCCACGACCACAATCAGCCACTAGGTGCTACAGATCATGTTTGGATCTGGTCTTCGCTAAGCAAAAGCGGTTGTGGAACCTATCTCGATGTGCCACAGTGAACACAAAGATTGTCACTACCATCACTCTAAAGCAATAAAGCACTCAAACACCCCTTAGCAGTTGTGTTGGCAGTTGTGGTGGTCAGCAGCTTCACTGGTCATCTACCTTTGCAGGGCCGTCATGGGAAGTAAAGTTTTACGTGCACTGGGCTCTTGCAACAGCCTATTTCAGCCCACACCTTGAGTGCAACTAAGGCAAGCAACATAAGGGCGAGCCTAAACCGTCCGAGAGAGAAACGATTTTATTGTCGAGCTGCTACAACACGTAAACCACTTTGGCAGTCAACAGCTGGTGGTGAAGGAGAGATGCCGTTGCTTGCCGGCCTCACTCCTTTGCCTCCTTGTAACTTAACTGTAAACAAAGAACACACATCGCAGCATTCAGTGAACGAGTGACAGCAAAGCGCCTTCACAAGATATCGCCACATAACTGTGCAGAGATTGATCAGCAAATTCTGTGAATCGCCAACAGGCAATTCACAATCATCTACCATGCACAAACACCTATAAATACTGGTCATAAGATACTGATCTAGAGGTTTTCGAACTGTGGCCCTTTTAAATCAATGATTATTTAATGCGAACATGACACTCACGGAGTATAGTAATATTTATAGAATACTAATTACAGTTACGTCAAGTCCTTACATGCCCAAAAGCGAGCCCCCATGTAGCGATCAAAGTTTCCTTGATTTCATCAATTTCGCTGATATAGTTAGGGTCAATTTCTTCAGCCCCACACCTACTGCCATATGCACCACTACATATATAATAACAATCGTAATAATGTGTCATATTTTCCTAAAAAATAACAATCCACCTTGCACTACGTTACTACCTTCCTTTACCTAAACAGCAGTGGAAGAGACAACCAGACAAGCAATAGTAATAAGCACACTTCGATAATGAACTTACATCTCAAGCCTTCAAGGATACTAACACAGTAGATGTGTCAAAAAACACTACTAAATTTCTGTCATCTGTATTATCCACAATGAATAAAGAAAAGGCAACTGGCCTTTAATCGTTAATGCTGGGAGGGTAGAGCCTGAGTGATTCATTACATTCATATTTGAAAATCTGACAGGATAATCTGGGGCATGTTCATGTCAGAAGAAATTAGTTTGTTCACCTACATAGATGGTAATTGATAGCCTACTCCTAGATGGGTATAATTAGTCCCTCTATGAAAGAGTATCGAGTGTTCTACTAACCCAACCTGTCATTTTTGAGAAGGGCTGTCTTAAGGCATACCAGAGGAAAAAGAAAGTACTACTTCTAGTTAAACAGCAATGCAGCCTAGTAGTCTGTAAGGCTACACACTGTAGTCCACTGATCTTCTGTCATTGCAGCCGCAGTTATAGTTGTCTCGATGCAACTGTACCCTTAATATACATATTTTATCCACGAAGTGCACAACAATCTGGTTCTGTGCGTAAGCGCGGTTCACAAAGTTCGAGCCTCACTTCTTTTTGAGGGTGAAGAAGCTGCGTTTGCGGGGCTCGTCCCTGCGCTCGGCCGGCAACGTCTGTGCTCGCGATGGGCCCGCCGTGGCCTCGCCGATGGCTGCCTGAAGCTGCTGCAGCCACTGGGATAACTCCTCCTGCAAAGTTTTGAGATGTGTTCGTTCCCAAAGAACGCAAGAAAATACATCAGCCCTTCAGTCACGAGATGTCAAACAAGGAATTTTCGCTTCAGCTAACATTTCAATAAAAAAGACTTGTTCTTCTTCGGGCTAACAAATAGTATAATAATAATTCTTGGGGTTTAACATACCAAAACCACAATATGATTATGAGGGATGCTGTAGCGGAGGGCTCCGAAATTTTTGACCAGTTGGGGTTCTTTAATGTGCACCTAAACCTACAAACGGGCCTTTAGCATTTCCCCTCCATCGAAATGTGGTCGCCTCGTCTGGGATTTGATCCCACGACCTTTGGCTCAGCAGCCGAACACCATGATCACTATAGCACCATGGTGGGTCATCAGGCTGACAAAGACAAGTCTTTACGTTGTCTAAATGTTGGCTCCAGTTGCATTTATTGTTCGACGAACCTCTCGGCCTCCATCTTCCTTAGAAATTCCATCATGTTTTGATTAGAATTCCCAATATTTCTGTGCTTCAATGCGTGAAACACCATTTAGTAAAAAAAAAAGTGATATTTCATCAGTCAAGACAGTGGTGTTTCACTTTGATGGCACACATCTTGAAATTGGCACCATTCATGGAATTCACTCTTAGTGACGCGTGTGAACTCAGTACAATTCATGAATTACCGCGTATACCATAAATCAGTTTTAAAATCTTATTGAAATTTTGTTGATTTGGCAATTACGTGTTTCAGATGCATGTAATGTCACCTGCTTTGAGCAGTGCAGTTCCAGGGTTAAAATTGTGCTAACTGCCACAGACATTCAAAGTCCTGCATATTCTAAGAAAATAACTGCTGTGGGGACTTGATAACTGAACTTTCTTTGAAAGACCTAATATGTAAGATTAGTCAGCCTATATTCAAGAAAATGAATGAAAAGCAAAAGCTAACTTTGCTATAAGAATATTAACTCCGCATGTTGTGTTGTAGGTCGACACTGCCATTAATTAATAATTAACTAGCACAAAGGAAACTAGTTTTACCAGAGAGGTGGCACACACAAAAACCGTTGTAAGCGCGTTCAGGGAAACAAGGCAAAAAAAGTGGAAGGCCACGTTTATTACTTACGCGGCACGCCTCGACACCCTCATGATGCATTTTGTACAAGGACTCGAGGATAGCCGCGTCGACACCGTGCTGAATTATAAAAAACCTGCGTCCTAGAGCTAAGTTGAAGGTTCTCGCAAGAGCAGTCAATCTTTTAACTGTCACAAATACCTTGACCTGCTCGCGCCTTTCTGTTGTGCCTTTTGTTGAGTGAAAAGCCATGAGTCAATAGAGGTACATCATCACTTTTAACCAGTACATTGCAGTTACCGTGCCCTCACAGAAACAGGACATCCAAACATCCCTTTTGGATCCACATATGCTCCTAGGTATAATGCTTAAAGGGACATGGACACTAAAGGCAAATAGTAAGTCGACGTTGATTGTTGAAATAGCGGTCCAGAAACCTCGTAGTGTTACTTTTGTGCCAAGGAAGTGCTTATTTTCAAATAAAATCATGTTTTAGTGGTCCGCATCGTGTTAGCGCACTTCAAATCACCCGCCTGAAAGCGGTTTTTCTCACGTCACTGTTGCCATGCACAACGTTGCCCGCCTTTACTGCACGGCGGCGTGCACTGGCGGCGTGCACCATTCGGGCATTCGGCAACATCACGTGCATGCGGCATTTTGTCGAACTTTCTATCAGAGCGACTTCACGAGCGCGCAAAACACACGCCGCAGTATGCGATACCGAAACTACCCCTGAGACGCGACCGTGTGAGCGAAGCAGGGCACCGGGCGAAGTGCAGTTCGGCGAAAACGGAACCTATGAACCCCGCACGTCGTTCCCCATAGCAATGCTAAATAAGTTCTTTTTTCCATGAAAGTTCTTTTTTCTATGAATCAAACAGAAACGAACAAGCAGCATTTTATTACGTCTTTTGATGCACGCAAGGTTCTTTTTTTATTGCAGCTAGTTTGATTACGAGTGATTAATTGTAGTCGTACTCCCTCACGTCATAGGGATCATTTCCAAAATGTCCCACTCGTGGCGCTCATTGTGTGATACATTTAACTTAATTTCTCGGTAAGTAGGGCACTGCTGTTGATAATATTTATGTTTTAGACGTTGTCATACATTGAGCTTTCACTCGGACATGAATTGTTATTTGCCTTTAATGTCCCTTTAAGTTACCAGTAACACGGCAGCACCGTCTCTACTGGTACCAGCAACACACAACTTAAACGGTATCAGCGCTCTCCGGTTTATCGGAATGCAACTCTGACAACAAAAATGATGAAGCCGACGACATTACCTCATCCTTTGCTTGGAAGAGGAACTCTCCACCATTGGAAAGCCTAAGCAAGAAAGAAAGAAAAAGAAACAAACGAGTCAAAGGCAGGAAACAACGATGTAGAAAGGTCGTGCTTGAAGAGAGCACGCAGTGACCCACTTAAGCCGAAAGACGTGCTTCTTCTTGGTGTAGTCGGTAGCACGCTCGGCGGTGGCTGTCCTCAGGTCCACCGGCGCTTCTCCGCGGTAATGGCTCTCAGGTTCCTGCATGCACCAATTCCATCATAAAAGCCACAGACATGGCAAGGGACTGCACATAGCAGTTTAAGTGCTCTGCTTTTTGTTACACTTAGTAGTGCTTGCAACTTTCGTGCTTGAAGACCAACAGTAACAAGGTTCCACTTTGGCTAAATTGGTTACAAGCAAGTACAATATACGATTGAAGAGATCGTGGCAAGGCAGTGTGGTTTCAAGGGTGGACGAATAGTAAACTTGAGGTTCAAATTTAATTCGACGTGAATTGTGATTTGGTCGACTAACTTTGATTGGAGTAGTATATATCACATATTACAAAGAAAAATGGGCATTTTTGTCATGACCAAACTCACTTGTGAAATATATTTAAGAATCAGAACAAGGCTTGTGCGAATGTGACTTTTTGGTTCAAAGCAAAGTGGAATCAACCTTGAAAAGTAGTAGGTTGTGAAGAGTAAAGTGCAAGTTTTAAGCTGTAAAATACATTATGTCCTAAAATTTGCTCTACTTAGCACATATAAGCCCATATAACATGCTTTTAAATTTAACAGAAAAGTAATTGAGGAGCAGGTAATATGTACATTCAATCCGCAGCTGTGTGGATTTCCCCTGGATAAGTGGTTTCACGGCACCGAAGCCCAATGCTGCAGCGAAATCACCTTTTCAGGGAGGTTATATACGGTAAAATATATGTCCATTCATTAATCTGGGATACTTAGAAATTTCGGAAATTTTAAATTTGTGTCAAGAGAGTTCAAATACTGTAATATTCGCTCGAATATTCACCCAGCGCTCGAATATTTGCCCATGCCTATCAATTGCAACGCCTAAGCAGGCAAAACTTGCACCTGGACGTTGCCATTAAGACAAATGTGCCAGCATGTTGTCTCTGGGACGTTTCAGTACCACTTTATCTTAGAATTAATGTTGAGGAGCTACGTAGTTCAGATCATGCCCGAGTCACTAGCAAACGCTGTCGAGGTACAAATGGCGGTATCCTTTTCACTTTCAGAAGCTTTTCACGACGCCTCCGCTAAGATTTTAAACGTCAAATTTGGCATGGAGGCTCTTCTATACCTATGCTATCTCAACTCGATTCTTTTTATTTGTTCGAAAGTTTCAGTGCATTGGCCTTGAAATCTGGAGTGGAGAGTACAGTACTGAGGATAACAATGTGATAATGTATGTTCAATATCTAAATTTGTTGCTTTTTTTTTTTTAGTAGTTTGCAAAGGCTGAAAACAGTAGGCCAGAGATCCCAAAACAATCCCAAGCAGAAGGCTATACCTGCACTGTTCAAGTTACTGAGGCTGCAGGCAAGCCTAACAGAATTTTGGAACACTACCTGCTACCGCTCAATTGCATATGTGCTTTAGCCCATCTTTAGTCCCCTTTTTGTATCCACTTCTCCACGTGCAGGGTAGCCGACTGTGGCTACCCCTGATTAACTTTCCTGTCATTCTATATATCCTTGCCCTCTCTTTTTGTGGTAGTTTTATGTTCACAATCTTTCTATACAACTAACAACAATGTTCAATTGCTCAATTTAGTCTGGGTTACATGTGCTACCCACTGGAGCACACAGCACCGCAACATCTCCACTGAAGAGTAACAAAATTCTTTAAATAAAAAAAAAGCATTTACTGTAAAAAATTACGGCACTGTGACGGCTTCCAAACAAGAAGCTATCGTGGAACCGTTAGGAGAACCACACTTACAAGGACCGCAGCATTCTATATATCATAAGTGGAGGTGAACATTTTCTATGTATGCACAGAACAGTGTTGCACTTGTGTGCAAGATTGTCAAGGGAATGTTACAACTATTCAATACAGACCATAATTCGATACACACAAGTTTGATTGCATCCAGTCAAGTCACTGACCAGAAGGCTAACAGATCGCCCTCTACAAGCTGTTCGTCGAGTCGCTAACCAACGGTCTAAAGGCTCCTTCGCACCTGCGACTAGCACCCATCGTGCGACCATTTATGACTGGAGACAAAAAAGTGACTCAAGGCAGCCGATGATCACAAGTGTGTGCAACTTGTACCCGTAGCCACAGAATTCATGTCTGTTCGCATTGTCATTGCCCCATTAAACAAGCTGGTGTCCTGTTCCTGCGCATCTGATTGGTTCAGACATTTGCGACTGCAGTTGTGCAAGTGAAAAATCGAGCAGCAAGTGACTGAGCCAAAGCAGTCACTTTGCGACCAAAACGGCCATTTGTAACTAATTTGGTTGCACAATCGGTACTAGTCACAGGTGTGAACGAGCCTTAAAGGGGTACTGACACAATATTTCGTGGCCGAGATAGCCTGCGGGATCGATTCCGGTGAACATGCATATATCATCTGCAAAATACCAACAGCGAATATAGCTTGGAAGTTACTTTAAATGAATTTTGAAGTTTGCGTGAGCGATCGACATCCTCGTTCTACTGACACCCTCAAAGGGCACCCTTGGGGACTCCCTACTTCCCTCACGTGACCGCGCTGCAACAAATTATGATGATGTCATAGCCGCCCTGTTATTTTGCCGTGTTTGCTCCAACAGCCTACTTCTCGGCGGCTGCTCGCGAACCGTGCGGAAGTGCATCACAGTTCTGTGTGCTGACGTGATCGAGCGCTGCACCCGCTAGATGGTGATAGTTGCACCCGGAGGCTTGTCGTTTTTTAAACCGAAACTGACGCTGGTCGGTAATGAGGAGCCTGTAATTAATTATCTGTCGCATGCTGCAGAAACGATGCGCCATGTAATGACTAATGGGCCCCCAGCAACACATTGCAGCAAAAAAAACGAGAGGCCAAAATTTTTGTGTCAGTACCCCTTTAAGCGTCTACTTGCTCAAGTCGTGAAGGGAGGAGTGCCTCAGCGCCTGACCTGTCGGTAGTGTTTCTGGTCCTTGTACGCGGCCAGTGTGGTTCCCCGGATGACGAGGTACAGCTTCTCCCATGATCGGTTGGAGGCCTTCTTGGTCGTGGACTCCCACTCGTGCTTCCTCATCAGCAGGCCCTCGAACTCGTCCTCAGCCGGCCGCTCTGCAAGCACGCAAGCACACTCAGCTACATGCCGTACATCTTTGAGCGCGGGTGTGTTCCGAAATGCCCCGGAACCGTCGACGATCGATCGTGTGGCGATCTAGAACGCAAGCTATCAAGCAAAACCGGCTCTATTTTCTCAGCCAGAAGAAAAAAAATTGATTAGAATAGTACTCAGCCTTTTTGCAGAGTGAGACACTTGCATTCATAAACACTCGTCACACAGCCACAGCAAGACGATCACAGAGACGATCACGACTGAGGGCGCTGCAATTGGCTAGCTGACGTTTGAAAGTTCATCGTGGCGGTCGACTCGTACGCTACAGTGGTTCGGTGTGAGGTACGAAGCATGCGACATGCGGCCAGCTTCTCATCTACGTCAGCCACGGTGAACGTCCAAATGTCGCTAGATGATTACAACGCAAGGTGAAAAAAAAAAAAAAAACACCCTCAAAGCCCCAAATATGTAGACCTAATATCTGCAATGATGCAGGACACACCACAAGAACTTTTCAGCTTATCATAGCACTTATGGATTATTGTTACGAACTCTCGTATAGAAGACACTGGTGTTGATTACAGGGTGCCCTTGAAAGAAAACTGTAGGAACAAAGGCAGCACATTGCCTCAGGAACACTACTTATTCTAATCAAGATTATTAATTTGCATGTCTTAAGTTAGAACTTTCAGATAAGCGTTTGAAGTATTAAGCAGTCTTATCACCTACAAATGATCTTTGAATTTAAGCACTTCGGAGTCCTATTGTGTCACTCATAAATCCGATTCGTTGCACTTTAGCAAAAAATCAACAACAACAAACAAAAAGAAGACACCTGACACCCTAACGAGTAGAGCCATACAAAAAAGTTCTAACTAAAATTTTGAATCCACTACTCTTTCTTCATAGCCTCAATAGGTAATTAAAATTATCCTAAACAGATAATTTAATAAAGCCTGATTCAGCCAGAACAGGTCTCTCCAATAGAAAAATTTACTCTCACAATAGCGAGAGAGAGAGAGAAAGAACAACTTTATGAAAATGCCTGAGCGATGCAAGAAAATGTGAGAATTGCTATTTGCTTGCTGTGTGGCGAGTTATCTCGAAGTTCAAACTTCATCAGATGTGACTTTGCTGTCGTGTGAAAGCCATAACAAACAATCTGCGACGATCTTACATTCACACTTGTTTTCCTTGCACATTAACAGGTTAGGCCGCCTGATCAGAATAAGCAATTGTGCGTGTGCTTGTGCTAATGTGCCCGAAAATAATAGTCGTGCCAAGTGCCAAACTCTTGCCACGGTACCAACACAAACGCAATAATACACAGAAAGACATAGACCAAGGTGATAATGTGTGCAAAACAAAATTAACAACTCAAAGCACAAAATGTTTGCCTATGCGACACAAAACACAAGAGGAATCTTTCCTAATGCAGAAAACAAAACTTGACTGAACTCTATAACATTCCCACTAATAACGCTTTTCTTATAGCATTTAGCATTTAAGTGCATACCTAAAAAACATTAGTCAAAATCTTTTCATTTCTCCAATTTCACTGAAATTTTTGCACGTGATGCTTATATTTGACTAAAACGCTGTAAGTCTACTTTAAGCGTTGATATTTACATAAACCATTATCTAAGAAAGCTTTCCTGAAAAAGACAGTTTCGCTACTGAGCTAACTTAACTTAAATGAAAAGTCACAAAAGAAAACTAAAGTAAAGACCCTATAAAATGAAAAGAATGGCCAATTTATGGATATTTAAGTAATAAATAACTGTGTTATAGACAAATATAACTTGTTCTTTGGGGTAACAGAACCACACACTGCACCACTGGTCTTATAGTTTAAGGGCCAATACAGATTGCAAATTCCTTAGTGTCATTAACCCTGCATCAGTACAAACTTAGGGAACCAAAACTGCGTCTCAGTGTATTAACTAAAATATAAGACAGACTACAAACTTTCTAATATCATTAACTACAGGTTCACATAAACCATCCAAAACTGAAAAAAAAGAAGCACAGGGTGTGAAGGAAATAACACAATAATCATTTGTAAATGAAGTGAGCAGATTGTTATAAAATGTAAAAACATCCAACAAAACACCAAACATAATGTCAGCAAATAATGTGACCACAACATAGCAATCTAAAACTGATAAAGACACCAAACCATAGGTAAACAAAGGACAACTCAAAACAACACTGGCACAAAACCACTCACACGTTGTACAAGAGCCAATGCTAAATAACAGCTAGTGAGACCCCCCTAGCTTGCTTTCTAGATCGCCTAGCCAGCTTGCAAGACCTACAGAGCTCAGGTCTTTTTATAGCAATATGCACGCATCTATCGACAACACCTATGGCACCGTCTGCTGGTAACAACATGCACTCGCAGTACTGTTAAGCATAACAGAAAGTCGTACTACTAGTAAAGGCATACTGCTGTAATACCAAAAGGCATAGGAGGCAAGCAGCGGCTACAGTGATGACACCTTGTGACGCCGTGTTCAACTAAAGCATGCCCAACCGTGACTGCTAATGCTAACTATACTCTGCATCTACGTCCAGGTGCAAACACAAGTAACGTCATCTCCAAGGTGGTCAGTTTTGCAGCTACTGTGCTTTGCATAAAGACGTTCCTGAAAGACAAGACTGTTTAGCAACGTAATTGTTTCGAATTGCGAAGGTTAGAAGAATAGACTGATGGGCGAGTTGGTATTCCATTTTCAGGGAAACTGCACAAAAAAAACTTAGACAAAGGGAAAACAAAATGTGCTTGTGCTGTTGTTTCGTTCTCCCTTTGTCTACGTTTTTTTTGTGCAGTTTCCCTGAAAATGCGAAGGTTAGTTTCGTAACTTACTGTCATTTGAAGAGAAAGTATATAACTACAAGATGGTTACCAGTGCCATTTAATCTTTGTAACAATATTTCAAGGATGCTTCCAGACTCTTACACTAGGGGAGATAGAACGGATACAAAACGGTCTCCGGACGACTTGGATTGAATCGAAATGTAAGCGCTGGGGCCGGAGAATCGATGATCCAATCCAAGTCATCCGGAGACCGTTTTGTATCTGTTTTATCGATAGAACGGGGCCGGAGACCGTTTAATGACCGTTCTTGCCTCTTCTCACGTCTTGACTGTCAAACGAGCCTCCACCAATCACGTGCGGCCCGTTAGAACGGACCCCTCCGTTCTGTGACAGAACACTTACAAAATAGCCCCCCAGTACAGTGGAACCTTGATTACACGACTTTGAGGAGACCACGCAAAGCTGTCGTATAATCTGGGCATCGTATAATTGAAGAACTAAGAAGCTAGGCGGTAATACTCTGCCTTGTCCAAAAAGACTGGTACAGACTGCCTGAATAAGCCCGGAGCACAAACCTGCTATGCTTCAAGGATGATAGATTGAATTACTTTTAAAAAAATGACAGCGAAGAATTTAAATGGTCAATGTGTGAGGTAATGTTTATTCTCACCTTTAAAATGAAAATTTGAATCTAACGCGGATCTTCTTTCCGATAAAATGAGTACAAAAATTGCTTCTGCATCAGAATCGAGTATGAAAAACGAAACCACATTGGCAACAGCCTATCAAGGCGGTCAGACACAGCGTCATCGCCATCATAAAAATGGCACTGCAGCATGTTTTTTTTTGCGAGTTCGTGTAGGCTCATTTCATCCACGACTGTGACCTGTGTGCGCTGTATCTGTTCCCAATTAAGTGCAATTGCCGATGTGCTGCTTCCATTACAAGAGCTCATGCCCAGGGAAAGTTATTCCGATCTATGAAGATAGCTGTGTCGCATGGCCTTTGCGAACTTGAGGCCTTGAGGCCTACGACCATGAGCAGTACAAACGATGAGATAGATGTCCAGCCGCATGTTGACCAGGAAAAGTTATAATCAGCTTAAAACAGGAAAATATCCAAACCTCAAAGACTAGCTTGCTGACAATCTCAAGACTCTGTGTAGATCGAGCTTGTATATGTCTAGCCCTTGAATACGCACATGATCAAGGCACATCCAGAAGCAATCTTAAAGCCACGAAAACTGCATCACCAAAGAAAATAAAATGCCAGGAGAATAAATTTCCGATTTTATGAGGACCAATCGCACTTGTCTATCTCTCTAATTGTCAACATAGGGGTACATTATTTTTATTATTTTAAAAGCTGGTGTCCTTACATTCAGGCGAATTTTTATTTTCAACCCATAAAAATTGGTACACAGATTAAATTTGTATTATCTTTCTCGGACGATATCAAAAAGGCGTCGCACAAGATGGGGTTGGTGTAAAATTGTGTCATATAATCGAAGTTTTCGGTGCATTATTTCTATGGGGGTCTTGCTGGCACCAAACCGATTCGTTGTAAAATGCGGGGTCATCGCATAACTGGGGGACATATTGTCGAGGTCCAGCTACTATACAGCTGTATAAGTTTACACTTGCACATCTCTGCTACTCTAAAGCTCTCTAATATATGGACTTCGCCAAAAGTCAAGTGTATGACGCTTATTCCTGCTGCAACAGTGCCTACTACAATTGCAGGCAACTTAAGAATGCAGTGAAAAATACACCACAGTCTCACTCCCAAAATAATTTGTACAAATATGCCAGCCACAGAAGCTTGCTCATTTCAATAATTTCATGCCAAGAACTTTTTCTCAATATTAGTGCCTTTTGCTTGGAATTGTGTTTCGGAGTCCCAAGGCACAGAGGGAAGGCACAGCAAAGTTTTGTAGGCTTCTATATTGGACACGAAGCCCACTCAATTCTTAGTTGACGAATACAGCACATCTTGCTATACTAAACTCTCTTAACATTTATACGGGACACCTGCACGCAACGAAAAAGCACAGTTAAGTTGACAAAAAGCCCTTGCAAGAGCGGGATTCCATTTTGCATGGCGCAGTATGTACCCAGTGTATATAGCCTGTAAACAGTCTCGCATTTGCAATTCCTTCCACGTAACAAGATGGACAATGCTAAAAGTCGGGCATTTATCTGGCATCTTTTTGCAGACGTGCCAGTGTGGTTGCCAGCAGACGACGCCGTTTGGCACGCGGACAGCGGTGCCCGCATGTTGCTGCCGAGAGACCCGAGCTCTGCATCGCGCGTAAGCGGGCGCACGCGACACATGCAACACACAGTGCGCAGGCAGCGTGCTGACCTGTCTCTTCCTCTACGGGCAGCTTCTTCTTGCGCCAGCTGCCGAAAGGCGACTTGGAACGAGAGCGCTTGATCTTGGGCGGAGCTGTCACCATGCAGGGAAGGAAGGCACACACGACAAGGCTGGCTAGCATGCACGTTCGGCATGCGGCCATGCAAGGCGGGTGGCGTCTGCGTGCACTCACTGCTCGGTGCGGACGACGACGCGGCCGGGCCCGACGGGCTGGCGGGTGTGGCGGCAGCAGCGGCGGCGGACGCGGCCGATGCGGCCGTGGCGCGGGGGCTCCCTGGGGCGGCAAGTGCGCGTGCAGCAGTTAGGCCCACGACCCCCGATCCCCCCTGCTTACCCTCTGTTCCAGCTCCGGGCGCTGCAGCCGACACAGCGACCGCCGTCGCCGCGCTCTCGGCGCCGTTCAGGATTGCAGGCTCTCGGGCGGCTTCCGCAGAAGCTTCGGCGTCGACCCTGTAATGTCGACACCCACCGCGGTCGCTAAAGCGACGCACTTCCTCGTACGAAGAGGAGGCAGCCCTTTAGCGTAGAAGTCGTGCAACAGAGGTTGATGTAGGCCTCCAAACAAATGTTACGACAGGATCGTTCTCTGCCAATGTTGGTGCAGCTTGTATGCTTCCCGCTTTTGAGGCAGCAATAAGTTATCAGTCATGATTTGGGAATGTGTGCCTTATGCGCTGAAGCCCTTCCTTATTCTTCAAAAGTTTAAAGCTTATGCAAGAATTTCACACTACCAGAAGAAATGCATTATGTATGCGACTGGAATGCATTCTTTGGTCAAAAGAAATCAAAGGCCAAGTGAGCTTACTGTCTCCTGAATGTCTCACACATGCAGCCCGCATGTCACATAGTAATACCTGTCCTGGGAAGACGGCTCGTGGCTCGGCGGTGGCTGTAGGGCTGCAAGGCGCTCCATCTCCTCCTGCTGCCGGCGTCTCTCCTGCTCCTCCTCCCGCGCTCGCATCTGCTTGAGTTCGAACTGTGGCCCCAACGATGACGACATGCATGCACCGCGCAGGACAAACCATTGTCAGTGAAGTGCCAATAAACTCTCAGAGGCAGCCGGCCACGTCAACGGTCGACACTGTCTTTCGGTGCATGCGCTTAAGGGGGAAAGTCTTGCAAAATCAGTGTCAATAATTGACGTGCTGCCTCGAGATTTTCATTTCCATTCAATAGCCTAATGACTAGTGAGCAGGGCACAGGGATGTACCGGTAGGCCAAATGAAAGGTGCATTCAATTATTTTAAAGAAAAGCATAATGGTACCTGTACTGGACAATACGTAACAGGTATACTGAACAGCATATTGCACCCTATACAGGTTTCCCAATAAACTCTAAAAGAAAAAAAAAAACGAAAGCCAAAGAAAGAAACGTACGTAACAGAAATGTGCACATGCACAGACAACCTTTTAGCATGTTCAGAGATCTTTCCACAATATACCCACAACTGATAGTTTAAAACTACAACCAATTAAGCTCAATGAATGCCACAAAATGCGAGCTGTTCCACAAAATAAATTCTATATGGTTCAATGAAAGAGAAGCTTAACAGACTACTACGAAAGAATAGAAGTTTTTTTTTTCTTCATTTGACTGACAATAAAACAGAAGCAAACAATGCAGTGTAATGGAACATATTTCGTTGCTAGCATGTAATTATGCATAAAGTTTTGTTCCCCAACACTTGGCCTACACGGTATATTTCAATAAATGTTACACGTAACACATGCAGCATCCCTGCACTGCGAGCCATTCGCACAAACTGTAGCAATGAGTTTGCAAGTATAGGCAGTTATTACACAGTGCCACTACAGTGCAAACAAGATCAGTGATGGCAAGGTAAATGTGTTACCCATGATAAGTACTGAAGCAAACATTATAAATGTCCAAACTTCAACAATAAGCATCATACTCATACAAAGTTGAGAAGATTAAATGACTGCGTAGTAAATGCATTACGCATGACACATACCAAAACAGACATAAGCTATATACGTAAACTGTATGTCCTAACTTGAACAAAACAGCATTGTATTAAAGCTCAAATATAGACTACCACAGTTGACATGACGAATGAAAGTTAGCTTGGCAATGCTCTTATGCATGTGAATAAATATGTTGACTCCACTTGACATATGCTGCCAGCAAAGCACACATAACCTGTGTTGCTGCGTAGGCAATTTTGTGCTATAACTTACCTCCGAAGACCTCCCCACCAAAAAAATGAACACTATGCTATCAGTGTGTCAAGTCCAAGAGCCTACTTATAGCCACTGTCTCTATTTAAGTATCAGATTGAAGATAAATTCTGCTAAACTTCAAAGATACTTAATGCCGGGATTGATGGTGGAATACAAACATGCCTTTCATGCTCTGAAGTAGTCATGTTGCAAAGAACAGACAGGAAAACATTTGTTAGTGTAAAGATGGTGTTCAGTTGAAGGAATCTACGTAACAAACGCATGAACTTGAAGAACATTAGTGCCAAACGAGTTGCAGTTGCAGCGAGTTTGCTTTTGCATTCATGAGCGATGGTTTTAACATGAAAGATTCGCATGCTTCTTGAAACAGCCACACAGATATCAAAATAATGTCATCTCCGCACTGCCATTGCAACAGTCAAACAAACATCAGTCACACACATGTTCAGCTTAGGCAAAGGAAGAAAGGCTGTTGTGCTTGTAAGGGAGCCCAGTATAAACGGTTCTTTCTACACGGACTGCCGATCTACTTGCGCACGAATTGTGAACAGGTGAAGCACTACAAGATCACTTTCGTCTAGTACAATCTTTGCAAACCGTACTTCCTTATTTCACTGGTGCGTGCAAACATCAGCACATTTGTTGGCCGATTGTGTGGATGTACTGCGGGAAAGTTTTTGGAAAAAAATTTTATGCTGTAATGATCTGAACTTTATATGAAATTTTATGCTGTAATGATCTGAACTTTATATGTACAATTCATGGCTATTTGTATGGCCACTTACATTACTTTATAAACTGAAATTGCATTTTCAATCACCAATGTTGCATTATATTGTACTCTTCTTCTTTCCTCAATCTTATCTACCTACTGTCCTCTATAATGCTTTTATGGGCCCTGAGGGTATCACTAGTCAGGATCAATCTAGAACAACAACATGTACACATCTGAGCAAATGTCAACATCCCAGGGCAGATGGTATGATCTACCAAGATAATTAGAATTATATGTGTACGGTACTCTCGGTTAAGTATGGAAAGATAAGTAATAGTACCTCCAAGCCCGGCAGTAAACTAAACCCACCAAGAATTTACTTCCTCAAAGTTTCAGACATTTCGAGCGAACAGTTTAACGGGAATAGCAATTGGTACCAGGCTCCCTCATCAATGCTACAGAAGGCAGCATACACACATGCATGGAAGCTTATCCACAACAATACACAGCAATTCTCATGCCTCGACTAACGCAGGTCAACATGGTTGTTACGGAAACGTGTATTAGGATTGATGGAGAGCTGAGGATGTTAGCTACCAGACATACACACCGATATGAAAAATTCAAATAGGATGTTGTAAACCAGCTACATAGCAAGTTGTGTATTATACGTCTCCGTGATGCACAAGCATCGGCAAACACAGCCACAAAGCTAGGCCTCCGCTAATACTGCCATTCAAACAAAGGGCACCCTCGCCAGTGCTGTCTGTGGAACAATAAACAACAGCTGCACAATTCAGAAAGGTCTGGTTTTCATATTTTTGACATATGCTGCAATAACTTCTTCCTGATTTGGTTCTGCTAGACAGAATGCACTGTAGACTGTAGGAATTCATAAAAAGTGATAACAGGAGATGTAAATTTTTGAAAAAAGTGAAGGTAAAGCCAAACCAGTGTTAAGTGGAAGTGTATCGTACTTCAATAAAGCACCTGTATTACAATCGGATCATTTGGAGATCACCACCTTTGAAAACTTGCTCGACAGCCACTTATCATGGTCACGTGATCACGTCGCACCATTTTGCTGTGGTGTTTCTGTGCATATCGCTTTTTTGTGTAAATTTTTCTGTGTCACTATTTATGTTCCTTGCTGTTTATTTTCCTTATTCACCCCTCTATTGTTCAATATGTCTGCATACATGTGCACAGCTCTCGACTGCCACATTTGAAAGCTCATACTACAAGAAGCTTTGGATCATCTAGTGCCCGATTTCTGCAGATGAAAATCTCAGGATATGTTTTCGAGTGGCAACACAGTCACCCCAGGTAGATTGTCTTTAACATGCCACACCTGAACAGTCATGCCTACTGTTATGCGTTGCTGTATTAGAAGGGTGGAAGATCGGGCTATAGCGTAAAAGCGCAGAAACACAACAAAGGACACGAGGGGACATTGACAAGTTTTTCATTAGTCACTGTAAACAATGCCTGTAGATATATATCGTGTTTCGTTTCACCATAAAGATCAGTTGAAATTTAGCGCTTCTTGCCATTTGTTGTGTTTCTGTGCTATTACACTACAGATCTTGCTATATTACAGTAAATATGTGCCATAACTGAATTGTAGATTCTAGTTGGACATGTCGGACGAAAATCTCACTAAGGGGGCCAGGCAGTCTCATTCTATGTGCTCCATTCGTGTAATGACCAGAAATGATGGAGAGTGAAAGAAACCTATAGCTACGAACTCATTACTTTTTGTTACTACTCTATTACTTTCTGAAGCTGTCAAAGTGCAATGAACTACACTTTTAAATGAATTAATTGTAATTTTACAGTTTTTACACAACATGCGCAAGTCAGGTTCTCGTAGAGACGGTTGTCACAACACCGTTACTTGTACATTTAAAAGGATATTCATTGTAGTCAGCCCATGACTACAATGAAATTAGCATTGTATCATTCTTATTTCAAGTAATGCACTCAAAAAGAACAAAAAATGCCAATTAGCTACACACAATTTTTTTTTGCTCCTTTAGATAAACTCGCAGACAGCACTGGCAGGCAAGTCGCCTAGTAGAAGTTATCGCAAGTCGCACGATGCACCATGTGTTAATTAGTAAACTACCGACACAACCGCTCTTCCATTCGTGGCAATGCTTTCGATGGCACGGGCTCGCACGCTATCCTTCAGACTCAATTCGCACGGCTGTTTTCCCAAAGCATTCCAAAAATTTTGTTCACAAGCTTTCTTGCAGCATATTTTCATTTATAAATTTAAGGGGTGCTTGCGGTAGACATCAATGCAATCTGACTGGCTTTGCAGCGTGAAGTCAGAACTCTTCATGAGAAAGAAAAAAATATCTTTTTGTCCTGCAGCTCAACAATCCCACTGAGCTCTGATAAGCAATCAACACTTATCTTTCTTGCCCACCTCATCAATTCACTCCGTTCTTTATGTATTGCACTGAGTGCCACAGCACTTCTCGAGCGAAGGGCGACAAGTGATAAGAATAAAAGAAACGATTGTGGCTCTCAGTCACTGACTGATAAGAGCTGCACTCGACTCTGCGTACCTGGCACGGAGCTACACTGAACGTCTGACGACACCAGGAGCTATCGTATCGACAATCACACGAGAACTGCTGGGGCGGCGATACATTCTCTTCAACTCCCTCACCTAGTGGGCAACTGCAGCTAGCTAAAATGCAGGTGCAGTGATGCATTAGCTAGCCAAATCACGTAGAGAGAAATGGATAATAAACAAAACATCGCAACATTTGTGATTACAAGATACGGTCGCACCCAGCAAAAATGAACCCCTAAATTGATGCCTCTTCTTTCATTCAAGGCAAGCAGCGTAATGGGAACAAAGTCTCGGACTCCTGGGGCACGATCTCGTATGCATTCCATAAACTGAGGAATGCTGCTACCGCGCACTACTGGCTGAGGCTCGCGCAAATGCTCACAGGAGCCTCGATCAATCGCACGCGGCAAGAATGTTTGTTCGCTCATAAAACGCGTACCAGATTGCACCCCTGTGTGCCTGTGCCATCAAAAAATGTGTTAAGAAAGGTTACTAAGCAAGAGAAGAGCAGGCCACAATGCCTATCAGTTTTTTTTTTTTTGCAAGCAAAGTCACCGGCTCATAGATGCCCGAACTGCGAAGGTGGTCGTCTAGCCTACGCAGTGCTCTGCGCCGCTCCTGGACGTCCTGGTCCATGCCTTGCAACTCCTTGAGTTCGAGCTGAGAGAATGGTGCTCGGTGTTTTTTTTTTTTTTTCTGTCATTCCCTTCCACTCGTCTACGCTTTCCCATTCACTCAACACACACACACCGCACATTCTTCAAGCCCACAAGAAACAGAAAAAGACATAAGCAACGTAACAAGCTCAAGAGTAGATCTCGTAAATGCAATAACACACGGCACAGAAAAGTAATGAAAGTACTACTAGCACTATTGAGAACCGAACTTTGTTTTTGCTTTCTTCAAAATCTCTCAGTCTTTTGATTCGAATTCGTTTCCCAACCTTCTGCACATTTACACATTCTCATAATGTATGCGTCATTGCTTACAGAATGAGAAATATGCAAATTATTACGACAGTGCCATATATCTACTACCAATAATTTTCAGTCTTAGACGGCTTACTACAGTAAAACCACTCAGAGACTTCCTTTTATATTAACTTTTATGTGACGTGCACATCACTAATTCGAATACCATAAACTCCAGTTTAAAGCTGGAGTTACACTGAATCTCTTTCATGTTTTCTTGGTAACAGAACCACAAGGTCAGAGTATGTTACCGAAAAGTCACAGTACATATAGAATAAAAAAGTTGTAGCACTGCTGAAATTTGCACACGTACCAACAGCTTCAGTCAGGACACATGACTTACTGTAACACGTACGTGGCTGATGATACTACGGTGAATGAGATGCTACTACATTACTAGCTAATTGGTTGCCTATTGCACTTTGCTACAATATAGAGCAATCAAAACTGCAGATGTAACCTAAGGAGCATTTAAGTCCACACAAGCTACACAGCTGACTATTAAAAAAACTCTAAATACTCATGACAAGGACTACTTGGATGTCGGTAGAGAAGTACACAGGTTGAAAGCATCCAAACACATCAGGCCTTGAGTGCTCATACTTTTGGATGCTTGGATATTAGCAAAATACTGCCTACGTCCGAACGTTCTACACGACTGGGTACTCGAAACTCGTGTACTTATGCTAAATTATATATAGACTGCTCGGATATCAGGAGAAAAGTACACGTTCAAATAGTTAATGCAAATAGCTTAGTGCTTCAATAATAAGCATGTGTACATTATAGTACTCACAGATACTTAGGTCCAAGCAGTACTTCGAACTCGGGTAGCAAGTGTGCCTCCACGGACACCCCGAAACGACACTGGCTAAAAGGAGCGCCCTCTCCCACTCAAGCTTCGTTGTAGTGCAGCAAAGTAGAGCTGTGCGAATAGCAAAATTTTGGGTGCGAAGCGAATTCGAATATTGAAGTGTGAGTGCGAATCGAATCGAATATTTTTTGAACATTTCTTGAATATTTCTAGAATATGTTTCGAATAATTCAAAACGAAATTGCAGAAAAAAAAAGTTATAGAGGATTCCTAAGCATATTCTTATGAGATAGCAACATGAAAGTGTTTCTTTCCGCTAGGTTGATGAAGCACTGGTGGGGTGCTGTTTCATAGTTGTCTTATCAAGAATGAGGCAATGTAGAGGCCGAATTCTATTTATGTACATGATATGGTGCAACCAAAGTGTTGCCGACAACACTTTACACGTGATAGGCAAAGGTGCCATTTCCTCAGCCTCTCCTCCTCTTTCAACTTCTGTGGAAGCCTAACTGATGTTGTGGACAGGGTGTGCTCCCTTCAAGTCCGGAGTTCCAAATCTGCCTCGTAGACGTCGATATATAAGAACATCTGAAATTTCGGATGCTAAAAAGCTTCGGCTTCCGATTTTTCGGACTTCCTGCCCAAAGTTCAGGTCTAAAACAGCATTAATTGAGCCCTCACCTCTGCCACATCTTTCATCTTCATGTTGGAACCAGTGTTTTCTTGAGTTAGTACATTTGCGACCGTAGCAGAGCTTGAAAGGCAGCTTTGCCGCAATACCGGGATGTGATGAGGTGAAGCATGTTGAAAATCTAGGGACCACTTTCAATGTGCCGTTGACTGTCTCTTGGCAAAGTTCGACTAATGGAGCTAGAAAGGCAGCTTTGCCGCAATACCGGGGTGTGATGAGGTGAAGCATCTTGAAAATCTAGGGACCGATTCCAATCGGACGTTGACTGTCTCTTGGCAAAGTTCGACCGTAACGGAGCTTGAAAAGCAGCTTTGCCACAATATGATAATGTAATGAGGTGAAGCATATTGAAAATCTGAAGGGGTCACTTTCAATCGGATGTTGACTGTGTTTGTTTTTGGGAAGTTCGAATAGTAGTAAAATTCCAGTGCGAATCGAATCGAATAGCAAACACTATTAGAAAAATATTCGAAATTTCGAATATTTGCACACCCCTACAGCAAAGGACATGGACACCAGAAAGGAGCTTATGATGACACACAGTGCTGTGTGTTGTCGTACGTGTGTCGTAAATTTCTATCTGGCATCCACATCCTTTGCCGTGCAACAAAGAAGCTTAAGGGGGGACGTGGCTTTTGGTACCAACTTTCTTATTTCTTCATGAATTTTGATGAAAATTGGCACACTTATTTGAAATGTTTTTTTAATGCTACTGTAGAAATTTCATGAATATATCTTTACAACTTTTTGATTTACAATATATTTAACCTTCTGCTCTTGTTCCGAGTCTGACTCGCTTAAAAAATGCGATAGGAAACTCGTTCAAAGTGCTATGCATTCTAAGATGTCTGATTGCGGGCATGACATTCTTAGATTTTTTTATTTGCAACAAAATTTTTTTTAGTTTTCATTTTTCATGAGGTGACTATGCAACAGGCATCGAGGCTTTGTGCAACTCGTCAAATAGCTAATTATCAAAACGCCATACTGAAAAAGCAAGAATGTCACGCCCTGAAGTGTGCTTCAAGGAATATAGAACAAAAAACGGAACTGAAATAGACCCAGCGGTCAGTGAGAAATCAGCGGAACAAGCGAAGCAGGAAGCAAGAAAATTCGTTTTGAGAAAGCGCAGTGATGCTACCGAGGACTTCTTATTTGGAGCAATTTTTGGAGCAGCAAAATTTCCGTTTTGGAGCACTTTGGAGCAGGAAAATTTTCATCTTGGTGCACTTTGGAGCAGATAATTTTGCATCTGGGAGCACTCTGGAGCAGCGAATTTTACATCCTGGAGTGCACTACAGAAGCATATCGCAATAACATTCAAGCACCGGAATATTACTATGGGGCTCTTATGAAGGCTAGAAATATTTCGATTCATCGCAAATCTCATAGAAAAAATCATCTCAGGAGAACTCCATACTTCACTCGCTAATGAAAAAATAAGGGCTCATGCAGTTGAGTGTTCTGGATTAACCTCTTCGGCGATTATTTTCGACACTAGCAAATAAACAGAATACCAGATCAATAAAATTGCACTTTATGAAATAACACTCTAAAAACATCTATGTGGTTATCAGCAGACATTGTAGACAAACACCATGATGTACAGCAGTGCCTCAATGCCAATGAGCCACACTGTGCCTAATGCATTCACCTAAGAAAACTCCAAGGCGAAAGCCAGGTTCTTTCTCTTCTCGATCGACGGGTTGATCCTCCCCCTCCTTCTATGCAAGCTATCTGCACCTCACCTGGTTTTGCGCTAGCTCCATGATCGGCGCACCGATTACGGAAGCAGTGTAAAGCGACGATGTCGTGATGGCGTCGTCACGTGACATCACGATATATGACGCCATGATGACGTCACAAGTTTTGACGATCTATGACGTGATGATGACGCCATCACATGATTATTCTTTGCATCAATCGATTGACGCCGCCGATGGTCAATTTTCATGTTTGATAAAGCATCTGATGCTTTCGCATTAATATTGCGTATTGAACGTTAACAACCTGGCCTTACATACCAAACTGTCCTCCACCATGTCACCTCCTTGCCATGCGCGAAACAGCTTCGCTTATCATCCACTTCACAGAGTGAAATGGCTCCTCAACATTTTTAAAATGTTTATTGTGATAACAATTATATGGACGCTCTCCGCGGATTTCTGCCGTCGCCATTGCCGTAATTTTCTGTATAAAGACCAAATTAATAACACCACCACGCGCATTCTAGCCGTGGGTAAAAGCTCGCGAGCGCTCGCGACAAACGCGGCTGAAGTGGAGATTAAGCTAGCCGGCCGTCTGTCTCCGTCGCACGGACAGCGCATGAGATAACATCTTCCCGCGTGCGGGCTTGCCGTCGATTGCTCATCAAACAGAGAGGAAACGCCCCGCCCGTCTTTCGTACCGAGCATGAAAGGACGCCAGAGGAGCGGGGGGGATCGCATCGTTCGAAGGGCGCAGTCGCTTGCGTGCGCGCCATCTCGAGGCATCAGGAGACGGCTCGTAAACTTGCTGTGCTCTCAACGCTTACTTCGTGTTTAGAGAACTCAGAGCAAGAAAACGCTTCGGTTCCTGGAGCGGCCATATTCCCTTAAACCAGTGTTTTTTTTAGTTACGCGAGATCGAATCCAAAAGAGTAAGCTGCTAGCCTTACTTCGTTTAACAATACAATTTGTTGGTATCGCATTCATTGCTTCGCCCTTAAGCGAAACTGAGTTTTTTTACCCGTCAGCTATTGACGCCCGAAAGCGAGGGGCGGACGTGTAACATGGGGTAGCCGCTTCACTGTGGGCCGTCAGCGACTGGCCCGCTACTGACAGCTGCGTATTTGCGGCTGCTCCGACCAGGATATATGCTTTTATTAATGAGATGACATTTTAAAAAGCAAGCAAAAAATTCGAATTGGAACCCTAGCACGTGAGCTGGAAAGGGCAGGGCCTTTTATGGGGTATTTACCGCAGAGTGATTACAAACTCGGACGTGCTGGCGGAAGGAATTACGAAAAAGCTCTTCCGAATGAAGATCTGTGGATAAAGTATATCCGAGGAAAAGTGTGAACGCGTTTCCACCGTTCGCGTGCTCTTCCATAAACGCAAAGCAAGGAAAATTCGATATTGTTCCATTTCTACTGCTAGCGATCCCATATTTCATTCCGCGATGTCCGGAAACAGAAGTGACAGGCATTTTAGCAGCGCACATGTAGTTATTACTGAACATTGCTTTCCTTACGTGCCGTGCGACGCTTGAAACGAGCTATCAGCAGCGTTTCTAGAACAGACGACGTCCGCCGATGAATTGCCGTCGCACTTTCTCGCTACCGAGAGGCCTAGACGTCACGAGCCTCTGCGGAGAGCGCGTTTTGCTGTCGAGCCGACTTGCAGAACAGAAGCTGCGTCGGCACCGTGCATGGCATCGTGGCTTATTCGGGAAGCACGCGCGAGCGCTATTTATTCAGCGGAATAATTCTTGGTCCATGGTTGCGACTTTGGCAGCCCCAAGATCAAGCTGCACATGTTCTGACGCGCCGGCCGTGCGATTGCCGGTGATAGACGCCCCCAAACCCGAGACTTTGGCGCAGTTTGGCGCAATTTTCGTCGATATTATCAGGATGGCGCAGTAAATAAAATCTGGCGCACTTTGGCGCAGTTGGCGCAGGAGTGGAATCACTGAAAGCGGCTTTTAAAGTTGTACCAATGATATTACTTCATCAAAAGGCACTGGGGTCGTAATCTTTTGAGTCCTTCGTAATGTGCACTTTCTTGAGTGCTGTGTCTTTAGGTTGAGGTGCCTTGCTTTCCTAAAACACAAGAAGATTGTGATCTTTAAGGTGTTTTATAAGGTTGGACCTCCTGCACATGTGGCCTTTCATCAGTTGTGCCTTTGTTTTCTTTCTTTTTTCTTAAAACCTTTTTCTGATATACAAAGAACATGTAGCATGAATTTTAAACGAAGTTATGAAGTGGTGTAATAGACATGACAAAAACAAGATATTGTAATGCAAGTAGATCATGTACTATGATGATTTTCCAGCTTTCTTGTATTCATGTTCTCATTAACATAATTAACAGTCTTGATTGCAATTGATCATTGAATCATTTTTATAGGATACTAAGAGCGGCTCTCATCATGGCAACCTATCCCTTCCTCCTAAATAACAGGCAGTTATGTCCAAGACATTGGTGGAATAGGAATTCCTTAGCAGTTTATTCAAGACGCGAACTGGGCAGATATGAATTCATCTCCCTGTTTCACTCAAGCTAATTTGTAAACTTTGCCTGCGATGCGCTTCATCATTCACCCGGTCGCGGACACGGTTTTCTGCGAGGCTTTTATTTTTTCAGATGATTCATGAGCGCTTACGGTGATACCAAGCACGGCCCCAAGCGCACCTAAATTGCATCACCAGTGCTTTATTTCACCTCTAAGTGCTCGGCCGCACACTCCGGGAAGTCGGCACGCGATGTGCTGGGTGGCGGCATTCAGTGACGATGCGCAATATGCCTAGGTGCGGCGACGAAAAATAGGCGCGCAACGTGTTTGGCCTTGCATTGCGGGACGCCGACGCGCGCCCGCTGCGCGACGAGCTTGGCTGTGGGGTTCGCTGCCGATGCGTAAAATGACCATCGGCTGTACCGAGAAGCCGGCGGGGGAAGCGCTTCGTTCCTTGCGAAGAAGCACACTGCCGCGAGTCCGCTAACGCGTTGCTCTTGCCCGCAAAGTTCGAGGTTCGTCTCGCGTGCCGACGCCGTGAGCGGAGTTAGGCCTAGTGACGACTCCGAGCAGTAGACGCGCCGGCCGCGGTGCCCGATGTTTCAAAGTACGTAATGCGTGGTCGCGAGTACAAAGAGTCGTCCTGCGATCATCTTCGTCACGACGTCCGAAGTGCGCATAAGCAGAACCTCCAACCACGGATCCGACGAGTCAACGCTACAGAGTCGGCCCGAGACGCGCGTTTGCGATGTTTGCTACGAGTGCGGCGCGCCATCGTAATCCCACCGAGCTTCCGCTAGTAGCTCCAAACTAAAACGTAGTTCTTGTTCAAAGTTATCGTCGAGCCGTGAACACAGAGCGATTGCGAACACGCAACGAAGTAGCGCGACTTTCGACAGCCGTGAGCTCGAGACGCACGAGCTGCAGACGACGATCTCCCGGAGCGAGCATCGGACCAATGGCGAGGCGCGCTGGGGCAACATGGCGGACGCGGCCAATCGGAGGGCTCGAAACGACCTTCGAACATTTGCTTTTTGTGCGCTTGTTTTCGAAGGGAGGAGCCAGCTGCGGCGGGGAATTTGAAGACGGAGAAATGCGCTTTCCGATGAGCCCAAGATATCGGCGCCCGGTGGCGTCGTTGCGGAGCTATGATTTTTTGAAAATCAGTGTTTTTTTGCGATTTCCCCAATAATTTTCGCCACCTCGGCAGGCGCAACAATTTTTTATAGCACTTCTACGCGGTTTTCGGTGAAGATATTTTGGAATCGGATATAAAAAGGGCTACAGAAACTGAAAATGTGATTTTCAAAAAATCGTTTTTTTTTGCCATTTTTCGCGATACGAAAGCCGCGTCCCCCCTTAAGTAATGACCCACTACCAACAAGTCCACACATCCACCTTCTCCCCAACTCACCGTGGTGAGGCGCTCAAGCGCTGCGAATCGCTCCTCCTGAGCGGCAGCCGACTTTTCGAAAGCCTCGTGCCGCTTGAGAAGCTGCTCCACCTCGTCGATGGTGTGTCCCAGCTCCATGCTGAGCAGGTAGGGCTCCTGGGCGAGCAGCCAGTGCTCGGCGACCGCGGCGTCCCGCGCAAACTGGTACACCTCCAGGATGAGCTGCAGGTGCTCCCATCGCTCGTCCCAACGGGCGCCCAGGGCCGCCCGCTGCGTGCTCAGCGCCAGCAGCTTCTCCTTGATCTCGCCCGACGCATAGTGGTTCCGGGCCAGCAGGTCACGCCCCAGGGCGAGGCAGGCAGAGAGGTTGTCCTCGCGGGCGTCCACCTCGGCCTTCAGGCTCTGGTGGTTGTTCATGAGGAGCTCGACGCCCGAGACGTCGCGTGGCTTCTCCGAGCTGTTCATTTGCCGCACCACTTCCTCCATCCACAGCAGCAGGTCCCGCACCATGCTCAGGAAGCGGAAGAGGTCGCCCGTGTCCGCAAGCCGCGCCCGCCGGCTGTCGCACGAGCTCAGCAGCCGCTGCCACGCTGCGACCACCTCCGCTTCACGCGTCTGCAGTGACAGCGCGTGATTACAAATTTGTTGAGAAACCTAGCCGTCGGAAACAAGCAAAAAAAACAGACATTTTAAATTTTGCTATTTTGCATGCTAAACCCACGTTTTAGAGATGGACAAATAGAAAATTTGAAGTTCGAAGCGAATAGTGATTTGGGTGAATAATGTCCAATCGAATAGTTCGAATAGCATATATCACATAGTATAAAGAAAAATTAGCATTTCTGTCATGACCCAACTAACTCGGCACACTATTTTTAAGAACTGGAACAAGGCGTGAGCGAATGACACATTTTTGGTTCAAAGTGAAGTGGAAGCAAATTCGAATAGTGGCAGGAGTTGAATAGTAATAAAGCACAATTAAGCACAAGCACAATTGGTAAAATAGGTGCAGGTAATATGTACATTTATTGTTACGTTATTGTGCACCACTTTGAGGACGAAGACTGAACCACACAAACACGTTCACGAGCACACGAACACGTTCGTGTGGTTCAGTCTTAAGTCCTCAAAAGGGTGCGCAATAAGGTAACAATAAATAGATACCAACTGGCCCAAGCAAGTACCCTTAAAAGTACATTTAAAGGGGCCCTGCAACACCTTTCTTTGTTATATTGGAATAGTCCCATTATTGACGTATGACTCTTCACGAGCCATATGCCGCAAAAATTTTTCGAATCCGTCAAGTCTAAGTGGTGTTACCAAATTATAGAGATCACGTTCCGCAGCTTTCTCTCTCAACTCAACGCAGCGAGCGCGCGGAAAGCTGCGCGCGGCGTGAGGGGAGGGAGGAAGGGCGGAGGTGCGAGGAGGCGACGTCAGCGCCGGCAGCATTTTTTTCATTTTTTTCTCTCTGGCGTCTCGGCGCAACCACGTGGTCTGTGCCGCCACTTCCGGTCGGCTTGCGTCGTTCTCGTCGAGCGGAGTCGATCACGCTGTGTATCGCGCGTGCTTGAAAACTGCGCGTCGGTTTGGTAATGTTGGGTGTGCACCTCGAACGCCGTAGTGTTTTCATCGCTCTGCCAACCATGGAAGCAAACGTGAGCGCTCGTTTGGAACGAATGACAGCTGAGATCGGTTTCGGCCCATACTCCGATACACCGCCTCGTAAGACGGCACTGGCAGACGACCCCGAAGCGCCGCCATTACCGGACGCCAGCATTGTTATCGGAGACACGCTGCGCCCGTGCCTCGGTCGGTCGTGAGAACGTGCCGACGATGCAGTTCTCAGCTGACGAGGCAACACTCGAACGGCTGCCACTCTCAACGGCAACCGGCGATGGTCAAAAGCACAGAAATATTCACGTTTTCGGCACTGCGCATGGCGAAGAAAACGGAACCACGCAACTACGAGCAGACGAGCTGTCGGTGAGACCGGAAGTGCTAATATTAATGTTTGTTCGGTGTTTTTAACGCGATAACAGAATATAAACATACATATTATCTACTTATTGAACTCAAAATTAACAACGAAAGTAATAATGAGGGTGTTATCGTGATTATAACATCAGCCAATGGTGGAACTGCCGACAATCGCGTCATATTTTGCGGACTAATACATCATTTGTCGAGAGAAGAGGGAGCGATTTTCAGCTGACTTTGAGAATTTATTGTAAATTCCAGGCCGTGCGCATCGCTATAATATTTGGCTCGTGTGTTCTCGGGAGCCTCGACTACCGATCGGCAGCGCTTTTTGCGCATGCTCGAAAAGTGTTGCAGGGCCCCTTTAACCTTGAACTGCGGCGTCATGGCAGTGCGCCTTTCCCCTGAATAGGCGGCTTCATGGCGTAGCGCTTTCATGCTGCAGTGAAACCACCTTTACAGGAGGGGGAGGGGGGTCACGTGCGGTCAAATTAAGTCTATTCGTTTATTTCGAATACATTGAAATTTCAAGTAATTTGAATTTGTCTCGAAGCGAATTCGAATACTGTATTATTCGCAATTGAGTTCAACTGCCAATTGTTTCAACAGATGTTCAAAAGTGCCCTTGTGTCAGCCAGGAGGTGGAACACCCACTGTATCAGTTAAGGATTACATCAGCAGCAGCTTGAAGTATCTCTCTTTCCTACATCTTGTTCTTCCATTTTCTTTCAACCTAAAAAAATATGTGCACTCCGCCCACAGAATCCATAGAATCGCGGCATGCCTGCCCTTCACCTGTGAATACATTCATGCTAGCTGGTTTCTGCTTGAACGCGAAGTACTTTTTCTCAGCTAATGTAAATACTATGCATATTAAGGGGGGACGTGGCTTTCGGTACCAACTTTCTTATTTCTTCATGGATTTTGATGAAAATTGGCACACTTATTTGAAATGTTTTTTTAATGCTACTGTAGAAATTTCATGAATATATCTTTACAACTTTTTGATTTACAATATATTTCACCTTCTGCTCTTGTTCCGAGTCTGACTCGGTTAAAAAATGCGATAGGAAACTCGTTCAAAGTGCTATGCATTCTAAGATGTCCGATTAAGGGCATGACATTCTTAGATTTTTTTATTTGCAACAAAATTTTTTGTAGTTTTCATTTTTCATGAGGTGACTGTGCAACAGGCATCGAGGCTTTGTGCAACTCGTCAAATAGCTAATTATCAAAAAGCCATACTGAAAAAGCAAGAATGTCACGCCCTGAACTGTGCTTCAAGGAATATAGAACAAAAAACGGAACTGAAATAGACCCAGCGGTCACTGAGAAATCAGCGGAACAAGCGAAGCAGGAAGCAAGAAAAGTCGTTTTGAGAAAACGGCTTTTAAAGTTGTACCAACGATATTACTTCATGAAAAGGCACTGGGGTCGTAATCTTTTGAGTCCTTCGTAATGTGCACTTTCTTGAGTGCCCTGTCTTTAGTTTGAGGGCCTTGCTTCTCTAAAACACAAGAAGATTGTGATCTTTAAGGTGTTTTATAAGGTTGGACCTCCTGCACATGTGGCCTTTCATCGGTTGTGCCTTTGTTTTCTTTCTTTTTTCTTAAAATCCTTTTCTGATATACAAAGAGCATGTAGCATGAATTTTAAACGAAGTTATGAAGTGGTGTAATAGACATGACAAAAAACAAGATATTGTAATGCAAGTAGGTCATGTACTATGATGATTTGCCAGCTTTCTTGTATTCATGCTCTCATTAACATAACAGTCTTGACTGCAATTGATCATTGAATCATTTTTATAGGATGCTAAGAGCGGCTCTGATCATGGCAACCTCTCCCTTCCTCCTAAATAACAGGCAGTTATGGCCAAGACATTGGTGGAATAGGAATTCCTTAGCAGTTTATTCAAGACGCGAACTGGGCAGATATGAATTCATCTCCCTGTTTCACTCGTCAAGCTAATTTGTAAACCTCGCCTGCGATGCGCTTCATCATTCACCCGGTCGCGGACACGGTTTTCTGCGAGGCTTTTATTTTTTCAGATGATTCATGAGCGCTACGGCGATACCAAGCACGGCCCCAAGCGCGCCTAAATTGCATCACCAGTGCTTTATTTCACCTCTAAGTGCTCGGCCGCATAGTCCGGGAAGTCGGCACGCGATGTGCTGGGTGGCGGCATATGCCTAGGTGCGGCGACGAAAAATAGGCGCGCAACGTGTTTGGCCTCGCATTGCGGGATGCCGACGCGCGTCCGCTGCGCGACGAGCTTGGCCGTGGGGTCCGCTGCCGATGCGTAAAATGACCATCCGCTGTACCGAGGAGCCGGCGGGGGAAGCGCTTCGTTCCTTGCGAAGAAGCACACTGCCGCGAGTCCACTAACGCGTTGCTCTTGCCCGCAAAGTTCGAGGTTCGTCTCGCGTGCCGACGCCGTGAGCGGAGTTAGGCCTAGTGACGACTCCGAGCAGTAGACGCGCCGGCCGCGGTGCCCGATGTTTCAAAGTACGTAATGCGTGGTCGCGAGTACAAAGAGTCGTCCTTCGATCATCTTCGTCACGACGTCCGAAGTGCGCATAAGCAGAACCTCCAACCACGGATCTGACGAGTCAACGCTAGAGAGTCGGTCCGAGACGCGCGTTTACGATGTTCGCTACGAGTGCGGCGCGCCATCGTAATCCCACCGAGTTTCCGCTAGTAGCTCCAAACTAAAACGTAGTTCTTGTTCAAAGTTATCGTCGAGCCGTGAACACAGAGCGACTGCGAACACGCAACGAAGTAGCGCGACTTTCGACAGCCGTGAGCTCGAGACGCACGAGCTGCAGACGACGATCTCCCGGAGCGAGCATCGGACCAATGGCGAGGCACGCTGGGGCAACATGGCGGACGCGGCCAATCGGAGGGCTCGAAACGACCTTCGAACATTTGCTTTTTGTGCGCTTGTTTTCGAAGGGAGGAGCCAGCTGCGGCGGGGAATTTGAAGACTGAGAAATGCGCTTTCCGATGAGCCCAAGATATCGGCGCCCGGTGGCGTCGTTGCGCAGCTATGATTTTTTGAAAATCAGTGTTTTTTTGTAATTTCCCCAATAATTTTCGCCACCTCGGCAGGCGCAACAATTTTTTTATAGCACTTCTACGCGATTTTCGGTGAAGATATTTTTGGAATCGGATATAAAAAGGGTTACAGAAACTGAAAATGTGATTTTCAAAAAATCGATTTTTTTGCCATTTTTCGTGATACCAAAGCCGCGTCCCCCCTTAAGAGCTAAGGGTCATCGTTACTGTCTGAAACATTAAGTTTGGCTGAGCAGCGATCTCAGAATACCGGACAGAACTTATCAGGGCACTCAAGTTTTCAACCCAAAACCAGCAACGCGAATGTGTGTCTGCATGAGAAAGTCAACTATCCGAAACTCTCGAGAATCACTTGAAGTCATGAAAATGAGCAGGCGCTATGGATGGAGCATTTATGTAATTTCTCACTGGGAGGGACATGACGGCTGTGAGTGGAGCTGACATTTTTTCTTAGGTTGTCAGCGACTATAGATCATGTTTACCAAACACCGATTCACCAAAAGGTTATCCCACCGTGTGCTTTTCCCTAGTGTTTACAATGAAGGTTCAACGAACAGCGATCGCCGTCGTCCTGTTCGTTTAACCTGTTCCTTACCTGGATTTCACGCGCCTTGTCCCCTGCATATGCGGCTCCCAGCTGTGATGCCTGTGACCGAATGCCCTCCACGGCAGAGCCGAGGGTCTGCAGGTCGTTCTCGAAGTTGGCCTGCTTCCTCTGGAGGTTCGAAACACTGACGGCGTCCCGGCCCAGCTCCTCGGACATGCCATTTTGTTTTTCCTGCAAAGGAAATAAAAGAGCGGTAAGGTCGAGCACATTTTAGGTGTGGTCACTTCAGATATGCCGAGTGGTTGTGATTAGGGATGGGCGAATAGTAAATTTAAGGTTTGTAGTGAATAGTGATTTGGTCGAATAATTTCGAATCAAATAGTTAGTACATATGAAATATTATAAAGAAAAATGAGCATTTTTGTCATGCCCCAACTAACTTGCACAATACTACAGTAAAAGCTCGTTAATTTGACACCCGTTAATTCGGAAATTCGGATAATTCGGACGGCTCTATTGGTCCCGGCCGAAGTGCATGTTAATCTATGGGACCAAACCTTCATTAATTCATCAGAATTGGGCTCTGCACCGCTTAATTCGGACAAATTCTGATGGCTGCCGCTACACAAATGTGTGGTAAAGCAGCGCTGGCACCACTGGGGCGATACCGAAACTTGAGTGACATCGCCATCGTCATCAACTAGTGGGGGCAATCGCAGCGTCACTGAACGTCGGCGTCTTCTTTCTTCGCTCCACTGCGCCTCCGACGCCATTTTGCCTTGTGTTGTGCCGGCACCGTCTCTTCTTGCGGAGTTCTTGTTTTTTCCCGTTGTGACCGTGTTTACATGTGAGGCCCGAGCATGCGGCAGTAGCCGACGGTAGCATCGACGAGGTGTCAGCCGAGTCCACCGACGGTGACTGCCCGACCTTCGATGCTGTCCTTCCCACAGATATGACCCTTCAGGACTACAATCGCGATTGATGATTGTGTCGCCACGACTGGTCTCCTGCCCGATCAAGAAATTATTAATGATGTCGCGACCTCATCGCACTTCACGGGAAGTCTCGGAGGCGCTTTTGATATTAGAGGGCGTTTGCCTGAGCACTTCCGACAGTTTGCGTGCTGTTGGCCATTTGGAAAAGTTAAGAAAAATTGTAATGTAAGCCGGAATCTGCGTGAAAACGCAGACGACCATTACAAAATACTTCAGCAAATAAAGGTATGCTTCTCCAACTTGATTTTAATGTTTTTTCCTGTTCATTCGTTAATTCGGTTAATTTGGACATTTTTTCCGGTCCCATGAAATCCGAATTAACGAGCTTTTGCTGTATTAAGAATTGGAACGAGGCCTGGGTGAATGTCAATTTTTTTGTTCGAAGTGAAGTAGAAGCAACTCAGAATAGTGGTGAGATTCCAATAGCAATAGGGTGCAAGTCATAAGCGGTAAAAATGTGTTAGGTTTTAAAATTTACCACACTTGGCACATATAGGCTCGTATGAGAAGCTTCTAAACTTAAAAAATAATTAATCGAGGTGAAGGCAATGTGTACATTTAACCTTGACATGTGGCTTCGCGGTAGTGCGAATTTCCCTTGGATAGGTGGTTTCACGGCATAGCAGCCCCACACTGCAGTGAAACCACCTTTACAGGGGGTTACACGAGGTCAAATATATGTCTATTAGTTCATTTTGAATACTTCAAAATATCGAATCATTTAAATTCACGTCGAAATGCATTTGGAATACTGTAATATTTGAAGCGCTCAAATATTCACCCATGCCTAGTCGTGATGGCAACTGTGAACCAAACGAACCAAGGACAAAACGAAAAAGAAGGTGACGAGGACACCACACTGACCAAGATTCGTTGGTAGACGTCCCGGCAGTCATGGAAGAACCGGTGGAGGTCCCACGACGCCGCCAACACCTGCGCACGGGTGTCCATGAGTTCGAGCAGGTCGGCCCACGCCTCCTGCAGGGCGTCCTTCCACTGGGCCGCCTGCGCCGCGTCCGGGCCCGTCATCAGGGCCTCGGCCTGGGAGCTGGCCTTCTGGACGCGGTCCTCCCCGACGGTGCGGGTCTCGTCGCGGAAGGCGTTGAAACGCTCCCGCAACAGGGTGACATGCTCGTAGTCCTGGCCCAGCTCTTGGGAACTGGCCACCACTTCCCGTTCGGCGATCCATTGCATGAGGTCGTCGACCTCGCGGCTCAGGGCGAACAGCCGCAGGGCCTCCTCAAGCTTCTGCCGCCGCTCCAGGGCCAGGTCTCGGAGGCCGGCATAGAGCTTGTCCACTTGCGATTGCCGTACAGTGATCTGGTCACTGCGCATTGAGGACGAAACAACGTAAGAACCTGCACATCAGCCTTAAAGGAGCGCGATTCTGCTCTCCTTTTTGGAAATAAGTCTGTATCTCTCCCAAATTCCACAAAAATGCAGATGTTTTGAGCCTGGCAAGCAATGTGATCACTTTAGGCAGAATGCCTAAAATCTTTCCACCACCACAGTTATAGCACAAAACCACAAAGGGACCAGACTGGGGTGGGTATACAAACCTGGGCATGAGCACGAACTATCTCCTTCTTATTTTTCAGAAAATAAAGAAAAAGTAACAGCAAGGTACTCATATGGCCTATTCATGTGCCAGAAAGCAAAGAAAAGGAGACGCTATCGAAGCATACAGCATTCGGATGGCCATGCATAGCTCGTGTGTCAGTGCACCCACAATTATCACTCAGCAAAAACGAAATCAGCCTGACCACTGACAAGAGAGAGCACGGGCAGGCTTGGTAGAGCAGCCATGTGCTTGTGAGTAGGCTATAGTTATGCGTGCTTTTCTTCTGAAAAAGAAACAGTTGATAGTTTGTGCTCAATGCCGCGTTTTTAATGTTGCCCGAGTCAAGAAACTTCGTCATTGCGTTCTGCAATAGCTTTACTATGATTAATCAACTAGCCCACTGGGGAAGTTACTTGTTTAAACCAGATTTGTATGATTATGCACACAGTACAATCGCGAGTCTTGTATCATTATGAGCGTCGGCCCATCTCACCTGTCGGGATGATCCTCCTGAACTAACCGCCGTGCAGTGTCACCCAGCTGCCGCACCGTCTCGGCATAGTCGTCGACGGCTGCCTCGAGGTTCTGGTGCTTCTTGCGGAGCTTCTGGGCTGACGCCTCGTCCCTTCCGCGGTCCTCCACCATCATGTACAGCTCCTGCTCGCTCATCCAGGCCTCCGCCTCGCTGGCATCGAAGTAGTACTGATGCGCCTTCTCCGAGACGAGCAGGTCCTCGCGTCGGGCGTCCAGGGCCCGCCGCAACTCGGCCCAAAGCTCCTCCAGCTCCCGGGCGAGCCGCTCGAACTCGGGCCCGTCCTGGTGGCCCTCGGCCGCCAAGCGGCGGCCATCTTCGCAGATGGCCACCACTCGCGGCTCGTGGTGGTCCACCTCGTGCCGGAGGGACTGCTCCTTCTTGCGCAGCATCTGCACCCCGAACAGGGATGCACCGCGGTCGGGAGACTTGACCAGTGGCATCTTCTCGGCCACCCAGAGCTTCTCGTCCTCGACATCTCGTCGGAACTGGTATGCCTCCTTCTTCTTGAGTAGCTCGCGCCGCCGTTGCTCAAGCGGGGCCTGGAGGCGCTCGAAGCGCTGCTCCACGACAGCCCGTCGAGTGATGAGCTCCTCAGCCCGGTTGGGGTCGAGTTTCTCCAAGTAGTGCGCCTGTCCCTGAAGGGCATCCACCTGCCTGGCCTTCTGGGCCATCTGGTTCTCGACGTCACGCTGTTTCTGCAGGATCGTGGTGACCGAGGCCAGGTCCTGGCCTGTCTCAGAGACCAGCACCTGTGACTCGAGCTCGTCGATCCACGAGTCGATGTCGTCGCACGTTTGCTCGTACAGGACATGCCGATTGTCGTCGAACAGCCGCTGGCCCTTGGCCTGGGTCGTGTCTTCCAGGTTATTGAACTGCTGCTCCAGCTCCTGGAGCTTGGGCTCGACGAGAGGCGCCATCTCGGGCTTCTCGGCCACAAGGGCACGCCCAGCCTGCTGGGCGCGCTCCAGTCGCTCCTTGTTGGCCTGCACCTCGGCCTCGAAGGCCTGGTGACGTGTCCACTTGGAGTGGACCGTCTTGGCGCTGCGGTACGTCTCATCCTGCGCCACGATCATCTTCTCCTGGATCCATTCGGTCAGCTGGTCGCAGTCCTGGAGGAACTGGTGCAGGGCGAGCTGGTCGGCCAGACGTGCCATCTGCTCACTTGCCTGCTTCCGGTTGGCGTCTCTCCTGCAAGATACGTCAGGGTCATGAATTTTTTTAAAGTTGGCCAAAGAAAAAATACTGAGACAAGGATTTGCCAAGAGACCACCTTCATACATATACGAGAGAAGTCACTCAAGAAGTCAAGAGAAGTGAGATGAGTTAACTAAAGTATGCACTGCTCTTCAGAAAGAACAGTGGACCTGAAACTCGAGTATGTCATTCTTCTCCCCTTCTGCTTGGCCAGTAAGTACTCTTTTGTTTCAGAAGTGCCAATCTGCCAAACTAATAAACCGATTGCCAAACTAAATAATATTGCCAGAACAGGCAGTAGCGAGAAATACAGCATGTCGGCATTGTCAATTGCATTTTCCAAGCTTCTAGACTCCACAAGCAGCAAAACCAGATCCATGAAGACAGCTACCAATGGCAGATTCACCAGCAAACCAAATTTGTAATACACTACACCGCATACGTTTCCTACATTACAACAGCTCGGACCAGTGAAAAGGAAGCTTGTTCTAAACTCATAGCATGCTGGGGAAGCACTCATCATCATCTTCAGCCTGTTTTAGTCCATTGCAGGACGAAGGCCTCTATCAATGATCTCCAGTTTACCCTATCCTGTGCGAGCCGATTCCATTTCATCCCTGCGAACTTCTTGATTTCGTTTCTCCATCTAACTCTCTGCCTTTCTTGGGTGCGTTTCCCATCCCTTGGTAACCATTCTGTTGCTCTAGCTGTCCACCGGTTGTCTACAGTCCAGGTGCTGAACGAACTCAAGGAGAGCTCACCTCTCGAGAATGGAGTCTGCCTTCTTGCGGATCTTGTCGGCGTCCTTGTGACCTTCGCTGCACAAGCGCTGGGCATGTTGAAGAACCGCGTTGATCTTCTCGTCATTAGCCTCCATGGTGGTGAGGAAGGCCTCGTGACGCTTGATCAGGTCCTCCACTTGCTCCAGGCTTGCCTGCACAGTGAGACAGCGGTTTTTGAGGTTAGGAAACTCTTACTTCTGCAACCCATAAGGGAGCACAGTACTGAGTCGTAGTGAGAGAGGGAGAGTGAAAGACAAAAGAGGGTGCTTTCTCAAGAAGCGCCACGTTTGGGTGCCCCCCTCCCCCATTAGAAGAACCAGCGGTTGCACAGTGGCTCTGGCAATTGAACCCTGAACCTTCCAAATTGGAAATGGTAGACTGCCACCTGACTACTGCTATGGTTGGTCCAACTCATTAAAGTTTATTGCAGCTCTCAGCCACATTATTGCAACTAATCATTAACCAATCCTTGGCAAGATGTTTCTATAGACAAGTAAACAAACTACCACTTTGATGAATACTGTCCTAGCTGGCACAATTCAGTGACCTGTAGATTAATGACATGATAGCACAATGGTCACAGGCTTCTTGACCATTTGTGAGATTGTGTTTCAGGCAGCTGAAAAAAAACTCTGGATGTCACTCAACCTGAGGCTAAAGCTATCTTTAGCTGACACCTATACAATTCCCTCCACTGGTGTTTAAGATTATTGAAACTGCCACCTTGATGGAAAAACAAAAGTTGTGGCTGGCAGTAAAGGAGGTTCAGATTACGGCACGACAGTGCTCAGAGACAAGCACCCACCCAAACACGTCAAAACTACGCAGGTTACACCGACTCACGGGTTGTTCGTCCTTGGCAAGGTGGTGTTCCTGGCGGCTGAGCAGCACCTCGGCCTGCTTGGTGTCTCTCTGGAACAGCTGCAGGTTGAGGGACTGCGAGAGCAGTGCCTGCCGGTTCTCCCACATCTGGCGCAGCTCGGCCCAGCCGTCGCGCAGGGCGCGCAGCCGCTCGCGCAGGAACATGAACTGGGGGTCCTCGTCGGCGGCATCCGAGGTGATGCGCTCGCCGTACTCCATCATCTTGGTGTAGTCGTCCGTGTAGTTGTCCACCTCCTGGCGGATCAGGCGGTGCTGCTCCAGCAGCCGCTCCGCCTCCTGCAGCGTGGTCGGCTCGTCCTCCGACGCGATCTCCGTCTGCGTCCGGGTCAGCCACGCCTGCAAGGGCGCAGCGCGGTTTAGTCGGTTGCTTTCCCGTGCCAGCGTTAAACACTAAAGTGAAACAATGAATTGGTTTAGATTGATAAATTCTGCTACGAGAACTCTAATGTCGTTAATTTCACCATCATAGGTTTATTTACAGGTCTCCTGTCATCTGCACTGTTATAAGATTACCAAAGCACGTTGCACTAATTCGTCGAAACTTCCACTTTGTTATATCCATAAGCTGTTGCTTTGCCATACCAACCAGCTCACATGTACACTTTGACGAAAAACATGCACTCTGGCAAAATAACCATTAGAATATCACAAAAAGTTCATACTGTTGAATAACTAGGTCAGTGTTTCTTAGGTCAGGAGCAATGTGAACATTTTGAGTTATAGAATGCCAAAGCAAGCAGGCACTTATGAGATCTGCGTGCTGCCTTATTTAAAAGAATGTTAAATGCCTAAATGTTTTAGTAGACTGTTGCTATACACAATGGAACCTGAGACCACTGCACCAGTACCTGGTTTTGATTTCCAGACAATAGAATTTTCTTAACCTAAAAAATTAATTTTCCATACAAGCTTTGTACAGGTGTCACATGGGCACTTTCAATCGTGATCAAAGCTGATCCAGACGAGGCTCGATCCAAATCAGGTGCTGCTACACTGTCACTTTTAATTGCCATCATGCCGGATCAAGATCAAGACGCAATCTGGCTCCCAAATTGCGATTTGACTAACATTTGTGTCGAGCCCGATACAGATTAGTTTGGACCATGTAACAGTGACCACTGTTGATCGCACTCAGTAAATCTGATCCGGATTGACACTGATCACTATCAAAGGTGCCCCTGTGACACTGGTATTATTTTCTGTGGCATTTTGCAGTAAATCAGATATACAAGACATCATTTCATGATGCTCTACGTGCGATTTTCTCTTATTGGCCACTAAATGTGTGGTACACGGAACAGGCGCGGTGTCGCGAACGTACCTGGAAGTGGTCGAGGTCGCGCAGGAATCGATGCAGGTCGCCGGCTTCTTCCAGCTTGGCGTCGCGCTCCTTGAGCAATTGCGTGAGCTGCTCCCAAACTGCTTTGATCTGCAGAATGCGCTCTTGGATGGCCTCAGCCTCCTGCGAGTCACCCGATAAAATTTAGTGGTAAGAACCTTGCTATTTTTCACAGGCACTTTCAGCTTTCATGTAATCAACCACATGGCTAGGAAACAAAAAAAAAACATACACAACATATGCTCAAGAAGGCCATTTCATTTCCTCTAGATAAGGGAAGGTATTCAAACCGAGTTCAGCACAATTGAAGCTTTTCCTCATTTCCATGAAAACACACATGCACCATACTTCTGTCACTGATGCTAGTACCGTACGTACCCGATTATAATATGCACCTGCACGTCCAATTTTCGTAAGTTCAATGTAAAATAACACAATGTACAGCGATAGCTAATGGGTGCCTAACATCTATTAAAAAAAATGGCATGATTCAAAATTTTAGAATGACAAAAAAATCTGAACTTGACTGTTCCTGTGCCTGACGAGAAAGGAACTTTATCCAACTCTAAAGACGACTAGTCTAGTGTATGCATACAAGTCCACAGATTAATGGAAAAAAGAAATCTACAGATTTATTTGCCAAACTATGATGTGATTGAGGCATGTAGTAATGGGGGACTCCTAATTATTTCTGATCCCCTGGGGCTCTTTAAACGCGGCCTTAAATCAAAGCACACGGGCCTGTCCACTTTTAACCCACTTTAATACGCAGCCGCTACGGCTGGATGCTTCGCAGTGCAGCTTTATAGGTGCTAAACAAACACGATGGGTGGATTACGGAACCTTCCCATCATCTGAATAGCTTGAATTTCAAGGTAGGTAACAACATAAAACTAATGCTGAAGTATATAAAAGCCTCAATGAAAGAGAATAGCACAATATAATGTTGAACAAGTCAAGCTACACTTAGATTGCTCTAGAAACTTAAAACAGGCGCATGAGGCAGTTAATACTCGCATGATTAGCATGATTCAAAAAGATCTAACTTCTCTCACCTCAGGGTGCTCCTGCTTGATGCGTTCTGCCTCCTTGTCCAGAGCATCCAGCTGCAAACAGAAATCGTAATTTGCAAGTGCAGCACCACACAAAAGACACAGTGTGTGGTACATGAAGTGACAGAGTGCCTCGTTACATCATACATTGTCATAAGCAATGTCGCACAACATAGCAGAATCACTTTATAAAGTAACAAGATTGCTTTAGGACAATAAGCAACTAAGTCAAAGGGTAACTGCCACACACGAATATGTTCGTCTCATAACCAATGTTCCAATTAATAGGTAAGCGGTGCAGTGAAGTCAGCAGTCCACTGCTGACATGCAAACTAAGCATTTCAGCGTGTGGCTCATAGTTTGGCTGTGCTTCAGCTCAAAGCAACGACAAAAGTTCCATATAGTCTCGCGTATAACCCACCCCAGCATATAACTCGCATTCCCAACTACAAACTGCAAAGAAATAAAGATAGCTAAAAAAAATCACGGCACTTTTGACATAAAGCCACCTTTCTTACATTACCGTGAAGCAGTGCCGTGAAGCCAACTTCATTCTAAAAGACAGGGCGTGCAAACACGGACACAAGAAGGAAGTCAAGACACCTTGACTTCCTTCTTGTGTCTATGTTTGCACGCCCTGTCCTTTAAAATGAATACTTACCAACTAGCTCAGCTCTCTATCATTCGAAGCCAACTTGCACACTGAAATTAGCATTTAGCTTGCACCCGACTTTAGCTCTGAACTTTCTGCATTTTTGTGCAGGTTATACGTGAGAATGTATGGTATGTCGAACAATCATGTGACGCCTCTTCAGATTACATAAATCAAAGTTTGACTGTATTGCTTCAGTTTGACTGTATTGTTTCGCCGTGCCAAAACGCGTTATGAGCAATTTAAAGCTTTCGTAAGCAACTGCGGCCTTCGCAATGGGCTCACCTTGGCTTGGATGGCGGCTAGGTCGCGCTCCATGCCAGAAAGACGTCGCTGCAGTGTCATGATGCCTGTCAGGTCATCGCCCAAGTCTTCAGTGGCTCGCAGCAGCTTCGTCTTCTCCTCAATCCACGTCTGCAAGAAAAAAAAAAAAGGTTGGAACACACAAAGTTGAGTACAATGTTCACGAATTCAAATGCGACAATTTAGGGCTAAGTAGTGCATGAACTTCTGTTTCTGCCGTCATCTGCTCATGTCCCATTGGCGCAATATTGGCTCGCACACTTACAACAGAGCCAACGTCATTTTTAGCAGCCAGATTCGTGGTGACACGACGCGGTTATCTCGAGCGAGAACACATACCAGTTGTTATACTTGAAGTTTTGATGTAGCGTTTCAATCTGCAAGCACTGTGCGTGCTACAACTTCAGTGCAAAACATGCAGTACGCATAAATGCCTCACAGGTAGTTTGAGGAAAATCAACGAAATCCCAAACAGCTCGATAAGAAAAAAGGAAGTTTGACATTTCAGTGAGATTTCACCGAATTCTCGACAGACATGGCAAATCGGGTAATGAGACAGCTTGATACCACAAAAGAAAGTTTTATATGTCAAGGTGTTTTTGCTGATTTCTTCAAAGATATGAGACATGATCAGTAAGTAAAATGCTGCTATAGGCCAGTAACTAAGCTGAAATATTGCTGTAGCTAGACATTGTTAATTATGGCCACTTCATACAATTTCAGCTAAAGCCAGAAGCAACAACCTTAAATTAAACACAGTATCGTGAAATGATCTCCATATCCAAGCACCTCCCCTCCACCAGTTAGGTGAGTGCTGGAATGAAGAAGACACTATGCTTCTACTACTCGAAAATGTCAGTGCAGCACAGTGGGCAATTCAGTTGAGGGGCCGCATTTATCGAGTTGAAGTGAAACGTTGAACGAACGAATTGTCTGGCAATAAGAGGGTAAAAATACAGGTCTATCTTAAACAACTCACGATGGTCTCGCGGCACTCGACGTGGAAGGTCTGCACCCCATGGGCCGATGAGATGTTATCCCGCTTCTTCTCGGCCGCGTCCCGCAGGGAGGCCCAGCTCTGGTTGAGCGAGTTCTGCTTGGCCAGCACTTCCTCTGCATTTGGGTGCTCGACGCTGAGCAGCTGCCTCGCCAGCTGGTTCACCACAGCCACGCGGGACGCGCTGCTGTTCATCTCCTGCTCGAAGCCCTCGAACCGGTGCCGCATCACCTCGGTGTCCTCGGCATCCTTAGTGAGCACCATGCTGTCAAGCATCTTGTTCTTCTCCTCGATCCACTGGTGCACGCCATCGGCCTCGTTGAGCAGCGTGTGCAACGAGAGCGCGTCTAGCAGACGCTGCTTTCGCAGGCGTCCCAGGTCCAGGAGATCCTTGTAGCGGCGGTCGATGGAGGCCAGCCGTTCCAGGACGGCGGGCGACTCACGCTCCGCCAGCGCGCCCGCTTGGGCGTGGAGTGCATCGATGGCCTGGGCATAGCTCTTGAGCTCCTCCATCACCTCCTTGTGCTTCTTGAGCAGCGACTGGACGTTGGCCTCGTCGCGGCCCACGTCGTCGCTCGACACGAGCATGAGTGTGTCCAGCATCCAAGTGTCCACGTCGTCGGCATCGGCGAAGAACTGGTGGAAGTCCAGGGCCTTGGCCAGGCGCTCGGCCCGCTGGGCCTGAAGCTGCCGCAGCCGGTCCCATGCGGCCAGTACCTCGGTGGACCGCTCCGCCACCCGCTCGGAGCCGGGCGTGCCCTCCGCGGCCAGCGACTCGCCGGACCGTATGACGGCCTGTAGCTGCTGCTCGTGGGCTGCCAGCTCATCCTCCATCGCCTGCAGACACGAGAGTGGCGAAGCTCGGGTAAGCAGTGCATCTAGGATCAGCACCGAGACACCGGTATAAGGTATATACTCTTTAGGTGGGGACACTCACGAGACACGATCAACCAGATAAGGTAACCATGCTGCACGCCTGTCGGTCCAGTGATGGCAGAGAATATCTATCGGTGGAAGGACGCAACTTCAAGACAAAAAGATGTTGCCATAGGAACCACGCTTCGCGAGAAATCTGAATTTCCTAGTAAGCAAACATGGCTATGGCAAGCTATAAAAAAGAGCTGTAAACACTAGCCACATTTTTCGCGAACGAAAAACACGTGTGGCAAACGCCAGCATCGTCACCAACCCCATTGGTTGCTATAGCAACAGTACATAAAAACATTTTCTGTCCTGAAGTTGTGCCCTCCCGTTGATAGATATCCACTGCCGTCACTGGACCAATGGACTCGTTGCTTTGTTACTTTATATGGTCGAACGTGCCGAGAAGTGTCCCCACCTAAAGAGTATATGTCATACACTGTGACATGACTCAGCAGCAGAATAGCACAGTACCAGACTAGCAAGAGACAAATCGAAGATCAGAATTAACACCATCCAGGACGAGCAAAAAGTAATGGACCCGAGGACAAGCCAATGGCGCCAGAGGAACAGCAAGCATCCCCACTCTGCTCACCTTGTTCTTGGAGATGAGCAGGTGCACCATGGTGAGGTCATGCCCCAGCTCAAGCGATGACAGGATGCGGTCCTTCTCCTCGATCCAGGCCTGCTCCTCGGCCATGTCCCAGTAGAACTGCCACAGGCGGCGCGAGTCCTCGAGCCGACGCCTGCGCTCCGTTGCCAATGCCAGCAGTTCGGCGTACGCCTCCTCCAGCTGCTTCACCCTCTCGGCCACCAAGGGGTCGGCGGGTGCCTGGGCGACGGCGGCGCGCACCCGCTCGCCGAGCACGTTGACGTCGGCCTCAAGCAGCGAGTGCTTCTGCAAGAGGTCCTCGACGCCCATGAGGTGCTGGCCCAGGTCCGAGATGGCCAGCCGAGCCTTGAGCTCCTCCATGGCATCCACGATGTACAACATCTCTTGCAGGCCCTGCTGCAGCTGCAGGCACGCCTCGAGACGTGCCCGCCGACCCCGAAGCAGCTCCAGTAAGTAGTTCCACAGGCGCAGCACATTGTCCTTCCTGCATATGATCAACCAGGACAGGAGCAGACAGTCGGTTATCGTCAAATTCGAAAAATACAGTGCACCAAATAGCATTAGGCTGTGCATGCATTGGTTGATGATGTCCCTTATTGCTACTAGTATACTTCACTGTGGTGTTGAACCATTTGTTAATGGTACAGTGCTCACGAATTTGAACGCAAGAATTTAGGGCTAAGTAATGCACGTACCCATGTTTCCACCGTCTTACGTCCGTGTCCTATCGGCGAAATTTCGACTTGGGAAATTTAGCGGCCAGATTTGTAGTGAATGACACGATTATTTCAAGCAATGACACACACCAGTTGCTATACTAAAAGCTTTGATGTCGCATTTAAATCCGTGAGCCCTGTACCTCTTGCTTTTAATATTTAAGAACTTAATAATGTCTTCAACTGATTATCTGAAACACAATTCTCGGGATCAACTCTGTTTCTTCCTCAGGGGTGACAAAAAAAAAAAGAGTGCAGCATTAAAGAAGACCTTTATATTAGACGGAAGGGGTTTCTTTACTACGGCTAGTGCACCCGTAACATGAAAAGCAGGGCCCGTGAAGCACCAATATTTGACCATATTTGACCACTGATGAGCAAAACTTTTGCAAGAACAGAGTTCATTTTTCATAAAACTTGACAACAGATTTATTAGTCCCATGAAAAGCAGGGCCTGTGCAGTACCAATATTTGACCATATCCCCTTCAGCGGTGGTATGCACAATTGTACACATCAACTTCGAAGGCGCATCACACACTGCGTTTCTCCAAATGGCTTGAAACACAGTGTGCACATTCGTGCAGGCTTCCCAAGTGGACAACTAGCGGCCATTTAACTTCAATATGCCGCATATTGCTGAAGATCACTTTGCTGGAGACACTACCATGTTCGATGATCGTTTGACATGCCCCGTTCCAGGACCAATGTCAAGAGCTTTTTTTTTTTCTTTGCTCGAAATGAGTAAAACCAAAAAAAGAAAGCGTGCATGCATTTCGGACCTAATATTTGATTTTTTTTTAATGCAAGGATTGAGGCTGACTTATTGCAGATTAGATATCTAATTACATGCTAATTAACATTATTTACTGAAACTCACACAAAACTACACATTCCTTCATTTTCTTTCTTGGAATGCAATACTGAGTGCCTTGGAATCATGCCATGCGAATTTGACGCATTTGCAGACAGTGCATCATAATTAGCGCCTCAAGGCGATATTTGACCACTGAGGAGCAAAACTTTGCCAAGAACAGAGTTCATTTTTCATAAAACTTAACAGATTTATTCGTAAAATCACTGTATGAAAGATAAAACTAGCACCTTTGGATGGATGCCTACTTTGTATTTTTCCCTTTCTTAACCCCCTTCCTGCAACTTGCGCGATGGCTTTGCTTTGCCATATTGGTTTGCTTTCTTTGCTGTATTCACCATCCATGTGCTTCGACTTGTCAATTAATTCACCCTTTTGCAACCTCGTTAGCTCGACAGGTAGAGCGCCCGACCTGGATAGGCATTGGTCCCATGTTCAATCCCCAGACCAGGATAAATTTTTTATTATCTAGGAAGCTTTACTTTTCTAAGAAATTCATACAGATTTGCTTGCATGCTTGTGGTAAACAAGCGGATGTCAAAAGTGTCGTGGGTCCACCTCTGCAGGCAATTTACTTTAACGAGCCAAGCTATTAAAAATTTTTAATAGAATGAATGAACAGGTCTAACCTTGCTAGATGCTCAAAGCAATTCAGAAAAAAAGAACTGTTGAAACAGCACACTAAGCTTAGTTGACCCCAAACGTTTACAAGACATGAGATTTGTGAAAAAGGTTACATAACTGTGAATGAGATTAAGCCTCACATTCAAAGTTCCAATAAGTAGCCTTCTTTAAAGGGCCCCTAAAGCAGAACAGAACACACTTGTTCTTTGTTTTTTAAGGTGTTGTTTAGGGGCCCTTTAACTCAATTAACAAAGCCGAAATTCACGTCTCTCGTATAACCCGTGTCCCGTATACTTTAACGGCCGACTGTTCATGTACAGACAACGGTGGTCAAAAGCGCATGGCAGCGAAGTGCTCGCCTTAGACTGTTAAATAAGCCACGCTTGAACTTTGACAACCCATAGTGCAGACTTCACTGCGAGACACTCAAGTGAATTGTGCGACTGCAGCTCCCTGTCAGCTAGACAGGGTTCAAATAAGTGTGGCCCCTCCAAGCACACTACGCTGTCATCTGTCACCGTCACGAAAGACAGAACAAAAGCGTTGTCTGACGCCCCCTTCCCACTTTTTTTTTCGTGTTTACGAGAGACCCATCACGAAGAGAACAGCCTTCACAACATGCAGCTACGAGAGAGACAGGGGGGTCAATGACCTAAAACACTAGGCAATCTTCGTGGGCTGCCTTTAACATAAAACGAACGTGCAGATTCTCAATCTGCATTCCAGCCCGTTCAATGCCTTCACCGTTCACGTTTAAATTACAAAAAAAAAAGTGAGCCTTTCTCGAATACAACAGCTGTTACACGCAGATGTGATCAGGTGAAGCTCGTGCCGCATAAAAGGTGCAGAAGCAAAAACATGCATGTGTCGTAGACAAGCATTCGAGAGTATGCGCATATCATTCCCCAGCGTTGGCACGATAAATTGATAATTCCTGGTGAGCGCGCTCGACGGAACAAGCCTATCTTCAACAAGCCTATCTATGCCAACAGCTGATAACAGTGAAGTAGGATTGCAGAGGTGAGACAGGTGGCGAGGGATCACCATAAACAGAAAGACCACTCGTGCTTGTCTTTCCTTCTTGGATTTGTCCTCTCATTATCCAAATATACCTTATTAATTATGCATGATTAGTTCTCACTAGACCAAATGTTCCTTTTTTTAATGCGTGCCTATCTCCACTGGATCTTTTGTCTGTAAGAACACCACATTGTGAACAAAAGTTCTGCACATGCACTATATAGTACACCAAAAGTGGCGTAGTTACACACGCAACACTTTTACGAACGCAGCGTACACAGTACTAAATCTCGCTAATGAGTCCATGATTTGCAGCTGGCGGAGGGAAAGGGCTCTTTCGATCTCTTAGTGGCTCAGTATGGCCTTCCAAATGAAATGGCTGCACAATTTTAGGAAGTGCTCAATCTAAAACAAGTTCCACGGCACCGGATGACGACTTAAAGGGGCCATGACAGGGTCACCCAACAATTTGTGGTTTTCAGCAAAAAATAGAAGTAGAGGGGCTATCATGCCTCTACATATAAGAAAATTGGACTGTAAAAAGATATTTCAGTGCAAAACAAGCCTTAGAAGTCGCCGGCTATAAACCCCGCCCACCGCCGACGATCGCCATTTTGCCATGGCGTCCGTGACGCCATGCGCTGCATGGAGCGGAGCCGTCGTCTTCTACCGAAGTTTCAGCCGCTGCAAATCGTTCAATTTCAGTGCCAAGCTGAAGAAAGCTAAAATATCTCCATTTCACGCGCAGCTGACCACGGAACAATATTGTTCGCTGGAATGCAGACGCTCGCACATCAAGCTGATTGTTACATCACGGCTCGTGAGTGCGCCAGTGTTGCCCGACTCTCAGGCCGCTCGCGTGTTTATAAAAATATCCAATTGTAAATTAAGCGCTCGACCGAATGCGCTAAAATTTCACCGGCTTATTTCTGAATGCACAAGGATTAACCCACATAACACAGATTATCATCGAAAATTGGGTGTCATGGCCCCTTTAATTTTTGGGTGCTCGTTTTTCAACATGGCTTTGCTATCGCAAGACTCGGCCCGTATCACCACTGAAGCCCTCAAAGCAACAGCACTCTTGAAAGGGTGGCAAAAGTAGCAGGATTGGCACAGCGCCAGATGCATTATTGCAGACGCATTCCTTGCCGGGTCACACACCGTTTCCCAAAAGTGATCCCTGAAAGTGATTGCCGAGAATAGTGCCTGCGGAAAGTTCCTCCTCACAGGACAATGATGAGTGAAGTCATTTCCGAATTGCAAGTCCTAGAGTACAGTTTCCTTTTTTATCTCATGCTACTTTTGAGGTTTTATACCATTTGTTTCGTGTGATCGGAAAGTTTCCCCTCGCATTACAATCGTGGTAGCACTATGTTTGAGCAAATACGGTACCTGTTCAAATACAGTAGACTCTCGTTAAACTAAACTTGAAGGGTCCAAAAAAATATGTTCTGTTTAGTGGGAGTTTAGTTTAGCGAGACATGAATGAGGGTGCCGAATTCAAAAACGAAACCAATCGTATTTGGGAAACTTGCTCTTAAGCAGCAATTCCGTTTAATAGATTTCCGTTTAGTGAGAGTCTAGTGTAATTTTGCATGATACTTCACAGAAATGCAGCCGTAAGAGCACAATAGCCAGTGGGTTCCCGCACCAATGAGCAACATGATCGCAGCGGCATCACTCACCTGGCATTGATGCGATCCACGTCGTGGTAGCCCTCGGTCTCGAGTTCCCGCGCCACGGCCAGTACTGCTTGAACACGCTCCTCGTAGGCCAGGATGTCCGTCTCGATGGCCTCGTGCTTCTTGGCCGCCGCCTGCGCCGATGCCAGGTCCTGGCCGAAGTTGTCCTGCGACACGAGCCGCTGGTTCTCGGCCAGCCAGGTCTCGCGCATACCAGCCTTGCGGTCAAAGCGGGCCGCCAGCTGCTCCAGCTTCTCCTGCCGGATAAGCTCCTCGCGGAGGGCCAGCTCCCGCTCGTGCTCCGCCTTCTCCAGACGCTCCCAGGCCCGGTTCGTGTCGGCCAGGAGGCGGCCCTCTCGCGGCGTGTACGGACGTTGGTTGTTGGCCCGCAGCCGGCTCTGCAGGGCAAACAGCAGCACCTCCAGGTTGCCCTTCTCCTCAAACTTGACGGGCTTCTCGGTGGTGCGATAGGCGTTGAACGCCAGCAGCTGCTGCTGCACGCCGACCAGCGAGTTGGCAAAGTGCCGGTCCGACAGGGCCACGATGGTCTCCTCGATCCAGCGGAGCAGGTCCGAGGTGAGGCCCTCGTACTCGGCGATCATGCGCTCGTTCTCCATGGCGTGGCCGATGACCTTGCCGATGCGCTTGCCCTGCACCGTCTCGGCCTTCATCTTGGAGAAGTAGTGGTAGTAGGTGACCACGTATGTGATGATGGACTTCTCGTCCGGGTTGTCCACGAACACGTCCTCTGGGTCGAGCAGCCGGGTGAGCCCCAGCTTCTGCTCAGCAGTGGTGAACGCATTGTTGAGATTGTAGATGGCGTTGGAGCGCGACAGCTTGTCGTACTGTATCAGGTCGGGCCTGTGAGCAAATCGAAGTACAAGCGTTCTTTCAACTAGCAGACAACGACCGAAGGCAGTAAAGAGTAGTAAAACTAAAGGCTAGCAGCAGCAGAAGCTGTGTAAGCCTTTCGGAGAAAGTAAAACAATAGGAACAGCAATACAGCTTTCCTTCTTGCATTCTTGACTAACATGTCGGCTTTGCTGGTTGAAGTTGCAGTTCACAGCAGCAAATCATTAATACACTGATGCTGCACAATGCTATCCCCATGACATGACAATGAATGAAAGAACAATGTTTTACCACTCCCCTTAGTATTGTCTGTTGACCCTGAGGGTATCATAAATAAATAAATAAGATAGATAAATAAATAAATAAATAAATAAATAAATAAACACAGACAGAAGCAATGACTATGGTAACAGTTAGTTTCAAACAGCTCCCACAATTTTCTGCCCACCAGAATGGGCACATGTTATATGCTAGATAATCTTACCTGTGCTTGTGAATGAGAGCATTGAAGGCCAGGCCATCGCGCCAGCTTGTTGTGAAATTGCGAACGTTAACATTGGGGTAGCCAGCTGTCTTCATCTGGCACCAGAGAAGCAGGGCGTCCTTTGCAGACTTGGTCTCCTGGTTATCGACCTGCTCGATTGTGATGTCTTGAATCTGCAGTAATGTGAATGAGAGCCATTTTAATGCTGATACTTTTTTGTGTTGCCTTTAAGCCACTGGCACAATAGTGCCCTTCACATGCACGCACGCGCACACACACACACACACAAAAGGCATAACCAAGAAGGCGAGAGAGGCTTATCTTCCTGCTCACACTTTCTACCAAAAAATATTGCACCATATATAAAGGAATGATATAGGTACAAGTTATGTAATTTGACATAAAGTTAGGTCTTCTAGTTTCATCCTGCATAAGACTATGTAATTGTAATACAGTAGGTTTAGCAGGCATGAGTCTGCTTACTACTCGGTGAGCAGAATGGTTATTTATGCATGTAGCACTGCTTGAGACTTGAACATGGCACGTTGCATGCCGAGAGGACAAATGCACACTATTATGCAAATGGACGAAACCTCGTGTTTGCAACATGTAATAAGTGTACAAGTGATTCCATAATAAGAATTGCATGTTGATACAGCTATACCAAAGAATTTGAGAGGTGATGCATTTTCGGGACTGCTCTATACCTTCGTGACCTCAACAGCAACGCTTGCCAAATACTAACTGGAGTACAGACGATTTTCCGCAGCTGGTTTGTTCAATCAAAACTAGATGGCGCCACTGCACCATGGCCTTCCCCCTGCCGTGGCCTTTGGCAGCGCTGCTCAATATGTCTCCATCTGCGCAGTGTCGTCTGCTCGGCGTCCCCATAGCGTCTGCACGCACGCGTTGGGCAAGTAAAAGCTAGCACACAGCAACGCTGGAAAAAAGCCAACATGGCGGCACCAGTGGACGGGGGTTCCTTCTGCCTCAAATTTATCACGTCGTTGTCCTGTGTAGCCCGTAAGTTCGAAACCTACGCATTTATTTGCTTTATATTTGCATTCTGAAGCTTCGAGAGCAATATATTCGTCGGTATCTTGCAGTGTTTCCAAGATTCATTCGCAAATTCTAGGAGACATGGCTTAGCAGGCATGGCTAAATAAACACAACTCTTCTCAATAATAAAGACAGAACATACCTGACGCTTGAGGTATGTTTTGTCTCCCCAGCGTGAGATGACACATTGCGATAGCTGATTTCGCCATTTATTTATTGCTGTCGGGACAGTGACCAAACAGCAAACGCAAGTTCAGATCGAAGCGGGCGGTCGTGTCTACATGGGCGCTGCCATGTTGACTTGTAACCCCAGCTACTGGCGGTTGCTAATACAACAATTAAAGGCATACGCCATAAATGCAAAGTAGAGTGAACATATCACGTATTGCTGTGGCGTAGTACGTACCAAGCAAATGCAAATGTCTCAGCTTATCAACTTTTAGGTGATTACATGTAGAACTATGTTTTGCTGTGCAAGCATGTGATTTGCTTACACCCAGCTGCAACCAGCTTGTGTGGCACGGCCACGGCCGCTTCGCTGGCCCAGTGCGTTGGCTAGGGGAAGGCCAGTTACGATCACGTGATCAAACATGGCCTCGCCCGTGCACCACTGCGAAAAATCATCTATACGTCGAAAGGACATGAATTCAACAAAGTTGTGAGTGAACTATGCGGTGCTACAAGTGAGTGGTGTGTAGTGCACTACGCTTGCTCGTTATACTAAGAATTCAATAACACTTCACTGTTAATTAGCGCAATACTACACAAGTGTTGAGTCAAACCAAACAGGTAATTCAAAACAAAAGGTTAGGTTACAGCATCTGTAAGCAGTGTTTCATTATTGAAACGCAGCCGACAACACGATGAATACATGGCTGCAATTTTTTTTTTCTGTTCCCTTACGTATCTGCACCACCGCATGTTTGACAAAAGCACTTCCTCAATCGAGTACATGAAATATGGCATGCTACAGCACGTACACGCATTTAATTATGTAACCAGGCTACAGGACATGCTCCAACAGGCACACACCGTCGTCACCCCACCCAATACAACCACGCAGGGAGGGGGAGGGCAATGGCCACACATAGCCGCATCACCTCGCCTTGACCTGTACGCTTCGGTGGGGCACTAGAATTTCAATAATTATTCTGATGCTACAGAGGAACCAAAAGGGGGCACTGCCGCCACATGCGTCTCATACAATAGGTGAGGGTAGTCCGAGAGCATGCAAAAACAGTGCACACACTTTAATAGTGTGTGCACCGTTCCCAATATGCACTGGAATTTCAGTACGCTGAAGCGTGTTAATTGAAGGTGACTTTGCTGCTGCTCTTCAATCGCTTGCAACTGTAAGACAATAACTCTTAGTACAGACCAGTGACCAGTGGACAGACCAGTGGTGTACTCCTAATGATTCGAAGATGACTATGCATTTCAAGCACAACAATGAACCGGACATGAGACATTAAAAGGTGACCTGACTAATATTCTTGGTCACGAAACTCTTACTATGAGCTTCTCACGTGCAAAAAGGAAGACTTACGCTACTGTTCACTGGATACGTCAAAAGCCTATTCACAAAGAAAAAGAATTAATTTAATTTTGAGGTTCTACGTGCCAAAACTGAGATATGGTTACGCAACATGCTGTGCTGAGAGCCCCTGGTTTAGTTTTGACTCCCCAGGTTTCATTATCGTGCACCTAAATTGAAGTAAATAGGCACTGGATTTTGCCATCGTGGAAATGCTGTCACTGAGGCCATGTACTCGAGCCATGTCCACATGGCTTAGCAGTGTAACACCATGGGTACTAATCGATCAGGGTTAGCGAAGTAACCTGGGAGCCGGAAGCATGTCACACTAGAATACATTACATAGCTACTGCCGTTACCTTGTCAAGAATGGCGAACAAATCAAAACCGAAAAGAAACTCAACTTTATACAGCCAGAAGGAGGAAGCTCAGACGAATCCATGTACTACCCATGATCGCCATACGCTGTTTTTTTTAAACTGATTTGTACAGCACAAAATACGAGACGGAAGACAGAAGCAGACACGGACAGCGCTCAGCCTTTCATTGTCTCATATTCTCATTCTTGGCTCGTCTGTTTAACAGAAGCCTCCGACTCTCAAATCAGCTGAGAGTCAGCGCTGTCCGTATGTGCGTCTTTGTCTTCCGTCTTGTATTTTGTGCTGTACAAATCAATTCAAAATGAATCAAGACCAACTAGCTCGGCTGTCCGTTTTGTTTTGTTATTGCCATGCTGGTTGAACTTTCACATCTGCAGCACCTGTAGACGCCAGTGCTACAGTTTCTTCTAGCAATTTTCATAGAAAAATGCATGTTACAGTCACAGCTATAGATCAGGTCAAGTGAATGGCGAGAGCACTGACCTGGAAACGCAAGATGATGGTCCAGATGAGACCCAGGGTGAGCCGCGAGTTGCCGTCGACAATGTCGTGCGATCCCAGGTTCTCAAGGTGGACACGCTGTTCCTTGAGGAAAGTCAGCGCCTTGTCCACGTTCTCCAGGCAGTGGATCTTCATCTTGCCCTTCGTTGGCTTTTGCTGTGTCGGGAAAACGCAAGCGCTCTTCATTCTGGCACACTAGGTCGGGGGTGAACGACCCGATCTATTGAGCTTGTCTACCCAAGTGGTGCCACCAAACGGGACGAGAGCAGACTAGGAACGTGAAGCAACACTAAGAGACATACAAAATGCACAAACAACTCAATGCACCTCATACACGTCTCAATCTCCTTTCTTGTCTTCTCCTGCATTATTTACTGCTATAACAACTAGCCCCACAGTATGTTTAAGTAAATATTTTTAAATATATGACGCTTAGGAGACGGTAGTGACATTAGGAAGCGTTGACTACTTCCTTCTCACAGATAATTCAATACAGAAAAGACCGCATGCACAAAAAAAGATTGCACAAAATTGCACCCAAAGTAGTAATCTCATACAAACTAATTCCATAAGGAAAAAACAAGCATAGAAGCACGAAGACCGCTTACACAGACACAAATTGATCCAAATGGGCAGCTACAGGCTTTGATATGATAGCATAATGTATATCTTGAAAATGCATGTGTCAAGGGAGCTATTTTGATATATAAAACTTTGAGAGTGCAAACAAACGATACCAACTAGCCCACCTAACTACAATGTTACAAGGGAGCTATGGTGGTGCCTACACTAATGTACATAAACAAAGTTTTCAAATATGTGGGATTCATGCCATAGCTCAGACCATAGTGGAGGTGATCAAAACTAGCTCATAACGTTATTGCTACCATTTTTCAGAAAACCCCTAGAAGGCTGCTGTCTTGTGACTGACATTGCAGGGTAATAGAATGAATAATCATGCACACAATATTCGGAAAGCAAACTGAGGATGTGAAACAACATAGCTTGTTTAATTTAAGAAGGCAACCATAGCTACATTTGCTAGTGCAAAGTGATTCTGTAGGGGCCTATGTGTTTCCACGCTCATGATTTTTCTAAGTAGGCACTGAAGTCTTCCCTTGAATGAAATAGGCTTTAATCTGTACGTACGAAAAATCCGCTCTCTCTTATACATATAAACATGCTTAGCTAGTCCTATAATAAACAAAACTTCTTGTAACTTTCAGATAGCCAGTGCAGTTTTTACTAAGATGGTTCGTTGATGTCTCTGGTGTGCCTATCTCTTCTTTCGTGCCAGCTTCAAGAGCGTGACACGTTGCAACATGGTCTCACAGATTACACTAAATCTGATTATTATAATTACACTCATCACAAGTAAAAATCTACACCTGACGTTTTTGTAAAGGAGATGTCCTCCGAGCTAATAACTTTGCCAAAGCTAGTGTGTGGTCTTCATTGTGTGTCGTGTAAGTCAGACCCTTGCACACGGCACAAAATGCATTTTGCCTAAGTCTACTACATGCAAGTAACCTCAAGGGAAATACCATTAAACAGTTACCAGAGATATGCTGCTATGCAGGATATGATGCATTTCCATTAAACTCCAAAGCATACTTTTGCAGAATACAAGTACAAATTCTTGGAACCCCTTCACAGCTTGGCCATCATCTCATGTGCACTTTCTCAAGGTACTCGAAAAACGACAAATGACATCATTGCTGAACATTTACATTCTTTGTAAGTTCCTCAATGCATACAGCTACAATGCTGTGCTCAAGTTTAGTTAGCTGCCACATGATGCCTCTATCAGACCGAAGTTCCAAAGTCGCTTGCAATGTGCTTAACAAATTGAAAGTATGAACTAGAGCTTAAGTAAGGGTAGCACAGCGCTGCCAATGCTACCAATGTCAACACAAAGCTATAGTTTCTGAATTTAGTCGAAACCCCATAAGGTACGTGTACCTTGGGGCTCTGTCAAGGACAATACCGAAAAATACACCCTCAACGAGAACGGTTCGTAGACAAGCTGAGTAAAAGGGATACAAAACGTGCACGAATGCTTGGCTGACTTTCTTGCACGGTAATTTCAGTCACTGAGAAGTTTGGTTACACCTCCCGCAGAAGAGCGAAACTTGACTGCATCACCGCGAGGAAAGTTGCTAAGTTTGAAGGATTCCTTACCAGTTTCTCTCCGGAGAGAATCTCGAGCAGCTTGATGAGCATCTTTCCGTCGCGCATATCCGTGGTCAAGTCGGTGATGCGACAGTTCGCTCGTACTAGGTGCGAGTTGACCCACTTGCAGAAGGTTTTGCGTTGCACCATCTCACGCTCCTCTGCACGAAAGAAACATAACATCGTGTGTGATCGAAACCCCGCGCATGGTCAGGTTTAAGGGGGGTGTGAGAAGTCGCAGCCGCGCCCACCTGCCAAGGCCTTGATGCGCGACCGTTCGAAAAGTCGCGAGGAGCTGTTGCCGCCGTCGTAGTCGTAATCGTCCATCTCCTGGGCGTTGGTCGTGCTGGGGTCCCAACGGAGCCCCACGGAGATGTCCGTGGTCATGCTGACCTGCGGTGCACAAAAAGGCAGCGCGCACCGGCAAGGTCAATCAAGCCCCCGGCGCTAGCTGTCCGCGCCCGGCTCAGAGAGAGGCACCGCGGTGGGGGCCGGAGTACGGGCGAAACACCGGACCTCGCCCCGCAGTCCTAACCCTCGACGACGCCGAGGGCGTCGGCGGCGGCGCGCCGCGCCGTCGACACACCCCGTGTCTGACATTTGGCTGACCGTAGAAGCGCCGATGGCCGGCGACATCTGGAACAGCTTAGGAGACCGGCCGCGAGCCTTCGCGGCACACGGCGGTCTGCTGCTGTTCCGAGAGTGAAACCTACGACCGCCATGTTTGATGCGGGGATGTACCGAGACGCGGCGATAGCTCGCTCGTTCCGCGTCCGCCAGGAAGACGACGGGCGAGGAAAAAAATCTTACCGTTGGTCCTGGGACGCGGTTATCCGACTGCGGCTCACGGAAGAGAGTCCAATGCTCCGACTATCCGGCCGCCGCGATCCGGCCACTCCCGTCAATGGTCGTGATGAGCGTTTCCGTAGGTGGTGGTGGCAGTGTGCGGGGGAGAGGAGGAAGGACGACTCCGGCGGGATGGCGCGGCGACCCCGCCCTGCACGCGACGCGACGCGCGCCTCGCCGCCACCGCGAGTCGCCACGCGCGATCAATATAAAGCACCAGCTGCAAACCTGAGGACGGGCTTTTGTGGAGGGCCAGCCGGATTTGCTCGTGGTGTGAGAAAAAAAAATAATAAAGTGAAAACTTGATTCGTGCTTGGCGCGCAACGTTTCGTGAGAGGTTTCGCAACGTTCAAAGGGCTGGCTAGCCTGCCGGCTTTCGTCGCCGCTTCGGTTGGAAGCGTGCGCTTCGAGCGGGTTTTGGCGTTTAAAGAGCATGGCGGCGGTGTGGCGCCGGTGTTTTGCACGGTTGGCGTCCGCCGCGTGCGCTAGGAAGACGGCGGCATCCCATCCGCACTTCCACGGCGGCGTCCGAAAAGCTGACGAACTTTACGCGCGAGTCGTCGAGTACGCGGCCGGTCGGCCGCTGTCGCCGAACGACTGGGAGCGTTTCGAGCGACAGCACAACCCGGACATGCGGCCTCCGTTCCGCGGCCAGCTCATGAGCTGCCTGGCCACGAGGAGAGAGCACGAGATGGCTCACTCGCTACTTGAGTATGCGGAAGGCGTCGCCGGAGGTGTGACGCGCACGTTGCTCGCCCACTACCTGGCGCTCTGCTCGACCGAGCAGCAAGCGGACGCGTGTTTGCGTAGAATCCTCGAGTCAAGGTATATGTGTCGCCGACGCTTCCGCGCGCCTCGCCACTAGTTCAGAAGTGTCGTCAAAACTCTTGTGATAATTAATGGTATATCGTTGGCATATCGGCATTCGACGGTCTAGCCGCACTTCGATCGCTGTAGCACAACGTGCATGCTTGCGCATTAGTTCGCACATTTAAGACGCGCTGTCGGATTATTAAGGGTTGTAAATGTAACGTTTCTGAAGACACGTGCCAATTGTTTGTTTCCTGGAATCAGCTGACACCGTTGGCGTAGCCATGGGGGGAGGGGTTGAGCCCCCTCCTCCCAAATTTTTCAATGTTGCATGTGTATTTATACACATGCAACAAACGCATGCACGAACATACACAATGGGACGGGTAACACTCCCCCCCCCCCCCCCCCCCCAAAAAAAAAAAGTTTTCTGGCTATGTCCTGACAGACACCTCTGCCTAGGTAGCTAGTGGCCTATCCTGGAAGGTGCATTACTACGTTAGAGCCGTAAAAATCAGAAACTGTAAACTTGACTGCATGCTGTGTCTTGTACATGCCTTGATTAGTGTGCTAACCATGCACCGTTTTACAATTGATTACTTTTTTTTTTGGTTGCCTAGTTCGTTTTGAGGAGTGCCACATAATTGTGTGATGATCTTAGAGAAACAATTCCACAGAATGCCCGGTCTGTTGGAAACAATGGAATTGTATAGTTTCTGTATACAGAGAAAAAAGCTGCAAGATGCAAAATAGTTTCTGAAGGCAGTGTCTATTCAGAATACAGCGTTTTTCTTGGCACCTCGTGTGATGTTTTTGCCACAGGTTTCTTGAATGAGAGATGATTAGATGCTGTCAGGAGACGTAAAAGTGTTTTTGAGTAGGTGAAAAGACTGCACGAACTAAGATGATGGCCACGCTGTGCTGGCACACAAAAGGTTTTCAAAGTAGCTGCCTGCCATATTCGAAATGCAGTGATTGCATAGAAGTTATGTTCACAAAACTCTCCAGACAGGCCTCGAAATATGCCCCTCTACAATCTGGCAGTGCCTTGTGGCGACTCATACAGAACATTCCAATCTGTTAGGTTTGAATGAAAAACTGAATCACCAAGTGTACTTTTAACATTTGGTCATTAACATGAAAACTGCATTCCTTAAAGAGAGAGGGGGGTGAATAAGGCAAGGCAGGGAGGTTAAATACACTTTGTCCAATTTGCTACCCTACATGTGAGTAGGGGGAACGAAGAGTAATAGAGAGAGAGAGAGAAAGCATGCATAAGTGCAGATGGTTCTGAATTGCTGAATTATACTTTTAACATTAGGTCATTAACACTGAAAACTGTGTTTCTAGACAGAGAGGGGGCTCAGTAAGGAAAGGCAAGGGAGGTTAAATAGACTTTGTCCATTTTGCTACTGTACACGGAGGGTGGGGAATTAGGGAGTAATAGACAGAAGGCTTGCATAAGTGCGGATGACTCACAATTATTGTGCATGGCGCAGCCTAAAAGAAATCGATGGAACCATTTATCATCTGTGTTTGCATTTTGGAGTGTACTGCTGCTAGGATAAAATCAAGTTTGCCAGCTTCGCCACTCTTGCACAGCTCACTGTTCACAAATGCCTCTCCACACAAAATGCAAGCAGTGCTAACTTAGTGACCCCTTGCTGTTTCACACAGCGGTGGCCTGCTGGACAGTCAAACACGAAACCTGGTGGTGAAGTCCCTGTGCCAAACTCCTTTGTGGAAGAGAGCCACGGAGCTCCTTGACGAGCCCGAGGCAGCTCCCGAACCAGTCAATGCAGTGGCAGTCGCGTGCTTTCAGCACTGCGACTTCCCCGCGGCTTGGGACTGTCTCGAGCGTCTGCGGCGCTCGCAACAACCCCTTCGCATCTTCTCTTCCACGATGGAGGCTTGCCTCGAAGCTGCTCGTGTGTTGGCACAGAGCGGCGACCGTCTCAGGCGGGGCGTCAACTCAGTCGACCACCTTCTGATGTACTTAGCCTCCTGTAGCCATGGCCCACTGCCCTCATCACTAGTGCTGAGCTTGTCGAGCTTCTACAACGAGTGAGTTGAGAATAGCTAAGCCAAAGCAGCAAATCAGCATCATCTTAAAAACAGCACAGCAACACGAGGACAAAGGGAGACATAATGGAATGGGCGCAGACTTGCTACGGAGAAGTTTATTAAAAAGAACACATACTTTTATACATGATCATTTCACATGCACTCTGAAATCATTATACATAAACAAGGGTGAAAACGAAACATCCACATCATTCTACCGCTTGAATGTCAATACTGTGTGCGAGAAAATCCTAATCACCATAAGATGTCTGAAGATGACTTGGCTCGCTCTGTGACAGTGACACTAATGGATGGCTAACGCACAATCACATTGTGTCTCCCTTCGTCCTTGTGTCGCTGCACTGTTTTTAAGATGAATCCTAACCAACTCACCCAATTGTCTATTCTACTAAACATTATCATTGGCCTGAACACCCACAGCAGGGCAAAGGCTGCTCCCATTTTCCTCCAATTAACCTGGTCCTGTGCTTGCTGAAGCCTGTGTTATTCCCGCGAGCTTCTATAATCTCATCTGCCCTACCTAACTTTCCACCTCCCCCTGGCACGCTTGCCTTCTCTTGAAATCTGCTGTTAATCTTAATGACCAGCGGTTGTCTTGGCTTCTCGCTACATGCCCCCTGCCCATGGCCATTTCTTTTTGATTTCAATGAGAGTGTCCCTAACGTGCATTTATAGCAACATATAGGGCCACTATAAAGAAATATAGCTTGAGCTCTATTTTTGTGATATACCGTTACACTACAAGACTAAGAGGAGGCCATCGTAAGTTGGAAAAGATGCACCGATGAAAGACAGGTAAGGACATTGCCTTGAAGCTCCTGTGCTAGCGCGTTATTTCCAACCATCTTTGGAGTATGTTGATGGTGCTCTTTTCATTCTGAAGGGGTGGCTGTACTCTGTAAGCACCTACACATGTACAGGCTGTGGACCTCTTCATAAGTTAGTGCTGTTGTTCAAGATCGCATGAACATGACAGATTGAGAGAGACATGCTCGGATCCCCGGACGCTTCATTACCTCACTACACTTAAAGGGACACTAAAATGAAACAATGAATCGGTTTAGATTGATACATTTTACTCTGAAAACTTTAATGTCGTAAACTTCATCATCCTAGCTTCAATTATAAAGGAGAAAATCAAACTCATAGTTTCGCGCTGAAATCGCCATGAATGACATAACGGATTTCTAAATGTATTTTTCGTGCTTCGCCGAATGCCTGTAACGCCAGTCAAGAAAGCAAAGACCTTCTCGAAACGCGGAAGGCCAAGCTCGTCTCAGAAGATCTGGACTAACAACAACGTCTCGTCGCTAGGGCAGGCAGCAAAGGCCAGAGGTTTCCTGGAATGAGAAGACCTCCCACCTAGGGTAGAAGCGGGACTAGCACCATGATACCGTTTCGAACAATAAACGTTGATTCCTCCTCCTTGGCAACATTGGCTCAATGAAATTTCCTGAAACTTACTATGTTCAGCCTCTGTCCCCCTCAGAGGACAATGTACTTCATTTTTACAGATTAGGAACTACGTAGGCCCTAGTAGATGCCGTCAGAATCGAGGATGTCATGGCGATTGGTGCGAAAATTTCAAGGTGGCATCGCCACCCGCACTTTCTTTTTGCGCATTTTCTCACTTACCGAACGTCTTCTTGCGGCAAGCATGGTGATTTTGGTGTTCTGAAAGAGTAATTTACTAACAAGAAAAAACACATTTTCTCTTTAGCGTTTCTTTAAGTGAATAGCTGACTCACCGCAAAGCAGTCACTTGGACTAACACTCCTGCAAAATTTTCCAGTTGGGCCCTTCCCGAATGGAGCAGTGGACCTGCCACAATTTCCAGGTGAGCCTCACTGCACGCTTTCCTTTCCTTCGTCAACATTTGGGCTCCATATTATCAAAATGTGAGATGTCTCTGTGGCAGCATTTGCACGGCACATTTTAGGAAGCATGAAAGTGTTCCCCAAAGTATGCGTTCTGACAGGCTGTTTCAGCTCATGCTATAGCATCATGAATGTACCGTATGTAATGGATGGATTTGAAGCAGTGGGAAGTAATGTATCAAGAGACCCAAAAAGTTTGCAAGCATAGAGAAGCTAAAACGGCAAATACAGTGGAATCTCGTTAATACAATTCTCCGTAATAGGTTTCTTGGTTTCTTACGTTTTGTTTTTCTTTTTTTCCTTGCCAATATCCCATTGGCTAGGAAAACTTGCCGGTGGTCCCTTCCAGCGGCAAGTTATCTTTTCGTCCACTTTGCTTTCTTCACAATTACATCATAATTACTACAAATAATATCCCCTATACTTTCCTTGGCTTTCCTATTTGTTAGTTCTAATTAATGCTGTGTCTAGCAAAGGAAAAGGAGCCCTTAAAATTCCCCTTCTGTCATTCATATATAGGAGCAATGTATTTTAATGCGTTAATGCAATCACGTTTTCATGTGATATTAGATAATACAACTGCAGAACTGGGTCTTTCCTTGTATGTATTGAGTATAATGCTTGTAACCGATACTCCAGTTTACTGGCATTAACATTCCAACGACCTCATGAAAAACGTGTTACACGCCCACAGCCATGCAGATTCCGCAGCAGCAGCACCACGAAGAAATCACCACCTTGAAAGAGTGTAGAGAGCCAGAGTGTGGATTCGAGTGGTGCTACTTCGTGTAATGCGTTACATGGAGCAGTATCGCTTGACGCCACACGAACATTTGCTGTTGAGTAAACGAAAACAAGCACGCCTGTTTTTCATAATTTTAAAAGCTTGCTCTGGACAATACAATGTTCGTACTATCTATTTTACCTTCCGGTTCTCATGGTGTTAGCAATGAGATTTCACTGTAACCTGCGGTGTTATGCCTAGAAGAGTTGTAGGCGACAGGAACTATGCGCAATTCAATCAAGTCAGAAGGTTTTACAATACAAACATACCTAGCATTCTTCCACACTGTTTTGGTAGCTAGCAAGTGCCTGTGAACATAACATATCCGACTAAAGGCAGGGCTCTTCACAAGACACTTATTTTGCCAAAGTTTATCATTACCGTTGTTGCCAAATAATCTTGTTTACTGGTGCCGAAATCTGGATGGACTTACTTGTGAACGCACAGCCATCCGCTACAAAGTTTTTTTTTACCTCACCTGAATAAGTATTTTCATGTACAAATATTATTACCTTGTAATATTAAATAGCAAACATATGTGTACTGTGTCTACGTGTACAAACATATTAAATTCTTTAGTGGACTGCATTGCGTAATTTGGTCAAGTGAAATCAATGTAGCTCCCAATATTGTTTTTTCCCAAAAATGCTCTGTGGTACACCATATAAAAGTGAAATTTCTTGCTGTACTCTTCATATGATATCACACATTTTTAGTTGCCTGTTCATCTACTGTACTTCCTGTGTGCCATAAACCACTTAGCTATTACTTCAAGTCAAAGCACCAGACGTGGTCCACATGGTGTTTTGTCTCTGTTTGTATAACTTAATGAAATAGTCTCATCTGTATGTGGATGCATTTGGCTATGCCTGGTATCACATAACCTGGAATGGTGCACTTTAGTGTATGCCGCGGTAGTGCAACCCTCACAGTCGAGTGAGGGCACAGGGCCAGTTCGGGAGGCCAGTAACCACCTGTTGTCCTGACCAGCAGGCAATTTAAATATATAGTATATATACAATCTAGTGGTTACATAGTAAACGAAACATATAATGAACAGTGAAAAAAATGCAAGGTCAGGAATTAAAAGCGGCTGAGAAAGCAGCTTGAGGGGATTCCTGACCCCGACATTGTGGCACGTACTGTCCGCAATAAGAGAAAGGAAAATACATGTTCACACCAAGAAATAACAATAATAATAAATATTTAAATAAAATGAATAAAAGTAAAGATCAGCAAACAATGAAAGACAAAATATACACGTATCAAACATATAAAGAGAAAAAAAGAATATTCACGTGTAATCAAGCCAGGTATGCGAAATACAGGTCAAATGTATTCGCATGGACAGTAATAAAGAACAGAAAAATACAAATAGATGCTCATCACAACAAAAGGTAAAACAGGAAAAATAGTAAATACATATATATTGTCTGTAATGATGAATAAGTAAAAAAAATTCATAAACATGCTCATTCTGTACGTGTACAGTTAGCCAAGGGCCATGTCTCTACTTAACTGTGTTTCCATCGTTCAGTTGAGATCAGCTTCACTACCAGCCATGGTGGTCTAGTGGTAGTGGTGCTCGACTGCCAAGCCGAAGGTCGTGGGGTTGAATCCCGGCCAAGGTGGCTGCATTTCGATGGAGGCGAAATGCTAGAGGGCCGTGTACTTAGATCTTAGTGCACGTTAAAGAACCCCAGGTGGTTGAAATTTCCGGAGCCCTCCACCACGGCGTCCCTCACAATTATATTGTGGTTTTGGGGCATAAAACCCCAACAATTATTATTATTATATACAGTAGACTCTTGTTAAATGAAACCTGAAGGGACCAGGAAAATGTGTTTCGTTTATCCTTATATAGTACTAGATTAGCTTCGTTATTGTTGTAGTCGTTGTCGGGAGTAGACGTGAGTATTTCCTCTTGGTGGCGGCTGTCGGGACGATTTGTATCTGGCGGCTGGGCTGGGAATGAATCACGCAGCCGGCCCCCGGCGTGCTGTCCGGCAGGGTTGGCCTCTGCGACCGGTGCGGACGCCGGCTCGAGATGCACGGCCTCAGCGATGCCGAATGGGAGGAGCTGCGTCGAGGTGTCATGGAACGGTGCCTTGTGGGTGACGACCCCTACCTGAGCAGCAACCCTCGAGAGTTAGCCAAGTTCCGGGATTTCCTGGAGCATGCTTCCGCCTACGACGTGGTCTTGGATGGACTCAACGTAGCACTCTCCAAGGGCAGTGCCAGCCAGCGGGACAGAGCTCAGCAGGTGAGCCATGTGTTACTAACGCAACAGATTTTGATGCTAAGGTTGTCCACACTACAGGGTCTGTCTGTAAAGTAGTAATTGCAGCATGAGAATCACTTTGGAAGTGGTGTATCGATGGCCAAGAGCACTAGTATTTTGAAGGATCTTAATAAGATGTACTGATCGGATCAATAAATTCTCCTTACCAGACCCAGTCCCGTCACTTTACAGACAGACCCTGTACATAATTACCTACTTGTCTTTATAGTTACTTTTGTTGGTTACAACTGCACTGAAGCAAGCAGACAATGAAGCTACTGAAAGTATAGGGGAAGTGGTGCTCACAGGGCTGATGTCGTACACATACCTCAAGAATGCAAGAGTGTCTGTGGAAGGGACAGCTCCTGCGATAGCTTTGTGGCAAGAGCACTGCACATGTAATGCGGAAGGTGCAGGTTCGACTACCACCTGCGGCAAGTCATTACTTCGTTCATTTTCATGTCCCTTTTCTGTACTACACTCGACGACAACAGAAGAATGTCTGTACAAGCTCTGTCGATAAACACATGAAGAGAGTTAGTTGTCTGTGCTTGGCCAATATGAACACCAAGCTTGCTGTAAAATCAAAGTTCGTTGTTCTTAGCTCAAGTGTTACCTTTGGCAGAACATCGACATGTAGATCTCCAATAAGCTTTGCCAGGATGTTCCAAGTTTCATCCTGAAAGCCGCAACATCAAGATGTACAATGAAATAAACTGTCTTAACTGCCCCAAAGCATTAGACATCGCAGAAATGAGCCAAGCTGTACATCGTTGGTCTTTCGCTAACTATCGGCACAAGCCTGTTTGTAAATCTTAGGTTGTCGCTCACTACTATATCTCTACATTCTAAATAAAAGCATTTCGTTTGCTTCGTATATCGGTAAACAGGCCACTTAGGACATCTTGTGAAGGTCTGTTATAGACGTAACGTGGCTAAACTTCTAGAATCTTGCTGTGAGTAAGGCCCCTCGAGCACATTTGGCTTTCCTTTTTTTTTTTGGCTTGTGCGAAATTAGGTCCTCTTTTCCAGTTGCTGAAGGCAGTGCAGTACTATGCCGTAAATAAGAAACAGACAGTGCTGCTAGTGGGACGCAAGCACTTGCTCCAGTGGCCTGCCGACGTCATGGACCGAGTTTGGAAGCACTGCCTCCGATACTTGGCCAATGACACGTGAGTTTGGCTCTACTCCATGCAAACATTAATTACTCAAACTGGCCCGTGGCGTTGTAGCGATTGCACTTCAAGTTTACAACCTTATTTCAAACACGGAAATGTTTATGAAATTCTTCCACATATAGTCAAGGAGTGGAATACATTACACGAACACATCTTCATTTCTGATAGGGTGTTTCAGCATGCCATTGAGTATTTGATATGTGTATCTTAGAGCTTTCTTTGGTATACACCAGAGCACGCCTGTCTCGCACCCAGGCTGCTGGCGAGCCGAGCGGATACTCTCGCACCCAGACGCCGGGCTGATCGGGCTGCCAAGGCACGCGCAGGCTGCACCAATTAAACAGGGCAAGCTGCAGTTCTGAGGCTTTAAAGTGCGAAGAAGTACCCGTTCACGCCGCTTCTGCGTATAAGAGCTCGTCTGGGCACTACTGCGTTGTCTTTGGATGCCAAAACAAGCAGCTCAAGAAGAGGATATTAGCGTTGTCTGCGACGATTACGACACGCCACGGAAATAGTGACGGTGCGGTGTTTTCAGCTTCGCCGCGAGTGGATAACTGTGATTCAAGCAAAAAAAAAAAAACTAGGAGCCGAGTGAAAATGCGCGAGTAAGTACACTAACTGTGTGTATTCTGCAGTGTGATGCCCACCTATTTCATTTTGCGAACCCAATTTGCGTGACACGCAGCTGGGTTGAATGCAGGCGCGAGCATTGTGTGGGGGTGAACTTCATATCTTTGAGTGTTTCTTTTGACGAAAATCTAGTGCAAGGTAGTGCTTTCAAGCACAAGCAATCAGCATGCTTTGCCACTTTCAACGTAGTATTAAGCTTTAGTGCTTTTGATGGCATCCACGCCTTCGAGATTTCGTCTTCAAAAGGTAATAAATGGCACGGTGCTCCTCAACAGCTGGCCAGAATTTCGTGCTTTCATTTCAGTGTTTGATTTCCCCAAATTTATTTGGACACGAGGCATCCAGCTGCACATAATACATATATTGGCACGTAACGTAAGTAAGCAGTACTCGCGTCAGTGTCCTTTACGTCGCAGGCGTAGCTAACCGGCTTAACTAAGAGTAGCACAGTTTCGCTTGTAAAGCACTATCGTTACAAGAATAAAATCGCGGAGGTAGCTTCCAAAAGAGATCGCTAAAAGATACTGCAGGTTATACTCTATGATAGCACGCATTTGTGAGCAAGACTCATTATTGTAAGAGCGCTCGTGATCTTCCTATTATTCGCTCTTGCTCTTAACATTGTGCATGTATGTATGATGTATAAATTGATCCTGTACATGCTCAATTATGTTCAAGTTCACACTACCACTGCGTTAACATTAACATGTGTACGAATGAAGGAACGGGAACTTTGAGGGCTCGTTACTTTGTTTGGCTCGTTTATTTGTTTTCATTAAGGTTAACGTATGTTGTTTCAGTGTAACATTTATGTAACACTACCTCCACGGTCTTGGCTGCAAGACGTTCAAAGTAAAAAGATTGTGCGCAGCATCAGCTGACATAACGTCGCGAAGGCTGATTAAACAGTGGAGCTAGTGGCATCAGCGCAGCTTTCCTCCGCTTTCGCCAACGCTCTGCATGCCCAGGAAGGGCATGCAGAGTGAGAGGACATGTGCTCGAGCATGCGCTACCATTGGTCGACTCCTTTCACCGGCATAGCCAATCACGCTCCTGCTCTCTCCTCCTCTCCACACCACCTGCTCTACTTTCGCTATAGCTTAGCCTTTGCTCTCCACCTCTCTACCCAGCTTCATCCTCTCCACATCGCTACCCTTTCTCTGCCAGGCTCAACTCTATTAGCTAGGCTTCACTCTCACCCACATAGCTTTACCCATGCTCTCCCGCTCATCAGGCTTCACTCTCACAGCCGGGCTAGAGTGTGTGGACAACGGATCCTCAGGGATTTACCTTGGCGCTTTAAACAGCTCTGCTGTTAAAGAATTACCCCCCCCCCCCACCCTTGGCAGCATTCATGTCTTGTGCACCGTAGTTGGAATTCGCATTCAACTGTAGTACAACTTTGTCAATCAATACTGAACGTATATTTATTTGTATGTCGCAGGTCGCACGACGACCCATTCGTGCTGTATGCAGCACTCCACGGGGGACCGGGCACACTCGTAGTGTCACGCGACCTCATGCGACAGCACCGGTTCCGTCTCAGCGATCCGAGGCTCCAGGAGCTGTTCATGTCCTGGCAACAGACGCACCAGGTGGAATGGAGGGGCGCTCCCACATCCACGACGGTCTCGCACAAAGTGACGGTGCAGGGAAGTTCCGCCAACGGCTGGCACGTTCCGCACGCGGAGGAGAATGGCACAGTTGAAACTAGCACTGTGGTGCAGTGGCTTTGCATCGCTCCTGCGACCATTCTTCGATCGTCCAAGTCTGTTTAGAACTCTCCGTAGGACTTTGGTGTTCATGTCACGCAAAGCAGTGCCGGCATGGTTATCGGAACTAATGATAGCAGGGGGGGGGACTAAGCTTGAGAATCGGGATACTATTTGAGCGGCACACGTGTTTTTGCCTTGGCCACAAGTCTTGAGCATAAGAAAGCCGAGATCGAGTCAAAGTTCTGGCCAGCAAACATTGTCAGTTTAAGTCTTCCGTGAGCAATGAGCACAACCCGGCAGTTGAGGAGAATTGGGGAATGTTCAAGAGGGGAGTGGGGGAGGGTCGGTTTGCGGGTTAGTAATACTGAAGCATTAACAGATCAGACAGGCGCCGAAACAGATAGACCTGCGGGTATCTGAACCGAGATCGGGCCAGAGTTTCGGCTGGCGAACGTAACCGCTTCGGGTCTTCCGGCAGCAGCGAACACAACCTAGCAGTGAAGGGAGGAGATTCAGGAATCACTCGGGATGGGGGAGCAGGAGTTCCTCAAGTCAGCAATACTGAGCGCGAAAGAGATCAGGCAGCACGCTGGCGCAGATAGATCTTAGAAAACACGGCACCAAAGACGATGAGGACGCCGACAATGCCGAGCGCACCCAGCCGGTGTCCGTAAATGAGGCACGAAAGCAACACCGCCACTGCCTGCCGTATCGTCATGGCAATCACGAAAACAACAGGTCCGAACTGCGAGATGGTGTGGAAGACGAAGAGCTGGCCCGTGGCGGAGCAGATGGAGAGAAGCAGGCAGTCGTAGAAGAACGCGTGGAAGCGAAACATGAAGCGCAGCGAGGCTGCAAGCGCGCCCTGCTGGAGCAGCGACACGAATGTCAGCAGGCACGAGAAGAAGTTGACGCCGCACATCATCTGGGCCGAGCTCATGCGGTACGTGCGGAACAGCTCAGACTGCCAGTTGGAGGTGAAGCTGTCGAGTACGAGGTAACTGGCGAGGATGATTAGCCCAGAGAGGCTGCTGCTCGTGGGAGACGAGGAGGAGCCTCCGGATGATCGGGAAAGGAGGAAGAGGCCCATGCCGACCGAGATGGCAAGGGCGAGCAGGTACTCGTGCCAGTCATAGCTCTTGCGAGACACCAGGCGTCCCATGAGCATGACGGGTATCACTTTGGACGCCTTGGCCAGCACCTGTGAGGACAGTGCAAATTTCGCGTCACGTGCCTTGTGGATAGTAGTGGTCTTGCTTAGCTAAACGTACAGGAGGTGCCAATACAAAATGCTACATCTTGCTACCATTCGAGACTACTAGCTGGCCTTCGTTGTTGTTGAACTGCAGTTAACAAATTTCAGACAACTAGGTTCACTGACAGGTAAGCTAGTTGTCTACCAATTAGTGGGGCCTCATGCAGCCCCACAGCAACACATTGAAAAAAAAAAAAAGGGAAAGTCCCCAAAGAATAATCGTCTCCTGTCTTTCATACCTTCACCTTATTTTAATGCGCAGCACTTCCAGATCACAAACTGAATGCATGCTATCAGCACGAGATGGTAGGAAAGCAGCGGGCTCCAAGTTTTCCAGAACGGAAACACTGGTAAGGCAGGAGATTATTGTTTTAGGGACAAGATATGCTGCCAGGAATGTGAACATTTATTATAACACAACTGCTGTGCGAGCATTGACTGGTTGTCTCCTGTGTTGTGAAGACCATGCAGATGGGTGTGTCAGCATGAAAAAAACGCTTACCCCTTGTGTGACGACTGCTCCACCATTACAGTCTCGGACCTCACTTACTAGCACTTAGCGACTACTTAGCTCTCTCGTCAGTTCAACTTTAATGCAAACAAAAAGGACAACTGGTGGCCTTGAATGATATTAGATGATCGCTTCCATATTTCTCCTTGTTGTACGTAAGCTGTTAAGTTTCAAACCACACTGAACTTTACCGTATGTTACTGATATTGTGTAAATAAATAAACTCAACACCTTCATTTTAATTTTGTTATGTCTTGCAAGTTCCTTTCTTAGCTTATTTATACAACTGTTTTTCTCACAACATTGTTGTTGAACCTACCAACACTACAGAGAAATACAGTAAAACCTCGGTAATTTGTACTCGGTTAATTGGGAATCCCGGATAATTTGTATTATTTGCGCGGTCCCAAATTTTTACATGTAAATTTAACTGGATAATTGGTGCGGCCAGTCTGCGACTTCCCGGTTAATTGGCACACTTGGCCGCGACTTCCAAGATATGCAAAGGGTGTTGCGAATCTCGGAGGCTGTAACTAAAACATGCATTTTTTTTTTTGATGTACGGATCTCGAAGGCCATGTTTTTTTTACCGGAAATACGTCGTAGACGCCATGTTTTAGCAATTGCCAGGCGGCGATGCGTGCGATTGCGATCATGATCATCATCATCTCAACAGCGATGTTAGCCACTCTAGCGAAGTGAATGTTTTGTGGAGTCTTTGTGCCATTTGGATGTCGGCTGGCGAGCATTGTGCGATTCGGTGCGACTGCTCCATTTGTCTCCTGTCTCCGCTTGAGTGTCTTCCCTGTGAATTAGTTGATTGAGGTGTGCTTGGAAGGAAGATGCCGAAGTACAAGAGCTTGTCCCTGCACGAAAAGGTGTGCTTAATTGAAGAGGCCAGCAAGTCGACGGCGTCGAAAACGAGAAGAGGCAACCTCCGCTGAGTTTGCTGTCACCGCTGTCACTTGCCCGTTTGATGAAGAAGGGGAGACTCTCTGCGCTCGATATGAGGCTTTGCACGCGGACGAGGAGTGCACTCCAATCGGATTCTCCGAGTACGCAAATGTCGAGTGCACAGTGCAGACGTGTTACGCCGACATCGACAGCGAGATAGCTGCGAGATCGACCGATTCGGCCTCTAATGTTGACAGCGATGACGAGCCCTCCCGAGCACCCCCTTTGGCGGATGTCATCGATGCCTTGAGTGTTGTGCGCAGCTTCGTCGAGTGCAACGGCGGCGAGGCTGAGATGCTGCGCCTCATTGACAGGCTGGAAAATATGACTTTCAGTGCTGGGAACTACCGAACGCGTCAGTCACGCATGGAGGAATTTTTCTCCAAGTAGGCTGACTCGCCACAATAAAGGTGTGACTTCCGTACGTCACGTTTTCTGGCTGATTTCTTTGATTTCGCGTTGTTTCGGATAATTGGGAATCCCGCTTAATTGGGATATTTTTCTCGGTCCCGAGGCCTTCGAATTAACGAGGTTTTACTGTATAACGCAGTCACTTTTGTTAGGCTCTTTTATAATGCATTTCTCTGTCATATTTCTTTACACTACTGCCATATATTAGTAACAATAGTAAGCGTTAGTTGTTACGCAATCTTGGCACAAATCTGATGTCGTCTTCAGCAGGCCATGGAAATACACCTGGGCCAGTTTGCTTCATTAAATTTTTTTTTTTACAGAAGCTTCATATGTTTCATTCCGACACATCAGTAGTATACACTGTCAGCAGCTTGTCATGCTGCAAGTTCAAAGATCATGCCCATCTGCTCCGGCAAAATGACTGAAGATGCAAAGTGAGATGGCACACCAAGACCACTGAACTTCTGGCTACAATAAAGAGACGTTGGGGCATCTCCTATTTGATTTCTTTTCCTGCCTGGTTTTCTTGCATCTCCTATTTTATTTCTTTTCCTTTCAGACGCCACCTATGAAGAACTGTCTGTAAGTGCGTCAAACGCACGCAACATTATTTCAAGGCACTCAATATTCAATTGCAACAAAAAAAATGTCACAATATGTTGATTTATGCATTTTATTGTAATCAATCTTAATTAAATTAGAATTAATTATATATTTATCCTGAAGTCATTGATGCTCTGCTTTTGCATAAATAGAACCAAATTGCAGGCTAGAAATACAGTCCAAATTCATTTTCAGTTGTGATCATTTCGAGCAAAGAAAAATTAGACCTTTGATGTAGCTCGCGGAAAGCGACACATCAAATGACTCGTCGAATATGGTAGTGCCTTCAGAAAAGTGATCACGTGCAACAGTACACTGCGAAATGATGTTAAATAAAGACACGTACATTACTCAGAAGGTTCAATTCATCCAAACCTTGACGTATCTTCCTCTTTCTGAGCTACTAGTCGACACAGCTAGCAAAAACAAGTGTTGTACACAACTGCGTACAAAATGTCTCGAAGGGTTGAAATGAAGGCGGTATATGCATGTGGGACGCAAATCTGTAATGACATATGACATGTGGGATGCAAATCAGTAATTACATATGACTGTATTACGTCTCATTATCGATAATCAGCTGCATACAGACGTGATGCAATATTTTCATACCTGTGTGGGGAAGGCGACAAACTTGAGCGCCTCGTACTGACACCAACTGCTCATGATGTTTGAGAAGGAGCAGTAGGAGTACTTGTAGACGGGTGCCAGGTGCCGCGGCTGCTGCGTGAACAGCAGGTACAGTCCACTCAGCGTGAAGGCCAGCACTCGGTTGACAAACACCAGGAACTGGGAGTCACTGAACCGCTGTCCATCTGACGGGAACACCTCGTAATACTTCTGTGTCATGATCTTCTCCTGTAGCACACCCCAGGTCAGGTAAGAGACCTGCGACAAAAAGGAAAGGACACACTTGCGATTGCATGCTGGCATCAATCCACTCTTTCGTTCCTTCTTCAGCTTTTCGTCTCTACTGTTAACTCTGTATGACCTGCAACATGTAAGCGCATACCACAGCGCTCTGCCAGGCTGGATAGTGGTGCCGATTGCGCCACGTTATAGACTTCAAGGAAAAGGGTTCAACTGTTCTTGCAGCGCACATCATTGCTCCATGCCTCCTTTCACCCTCTCTCCCTAAGCTTAGTGTGCAATGTCTCGGTCTTATGAAATTGAGAAACACACATGGTGGCCACATTTTGTGCGAGATATAAATCACTCGTGCTTCTGGAAATGAAAATTGCCGTCACTTCGAAATTTTGTGCTCAATTTATTCTTTATCTTTTTAGCGTGACAAAGAAAGCGTGATGTGCTGAACGAGTACAGCAGTGCCCTCCCCTTTCCCCTTTTAAGTTAGGGTAACCCAACACAGCAGTGGCGAATCCAAAGGGGGGACGGTAGGGGCGATCGCCCCACCCCAAAAGCCTGTGTTAGCGGCCCCTTGCACCCCGCCCTCCCTTGGGTGCCTGTTGTTTACCTCCTTGCCCCGCCATGGTGGTCTAGTGGTTATGGCGCTCAACTGCTGACCCGAAGGCCGTGGGATTGAATCCCGGTTGCGGCGGCTGCATTTTCGATGGAGGCAAATATGTTTGAGGCCCATGTACTTAGATTTAGGTGCACGTTAAAGAACCCCAGGTCGTCAAAATTTCCAGAGCCCTCCACTACGGCATCCCTCATAATCATATCGTGGTTTTGGGACGTTAATAACGAGATATTATTATTGTTTACCTCCTTTGTCAGGTTGCCTCGGCTACCACTGCCCAAAAGGGGGAAGGAGAATGTTGTCCCCACCCTCTACCATGCTCATCTCTCCGCCTTTTCTGCTTCCCTATGCATATTTCCAACTAAGGCTTCTTAGACGCCACCATAATCCCCTCTGGGGCTGTTGTAAATATGTGTGACCCCCCTAAAATGCACTGCCGAGGCGGCGATGTCAGCCTTTCTACTACCCCCCCTCCCCCTTCACCCGAGTAGGCACCTGGACCTGCCACTGCAACACAGTAGCCCTATTACATCCAAGCGACAGAATGTTTAGCATTTTACTCGGTATTACACTTAACCGCTGCATTTACCTGTTTCTCTAAGTTAAAGACATCCAGGAGAGCACATTTCCAGCTGAGCTGATTGAACAGACCACTGTGAAAGGAACGGCGGTGCCACGCCACCTGTCACTTGGAAAAAAAGATTGCCTCACATTCTCTTGTAGTAATTGCCGTAGGCTAGGTGTTTCAGCCTCAAACCACAGATGGTGCTGTTGTGCTTACCACAGAGAAAAGCTGGATGCTTCGATGGAGACAACATTATCACAGAAGTTCACACTGTGCAGGTGGCACTACTGCCAAACTTCTACGGGTGACATTTACCACAACCCTGGAAAAACAAGCACGGCATCAAAATGCATTCTCATTCAAAGTTTGAGCCCAATGGAGTCAGTAGCTTAGCCAGAAATTCCATTCGAATAAGGTCTTTTTATTCGTAATAGCATTTGGGATAAAGATAAAATACCAGCAGCAAGGGGCACTAGCATACAAGTAGAAATATTTGCACCTTTCAGGTCTCCCAACGCCCACGCACAGCTATTCAAGCCGTGGGCATGGAAAACCTTACTCACGTACCTGTTTACAATAACCTTGGGGAAGGAGCAAGAACAGGCACAAATGCAGCACTAGAAAGCAGCAGCTGTGCAGCTGCGCATGTAGGTTTTGACCTTCAGCATTCCACTACGCTCGGATGTGCATGCACTTTTCACGGGCCGGAAACTATCTCGGCAAACAAGAATGAGAATCTTTCACGAGAGACCAGTAGAGACAGTAAGGGCAAAGTTAAGCTAGAGCACTGCGCTCCAAAATGTCTATAATGTTTATGCTGCCCCACAGGTCAGGTCAGTGACATTAAAGGGGCCATGACACCCCATTTTTCATCATAATCTGTGTTATGCGAGTTAATTCCTGTGCGTTCGCAAATAAGCTGGCAAAATTTTAGCGCATTTGGTCGAGCACTTAATTTATAACTGAATATTTTTAAAACACGCAAGTGGTCCGAGAATCGGGCAACAGTGGCACGCTCGTGAGCCGTGACGTAACAAGCTGCTTGCCGCGCAAGCGTGTGCATTTCGGTGCACAGTTTTGTTCCTTGGTCAGCTGAGCATGCAATCGAGCTATTTCGGATTTGTTCAACATGGCAGATAACTGAACGATTTACAGCAGCTGAAACTCCATGCAGCACGTCACGTCACACATGCCATATGAAAATGGTGGTTGCTGGCGGTGGGCGGGGTTTATAGTCGGCAACATCTAGAGCTTATTTTGCACTGAAATATTCTTTTACAGGCCATTTTTCATATATGCATGGGCATAACAGGCCCTCTACTTCTATTTTTCGCTAAAAACCACAAATTGTTGGGTGACCATGTCATGACCCTTTTAACAGTTTAGCATCTTATTTACTTCTACAGTACTGATACGTATCAAAATTGCAAAAACTCTACCTCACGCATCTTTGCATGTCAGTGGGTGTGGTGGTTAGAAAACAATCTCGCCAATTTTCATTTCGTGTGGAAAAGACAGAGAAGCAAGGAAAGGCGGGGAGGTTAACAAAACAGATGTCTGGTTTACTACCCTGAAATGGGAGAAAGGAATAGAGGTGCAAACATAAAAACAGAAGGGAAGAGAGCACTAAACACACACAGACTTGCTGCCAACTTTAGGTACACAAACAGTTCACACAAGCAGGTACACTAGCAGCATGGTACACTTTAGGTATCGAAATACTGGACCTGGTATCATCGATATCATTGTCAAAATTTAAATTAAATTCTAGCGTCTTACGTGCCGAAAACCATGAAGGCTTGCTGTTGCGACGGACTCCGGATGAATTTTTACTACCTGGGATTTCTTTAGCTTGCACCCAGAATCTAAGCACACAGGATGTTTTTGCAGCACATAGCTACTGAGATCAGACGCTGGCACACCATTCATGAAATCAGCTAGTACCTAATGGGCCCCTTTGCTCCCGCCTGCTGCCTAGTTTTCCAAGGAGAGAGCAAGCGATTTTTGGCTGTCTTTGACTCGGAGTTGTAAATTCCCTGCTACACATTTACAGAAGCCTTGATTACAGATTGGCAGTATTTTCTGACTACACTGAAAAAAAGTTGCAGGGCCCCTTTCAAACTTTTTGTCTTCGCAAGCAGAAGGGCAAGCATATGAATATGACTATACTTTGTGATGTTATCCCAGAGCAGCTTAAGTTCAAAGTTGCTTGAAGGGGCTTATTATAACAAGCTCGTCTAACGTTGACACGAAATCTCTCACCTGCAGACCCAGAAAACAGTAGGCCAGTACGAATGCCTCGGACAGCAAGGAACGATTTGGTGGCCGGGGTGGTTCGTTGCTCCCTCCGAGCTCAAGGCTTGGCTTGGTGTCCGGCTCATGTCCCAGCACGAATAGTCGCAATACGCGAGCAAAGGGACCTCCTGCTACACGCAGAAGGATGGACACCCCACGCTAGTCAAAAACACATCTCAGGACATCTGTGAGATGTACCACACGACAAAAGGAGTGCACTTAAAAAGGTTATGTTTACAGACCCAATATGTGAGTGAGAGGATCATCCTGCAATGTTAGCACAAAGGATAGGCCAGCACTAGTCAAGAAGACAAGAACACATCTACAGTACATTCACTGCTATACACCAGTATGACATTCCAGATAAGGAAACGTCTACAGAACATCTACTGATGGACACCTGTTTGACATCCCAGATGTTAACGGTGTCTCAGAAAACAATAATTCTAGTCAACATCAAGAGCAAACAAGTTTGGAAAACTTTTCAGCGACAAGAAAAGAGAATCTTTGCAATTAAAATACTTTTACTTAATTCTTTATAATGAACACGGCATTAATAAAAGTTTGTACATGATGAGCCCATGCTACATAACGCAGTGAAATGACCGCGCCCAAAAAGCAAGAGAAATAAAGTGTTGCACATCCATAGTCGCAGATTCCCTTTTCTCTTGAACAATTCGACAGCAGAATAGTGCAAGTGTTGCCAGAACCACCATGCATATTTTTTCTCATCGCATTACCTGCATTTTAGTTGAATAACTATAACTCCCTGTTTGTTAAAGTGTTTTGGATGATGTCTGAGCAATCGTTTTATAATGTTTGATTTCAGTTTTAACTTCAGTTTCTTCAATGTTATCACTTTTGTCATTGTTTGATACCCCTTCAATAATGCCCAACAGTATGACGTAGGTTCCTGAATACCACTAAAGGAGCGTACTATATAAATTTAAAGAAAAAAGAATGCATCATTTCGATTTATTGGTTCCATAACTTATTTCAGAAAGTCTTGAATCAACAAAAATTCACTACTCAAGAATGTGTAGCGTGATTCACGAGACTAATCATTTTTCAAGTATCCGCATTTCTGTGAATCCTCATCTTATTTGTATTTACGGCCATGTTCCACAAACTAGCTTGCTGTACAGCTAATGTGTTAAGTAATTCCAAGCAGCAGAGCTGTTAACACCGATGATATCTCGGAGGCACAGTACATGCTGCACACAAATTTTAGACTTTTCAGAAAGCTACCAGTACACTTCAGATGGGCACTTTTTAACTGGAGGCCATCTGGGAACCTACAGGATGATGCCATTAACTGGCTCACTTGACTGTAAATACGCTATTTGTGGTACAAGGCTGCAAGATCCAATGCACTGCACAATCACACACCTTCCATAAGATAGATATGTCATAGCATATTAAAATAGTTTCATGATACACTCTAATGTGCCAGTCGTAACCAAACGCTAAAATTGAGCAAAAAAAAAAAACACTGGTGAGTCAAGCATTATGCCTGTATATAAGCAAACCAATGAATAGATAACCGAGTAGTTGAACTGGATTACCGTAAAAATTCCTAGCTTGCCTGTTATGATTCATACTGTCTTACACAAATGCAACAATAACCCATGTAGACCACCTCACCATTTTCATCTGTTTCGATATAATGTTACATTAAGAATGCTATGTACTCACAATCTTAGCAAAAAGCACATTCCTGCGTACAGTGTCAATTTATTTAGCGTTATGGTCTAAGTTTGCTGAAAGAGCGGCTGGCGGTTTTCTTTTTTTTTTTTTTGGCGATCGTAAACTAACATATGTGCGCATCTACACCACTCTTTATGTAACGATCGGCGCTGTAAATTGTCAGTAATATATGGCAGCTAGCAGGACGCGCGGAACAGCTAGCGAAAGCACAACTAGGTCTTCCTCTGACAGCTGCTCTCGCACGCGCCTGACCGCGCGCATTTATCGCGCCAGCGTTCCCGGATGAAAAGCGCGCCGGCTTGAAAGACATATATGGTAAAAGGCCGAGCACTGGCGACATTACACTGAGGGTGCCGATTAAATGCGGGGACAGGCGCATGACTAATGCAAATGTATGAATTCATTAATGCGTGTGTTGTAAGCTAGCACAGTGAAGGGAGAACTCGTTGCTACCAGGAGAAAGCAACCAGTGCCTCTACATCGCTATGCAGGGAATGCTCGCGTAAGCGAATTGCGAAAGCAAAAAAAAAAAAAAATGCTTAGTTGATATGCTTCGTTGCAGGTCTATCATCTCGGCGCTCGTAGCGCTGAGAACGAAATTTAGGCACCCAGGACTTCACCTTGGAAGTTACGTGCAAACGGTAGCAAAGGCTGCAATTAATACATAACCTTGACGTTTGCGCGCATATGGATGGTAAAGAAACGTCGCTCCAATTGCCCGCGTTTTATGACTTAGCTGATAGTGTGAGCCGCGAAGATAAGAAACGTCTCGCCGGGTGCGCTTTTCAGAGAGCTGCTTTTAGCATCGTCACCTAGTGAGACAAATAAGTGACGCTTGGCAAAAGCGAAAGCATAGTGACATTTGAGGCCGGCACGCCAGAGCTTGGCATGGCCACGAGTTGCCGGCGCCAAAATTAGTTTCTACTTGCCCCTGTTCTCCAAGAACTTGCTCCTCCGCACGTAGCATATGAGCAGGGCTCCCGGTCCGATGATGGTCGCGTAGCCGAGCAAATTGACCAACAGTCGTAGTAGCCAGTTGTTGTCAGTCCGCCAAGACACTGCTGCTGTCGTCGTCGCCGCTGCCGGTCGTGGAAAATACGGTGGCTGGAGCCATGGAGCGGCTGCTAGCGAAGTCTCACTAGCAAACTATTGTGCGCACCCTACGCGGCCTTAATTGTCGACGTTCATTTCATGACAGCTGCTACGCGCGCACCCGCTTCCATTTCCATCGTTTTTCCTCGATCTAGTAGTACACTGCCTTGACCGCGCTCCAGCCTGCACGCTCCTCCGTTTCTTGAACAGTGGTGAAAGACCCTGAAAACGAAACAAAACGAAACACGACAGCTGCGAACAGGGTCGCCAACAGCGCTGCGCGCATCGCGTCAAATAGAGCTACAGGCGACAAAATCTACCGCTACCGACGAATTACCTCGCAGTCTGCGGGTTTGAGGCGTTGTTTAATTCCTAACAGCTGGCTCACTTCAGAGAAGTCCTTGAATAGAGGCGAGAAAGCGAGTTTATCAAAACATGGCAAGCGAGAAGCACAAGTGTGCCGATGCGTGCAAGGCCATCGCCAGCGACGGCGTTGGCGCGAGCTTTGCGCGGAAAATTTGAACCAGAAACTTCAAAACCAGAGTAGTCGCAGTCGCAGTGCTCATGGGTCAGCAAAAAAATTGCAGCTCACTCAGACTCACTCAAAAAATATATTTTGCTCTGACGGCTCGCTCGGACTCAGTCTCACCAGAATATTCCTCAGCCGCACTCACTCGGACTCAGACTCACTAGACTTTTTCTCAACCGGACTCACTCAGACTCAGCCTTACCAACATATTACTCAGCCGGACTCACTCAGACTCACTGCTTCACCCGAGTCTGTAGTGAGCCAACTCATGAGTCCGTTGGCGTAAAATTAGCTTTTTCGATCATGGTGTCAATCCTCTTTAACGCCAATATCTCACATAATCAGTGCTCTACGATACGCCCTTTAATCTTGTACCTTCAAATACAAATACGAGTTATAATATATCATGCTTATCATATATTGATCCAGTAAGGACATTGTTATGAAATACGCGACCCACACGAGATATTCTTATCAAGAACTTCCCATGAAAGAGGTTGCGGGGGGAGGTCATGGCACCCCATCCCATAACTCGCGCATCTGATCAATAATAATTGAGGTGACGCATTCATGCTAGTGTGCTGAGATATGTGAATAGACTTGAGCATAAATGTAAGCCGATATAAGCGTGATAGTAATGCTGAAGATGAGTAGATAGGACCATAGGTCGGCAAGAAAAGGTGAACTCACTCGGACTCACTCAAGAAATATATTTTGCGCTTAGGCCTCACTCGGACTCAGACTCACCAATATTTTCCTCAACTGGACTCACTCGGACTCAGGCTCACTAAAATTTTCTTCAGCCGGACTCACTCGGACTCAAACCCACCAAAACTTTACTCACCCGGACTCACTCAGACTCAGCTAGACTCACGGCTCGATCTGAGTCTGAGTGAGTCGACTCAGAGTGAGCTTGCCGACCTATGGCAGTGCTTATGGCCATAGGTCGGCAACCTCACTCATGAGCTGACTCAATCAGACTCAGATCGATTGTGAGTCTGAGTGAGTTCGGGTGACTATATAAATATCTTGCTGAGTTTGAGTTCGAGTGAGTCCGGTTGAGAAAAAAATTGGTGAGCCTGAGTCCGAGTGAGCCCTAATCCCAAAATATATGTCTTGAGTGAGTCTGTCAGTGAGCTCCGCTTTTTTGCCGACCTAGAATCCTATCTACTCAACTTCAACATTATTACCAGCCTCATGTCGGCTCACGTTTATACTTGAGTCTACTCTGACTACTCACATATATTTCGACGCACTAGTGTACATACACCACCTCAATATTAAGATGAAAGCCTTTAATGTCTCATACTCGCGGCGTCCGCCCGTGCTCTGGCACGGTGCCAGCTGTGGCCTCTGCCCCTCACACTCTCTCGAGCAATCACGTGATGGCACGGCGGCGCATAGCAACAGTGGCGCGTTGCTCCTTCCAACGCGCGTTGCGCAACTGTTGCGCAACGCGGCGGCGGCGTCCGGCGGCAGCGTCCGTCCGTCCGTCAACGCGCAACTGTTGCGTGTTGCTCCTTCCAACGCGCGTTGCGCAACTGTAGCGCAACGCGGCGGCGGCGGCGTCCGTCCGTGCCCTCTCACACTGTCTCAGCCATCACGTGATGGCACAGCGGCGCGCGCGGAAACGCTCCTTCGTCCGACATCTCGTTGCAGCAGTCGAGTTAGTCGGATGGCGCCCAAGCGGCCCGGTGATGATTCCAAGGCAAGCGGTTCGGAGAAGCGCCCCAAGAATTTGGATTCCCTCGATACAATGGCATAGTCAGTCGAATGGCCACCACAGGCTTTCGCCGAACACGCTTTGGAATTTACAAAGTGCTCTTCAATTTTTTTATTTATCAGAGGCGTGAGTAACGGATGGGGGGGGGGGGGGGGCGAAGGGAGCGTGCTTTGACCGCCGCCCGGAAACTCTCACGGGGAATAATTGATAAAAATATCTCGTGTGAGTCACGTCTTTCATAAAATTTCCTGATTGGATTGCAACCATGATAAATCGCATTTGGAATTACGAGATAAAAAGGCGCCACGTAGAGCACCGATTATGTGAGGCAGTGGCGTTGAATAGCATTGACACCACTATCGAAAAAGCTGAATATACGTTAACGACTCATGAGTCGACTCACTCAGGCTCAGGTCGGGCCTTGAGTCAGAGTCTGAGTGTGTCAGGTTGAGTAATATTTTGGTGAGTCAGAGTTCGAGTGAGCCTCAAGCGTAAAATGTATTTCTTGAGTGATTCTGAGTGAGCCCCATTTTTTTTCCGACATATGCTTATGGCTGCGTTGTTGTAGCAAGCTAGCTGCTACTGTTACGATCACTAAATATGTATAAATATAGAACAGGTTGAGCTATCAGCCAGTTAATGAGTTATACGCTCGCGTGTGTTTTAAAACACTGACTGATGAGCGGCTTGTAAGCAAGAGACGTTTAGAATATTGGTTTGAGAAAAGGAGTAATGATATTGATAAAACAGGAGACGTTAGCCGTAATAACGGTTATGTTTTAAAAACCAGAAGCCTGTCCTATGCTTCGTTCCCTTTTTTGTAGCGTCTATCCTCTTCCTCTTTTCACTCCCTTTTCCCAGAGCAGGGTTGCCAGCCGGTTTAAGAATTGGCTGACCTCCCTGTCTTTCCGCCTGTTTTTACAAAGCAGATACGAGGGTCCTGGGCCAGCTGTCCCCAAGCGAGTCTTCCCGCTTCTTGGACCCCCCCCCCCCTCATTTCGGAGAACGGATTTGACACCTACACCTGCCGTCTTCTCCCCGAACTGGGCGCTTCGGCTGGAAGGTGGCAGCTACGCGCGGGTCTCCTCCGTGGAACGCGTATTTGCAACGAGTTTGTTTTTGGTTAAAGCTGGTGCCTTTGTTCGTAAAAGGATTTTCAGTTCCCCGAAGTGGCATTGCCCCCCCCCCCCCCTTTTTCTTCCGAACTGGTCGGACGTGGAGAGTGAGGGTGCAGTGGTCTCTGGTATTGTTATCCTGGGGGCGGTGACCTATGTGTCGAAGAGACCGACCCTCCAAAGGCATGCATGTTTGTGATTGGACGTTTGCTAGTTATGCAGCTTTGTGATTGGACATTTCCAATTAAGAAGTTTCCCTATCTTGGAAGGAAGCGTATTTAAGGAGCAGCAGAGCGTCTGCTCGGGACGGATCGATCGGACTAGATGTCGTTCTGACGATCCTGTCCTCTATGATGTAAATAAACGTCTGTTAAGTTTTCCTCAACGCCGGTCTCTCTGCCTCGGCTTCCTGCTGTTCTGGACATCCCTGGGCCTGCGGTACGACTCCCGCCGCTCAGCTCCACGCTACCCCCTGAGTCCGCGTCGGCCAACGTCGCCTGCTCGTAACACTGTTCCTTCCTTCCTTGAACGGAAAAAAGCAAGAAAAAGAAAGACAGTTGGGATGCTTGATCGTGAATAAATGGAGTAATAGATCATTGTAACGAACAGGATGGGTGCCTCCACCCCGCGTTTCAAAGAATGTGCTAACTAAGGTCATCATCACCACCAACACTACCATAGCTAGCTGTGCGCAGGGCACAGTTTTACCTCAGCTTGAGCACTGGTCCAAACCGGAGCGATGACACCGGCAATTGCACAAATGGGACCCGGAAATGAAGTTCCGCATGGCTTGTAAATTAAAGTGACATATCGCAAGTGTGATTCACCGGATTCGTCTTGGGGTGGCCTTCACAAAACGTTATGCACACCTCATCGGCTGCATTGACACCGGTCCCAATTGTGATCAATGTCAAGTGCCAGAAACACTTGAGCACATATTTTCTAACTCCCCAGCATACGCACGTGACCGAGAGAAATTGGTTTCCGCTACTGAATGATTGAATAATAAGTCATTAACTGATGAGATGGTGTTGGGCCCTTGGCCTGACGCCCACACAGCCTTCCTGCAAGGCACTGAACTAGATGCACGGCTATAGCATTTCGCCCATTTGACGGGACTGCATATACTGACCTCCATAACTTACCATCGTCATTCATCACTCTTTTTCCTCCCCTTTCCCCTCCCCCGGTATAGAGTAGCAGGCTAGAGCATACTATCTCCCAAGCCGACCTCTGCCTTTCTGTAAATAAACCTCTATCTCTCTTATCTCTGCCCCCCGCCCCCTCCTCATCACCCACAACCTCCTTGGACGATGCCGTAAGAAAACATGCTTCGCCACAGTTGCAAAGATGAAAATGAAGCAATGACGTGCTGCTCAGCTGCCTGTCCTTGGTCCCCTGTTTCATGGGTGTAAAGCGGGGGACAGACGGTCCGATTTTCCATGCGATCCGACGGCCGACGCCGCGGTGGGAGAGAGGGAATGGTGGCTGTACGATGCTCTGAAAGGTCACCAATCCGGTTTACCCCTACGCCGTGTCGGACGTCGAATCGCATGAAAAATCGTACCGTCTGTCTCGCCCTTAAAGGTGACAAGTAATCCGTTCTAGGAAAGCAACATCAAGAATCCTCGGCCGCCATTGTCCTCAAAGACCTGCATGGCCATAACATGCACATTAAACAATGGCGGGACACATCCGAGCTTGCTCGCCAAGCTTCTTAGGCTCGCGCCTTGTCCTCACCTCTGTGACCGTTGCCGCTCCGCAGCATGAACAGCAGCAGCGCGACGGGCTCGCAACGCAGCAGCAGCTCGGGAAGATCTCGCCTTGCCAATAACTAGCCAACACATGATGTCACGTTACGCTCTCCGATGCGTATCGTACGACTGCAAACGTCCCACCACCATCAGGGGCACTTTTATCGATGTTGCCTTCTCGAACTTTCCATTGCGTCCCATCATCCATGACCCCTTGGCAACATACTTTACTGATCATAAAGCAATTATCTTTAAAGGGAAACGAGTCCCCAAGCTCATCGAGGGACGCCCTTCTTGTACTTTACAAAGAACATCTCTTGTGTATATGTAATGCATATAGTTCAACCATCATAAAGCAATCATCTTTAAAGGGAAACCAGTCCCCGAACTCATCGAGGGACGCCCTTCTTGAACTTGGTAGGTAAAACAACATCTCCTGTGTATATATAATGTTTATAGTTCATCCAAATGTATATATACTTCATCAAAATGTATATAGTGCATCCAACCCTAAATCTAAAAAAACATTGTGGATGTAATGTATGTATAACAACGTTGTCACGTCTATATATGATGGTAGAGGGATGTGCACGGAGCATTCGCGGGTTACCCGATCATCTCCGAGCAAGCTCCTCTAACATCATTCACTTCGTGTATATGGCGGTGAATTTTTTTTCTTTTGGGGGGTGGGGGGGTGGGGGGGGGAGGCACTTGCTAAAGGTCTTGACATTTGAGACAAAGACATATTTTTATTATTTATTTTCAGTAAAACACCCCCTCCCAATCCAAGTTATGTGGGGGGGGGGCGCCCCTAGCCCCCCCCCCTTGCTACGAGCCTGAACTGAACTGAACTTTATTTCCAACACAAAAAGTTGGGGGTTCCCCAGGCAAAAAAGCTGTTGAAAGACAGCTTGAAGGGACCTGGGGGACCGTACAGGCAGCAGCGAATAAAAAGTATAACTAATACAACTAGGTATAACTAATACAACTTGATACGACTTATACAACTAATACAACTTGATCAGATATAATAGCATCGGTACACAGGAAGATAAATATAAGAAGATACAAAATGCACAGATACAGCGAAATGAATGTTACAGGGAAATGCACAAGAAATTAAAATGCACCCATATAGTTAGGAAAACTGCACATACCGAAAATGCAAACGCTGGAACATATAAAAAAAATACAATGCAAGAATAATGGTGCAGTGATAATAAATGAGATTATGCTGTAACGGCTGTACAGTCGTTTAATAGGAAAAGTCTTATTTGTTTTTTTTTAAATCTGTGGGGTGGGATATCAAAATTTATTTGTGAAGATACACGATTTATTAGTGCAAGTATCTGATAAGTGATGGCTGACCTGCCATAGTTTGTACGTGTTCTTGGTAATGGTGTCTGTGTATTACGTAGTGGATAACGTCCTGATGTTGCATGTGCCATTTCTATCAGATTATGTTTCTGTGTGTGCAGGAGGAGTTTATAGTCGTATAATTTCCTTGCTTTAAGCAAATTATACTCAAGAAATAAAGGATTTGTTGGTGGTGGGGCTGACTTCCGGCGACCACAAAGAGAACATCGTCCACCTCCAAGCCATCCCCAAGGCTTCAAGCCCGGGCAGGAGGCGGCCCCATCCCGACGAGGCAGAAATGCTCTTGCCCGCTTCTCTCCGCTCACAGCCTTCACCTCCTCGCGCCCTCCTTTCTTCTGTCGTGTGTGGGTCATGCTGGTTAACCGTCAGCAAAGTACACGTGGTGCTGGCGTGCTATATTGCGTTACTATTAAATTTTGGTGCGTATACTGTTTCCTTTGTCATGTCATAATGGCGAGCAATCGCAAGAGGAGCTCGGTGGGGACGTTGTTCACAGAAGATTAGAAAACGAAGACTGCGAAGTGTGATGAATTTGGTAAGCAGTACTCGAAGCAAGCGACGGAAACTCTCAAGATATCACATGCTGCACGCCCATCCTTCAAAGTAAGGCGGTCATGACGAAAATGACAATGTTGAAGACCCCGTTCCTATAGGCACGAATCCGCCTCTTCAGGTAAGTTATCAGTATATCGCTATTTAGCCAACAGCCATCCACCTTTGTGTAACTTATCTTGAAAATCAAGTGGCTTTTCAATTACGTAAGGCATTCTTATTTCAAAAAGGGTGGATTGTTGGAAATTCATATTCGTTCAAAAAGCTGGGTCGTCTTCACAGGAACCTCTTCCTTGGTCGCTGTGTTTTCAGCGCTATGGCTTCATTGAATGAAAGCAGCAAGGCGGTGCGTCAACAGTCAACAGTGAAGTTTGTTCTTTTCTGCGAATTTCAGACGTGTGAGCGCATCGTCTTTTTCTTGTTGTTGTTCAATTAACTTTATTCTGGTCCAGATAGCTTCTTTTGTTCGTGTTTGTTTTTGGCGCAGCGCCGCTTCATCGTGTTGCCGCACATACTCAGCTCTGCTTGCCTTTAAAGTAAAGCATTTGTTTTCGTTGCCTGCATTGTCTATTGCAACTTTTTTGGTATTTTATTTAACCCTCAGTTTTTACTCGTTTTGTGTGTGTGTGTGTGTGTGTGTGTGTGTGTGTGTGTGTGTGTGTGTGTGTGTGTGTGTGTGTGTGTGTGTGTGTGTGCGCGTGTGTGTGTGTGTGTGTGTGTGTGTGTGTGTGTGTGTGTGTGTGTGTGTGTGTGTGTGTGTGTGTGTGTGTGTGTGTGTGTGTGTGTGTGTGTGCACTATACAGTGGTCCAATATGTACCACATTGTAATACGCGCTGTTTATTTTTTGACAGGTTCCTATTGCCGTTATATTTTACTCCTTAGCAAATAAAAGATTATTGTTTATCAATGAAAGAAAGAGGGAAAATATATTGGAAGGCAGAGAGGGTGGCCTGAGCTAGTACGCCCTGGCCTGGTATACTCTGCGCTGGGAAAACGCAACGGAGGAAAGAGAGTGATGAAGCATTATGATGATGACAGGAATAAGGGATCCGTAGATATTTCATAAGATATTATTACCAGCGTAAAGGGTACAAGGACGCTAATAAACATCTTTTATTATGCCATATACCAACGAGCCTCACTGTCCGCTTTACAGCGTATATACCGTTTTCATGATTGCAAAGCTAGCCTTACTGCGATGCAGTTAGCCCAATTACTGGCAGTATAATTAGTCACTTCTGGAAACATCGTCTTTGAGTTTGATTGCGCTACGATGCGGAAAATGTCGACTCAGCTCTCTTGATATAAACACGCATAATAGACACACGTGCAACTAGGACTTCGTCTCCACTTGAAGCGCGACAGGTGTCGCCATGAGGTAGCGCAAGGAAGCTTATTCGCGGATTATGAAAAGGGTCTGTTAGACCCTTTTCATAATCGGCGACTCTCATAATCATATCGTAGTTTTGGACGTTAAACCCCAACAGTTACAATTATTATTACAGTTCCGGCTGTACGCACGATTGAAGAGGTGCGCGTGAAACCTGTGGAGTACAGCTGCCGTTTATTCTAGCCGGGAGGCAAAAACTCATGTCACTCTATCTCCCGCAGATGCTTCTACCAATGGTATGTTTGAAGCCAGTATGTTGCTGTGCAATCTCGCATATGTGACCTAAAGGAAGAGATCACGTCAGTCCGCAATTATAGTATTATCGAGGGCTTCCACAATGTATATAACGGACAAACGGAGAAAAGATGCCGTCCCTACGAGTGCGAGCATAGGCGTGCGCAGGGTTCCCCATTAACGGGGGCAAAGGTTCGTCGCAGCGCCCCCCCCCCCCCCGCCGCCCACACACACACTCAGTCAATTTATGGGGCAGATTTTGCGCACCCCCCCCCCCCTCTTGGGTGACTAGAAGGGTCAATGTACGGGGCAAAATTTGCGCCCCCCCCCCCTCTTAGGCGATCGCCCTCCCCCCCCCCCCCCTTCCCCCTGTGCGCACGCCTATGAGTGCGAATGTTTTAGTTACTTCCTCCTCGTCTCTCTTTTACCTTTCTCGGGATTTCCTCACCCTCGGCCACGCTGCATGTTTCCGATACGACTTTTCGACCAGTGTGGTCGCCGGAAGTGCCTCCAATTTCTGTGCGCTTGAGTCGGCAGGCTTCGAGGAAATACGACCTGCTGCCGAATTGTCCATGGATGATGGCCACAGATGCTTGAATCTGTGACATCACCCAACGACGTGGGGCCCTCTGTGTCCAGTGGGCGAAGGTGCGAATTTTCACGCAGGCGCAAACGCGCACATGTGATCTCTAGCGCCTCTGATGGAAAGACGGGTTGAGATCAAGCACAAACAAGGCCTTTCAAACAATGAGATATCCTTGTTAAAGCACCTATCAAAAATGTCGATTAATCGATTAAAACATCACATCGAAAGCAGTTAATCGATTAAAAGCTCAATCGACGAACGATTAACGGCTAATCGATTACAAATTTTAATAGACCATACGCAAAAAGCACTTGATGACATAGTGCGAGCACCTTCGGCTTGCACTAATTCTTCGTGAACGTGGGCCTAACCATTGATAGACGAGTGCACGAGCTGCTTAACTCGTAGTTTCACGCAACGATCTTTCTGGCTGCTGTTTTCTTTTCGCACGCTTTTTTATTCCAGGCAGTTGACCCTGCTTTTCCAGCGACGAACTTTGCGCTCGCCAACTGCGTCGCCAGAGAAAGCAGCGTTGCTCCATCTCATCTGCCGTCGACGCGCTCGCGCCATCGGCCGCGTCGTCGAGAGTAGAGAGATGCCTCGGGGCGTTAGACCGCGTTGCTCGTGCCTGCTTGTCAGGGCAGGCAGGAGGGATCTTTTATTAGCGGTCCCTCTCTTGGGCCGACTACAGCAGTTTCGTTCCATCCGCAACACACTTCGCCTTTCGCGCGCGTGCCAGTGTTGCGAACAGCTTCCCAAAGAAAATAAAGGAACATCCGCGGGCAGATTTGGTCGTCGCGCCCGGCGTAATTAGACGTCCGAGTAATTGGGGCGACGCAGCCTTTTCCTCGAAAGCGGGCAAAATACCCGACGGCTTTTCGAGAGACGACGGAACGAGAATCGAGGGGTTGAGAAAAAAAAACGTAGGTGGAAAAGATGGTCGCGTTCGGCCGTTTCGCGCGATACGCATCGAATTACAGCGTACACATTATAGAGAGGCCCACGGCCTGCCCTTCGTGAAATACGACAGCAGCGCCTCGTACCCTTTTCCTCAACGCTTGTGAGCTCTCGAATTGGGCCCGCGCTGATGTTATTTCTAGTTGTATTTTTGTATCGATCACGGTGGAAGAGTATCGATCTCTTTGGGTTGGGGAGGTATACAGTGTCTCGTGACGTAATGTCTAGCCGGTCAGGAAAGGTATCCCGGAATGAGAGTCGCTGCGACTTTTCCCGATAGAAGACGAATAGGTAAAAGCCTGGGCACGCTGCGTGAATTTATCCCGTGGAAGCAGGAAATTGCGAGTGAGCGCTGCGCAACACGATTGAGGTAGAAAAAAAAATGAAAGAAAGGGAAGTATCATCTCAACACGTGATAGCCACGTGAGGGAGCGTGATCGGTTTTATCGCAGGTAAAGCTGTGCAGAGAAAGCTGACGCTAGTAAAACGGATACTTTATTCTGGACTGTGGCAGGGGAGTGCAAAGCCTGACTCGCGCTGACGTCACTGCGTCGGCAGTGCATTTGTAGGGGGTCACGATACTTCACCACAGCTCAGAGGGGATTATGGCGGCGCCCAGGGAGACGTCTTTGAAAAACTGTATAGGGAACCCAAGCTCAAGTTTGCGGCTAGGGTGCCTTGATGCCCGCGCGCTCCGCTGAGGGTGAGGACAGGCGCGTCGTCTGCTACGACGGCCGCCATTGCGAATCCCGCCGCCGCTCGGCAGCATGCGAAACGCACTACACAAAGCGCTTGCGGTGCGCGGATACGTCCCGAAATAAGTGCACGCTAGTGAGCTTTCTCTTTTTCTTTTCTTTTTTGAGGCTTGGGCAGCTTTTATTGCTGTTTTTGCCTAAATGTTTATTAAGGAAGCATGTAATTCATGTAAGCTGACGGCCTGTGCATGTGTTATGCGCTAGAGGTAGACGTAGACTCCGTTATGTTGAAAACCAATCCTCTTCCGTACGCCGGAAACGACAAAGTCTAAAGCCTTACTTAATTTTCTCGCAAGCTCTGCATTCCAAATACACAAACAATCGTTTAAAGTATTTGTATACATGTCAGCAGCAGCAGCAGTATGTGTATCTGAACACACACAATTTAGTGTTGCGAAGCTACCTAAGCGCGATTAAGATGGCTCATTTTGCTAAGTTTGCAAACAATTTACTCGTTTATTATAAATGGCAGCATACATATTGTACACAGAATAAAGGGCCGAGGGGAAGTATGGTGCGATTATCCTGCTAAAATGAAACGAAAGCTTCTTTATCATTATTGTTTCTTGCTCACAATCTGTAGCCGCTACTGTATCGGCACTCGAGTTGCACCTTGAGTCCTTATCAAAACGATGAATACGTTGTTGAGTAGTATGGCGTAAAACTTTGCATGCGCGCAGTATCGGAGCGTTTTTCCTTCTTCTTTTTGTATCTGCAGTTTCTTTTTCTGTATCTGCAGGTTTTCTCACATGCCCAATTGCATGCACATAACATTGAGTGTTTCCAATACTGTTTTACACTTTGTGCGGCAGATGCACGGCGTCGGTTATTTGTCTCTTTTATTAATAATAATATCTGGGGTTTTACTTGTCAGAACCATGATATGATTATGAGGCACACCGTAGTGGAGGGCTCCATGAATTTTGACCATCTGGTGTTCTTTAACCTGCACTGACATCGCACAGTACACGGGCCTCTAGCATTTCGCCTCGACCTAAATTCGACCACCGCGGCCGGGATCGAACCCGTGACTTTCGGGTCAGCAGCCGAGCTCCGTCACCACCATACCACCGTGGCGGACGTATTTTTAAAGCGAAAGCCTTAAATGCCTCATCAAACGCGAAATTTGACCGTCGGCGTCCAGCGTCTACGGCGTCAGCATACCACGACGTTGAGGACGAGGGACAAAAAAATCGTCACGTGATGACGTCACCATATGACGTCATCATGGCTTCACAAATTTTGGCGGGACGTCATATGATGCCGTTATCACATGACATCGTAGCTTGGTCAAAAGTGGGCAGATCACGGCGGCAGTGCAAAACCAGGTGAGGTGCCTCCGATCTTGGAGGCAATGCAAAATCGCGCTTTGTGCGCAAAAAACTGAGAAGAAGAAGATGGCTTTCGCTTTCGAGCCGTCTTAAGCGAACGCATAAGGGAGCCTGCGAGTTTTTATTTCATTAACTGGTTTTTCATGACGTACTCACTGTACAACTTGACTTAGTTTCTCGTATTTTTAGCTGACATAGCGTGTCTACTGTACACAATGCTTCCCCGTCTTGTTCTTTTCATGCGTCTTCCTTGTATAGACGCTTCGCGAGAACTGTTTGTATGCGCATTCCTGTATGAGCCTTCAGGGCTTACATTATTAATAAATAAATTATGCTTGCTGAAAGAAATAAGATACTGAATGTGTGTGTGTGTGTGTGTGTGTGTGTGTGTGTGCGTGCGTGCGTGCGTGCGTGTGTGTGTGTGTGTGTGTGTGTGTGTGTGTGTGTGTGTGTGTGTGTGTGTGTGTGTGTGTGTGTGTGTGTGTGCGCGCGTGTGTGCGCGCGCGCGCGCGCGCGCGTTAATATCCAGTGTACAGGCCATTTATTTGTGCTCATTAATGCTGCGCTGACAGAAGCAATTACAAAACGCAAATTACACAATAAAACACAACTGCCACTAGTCGATTCACAGTGATCGTAAATGATTAAAAAAAACAGAAACTGTGTAATTATTTAAGACAGGACGAAAATGCAACCTTGAAACACAGAAACAGGGAAGGATAAAAAACATTTAACTGGACACATACATACATGGGTATCAGACCAGCACAGAAGGCGTACTTGAAACACGGAAAGGAATATAAAAAACAAGAACCCGCCGTGGTTTTTACTATGGTGCTTGACTGGTGACCCGAAGGTTGCGGGATCGAATCCCGGCCGCAGCGGCCCCATTTCGATGGAGGTGAAGTGACAGAGGCCCGCGTACTTAGATTTAGGTGCACGTTAAAGAACAACAGATGGTCAAAATTTCGGGAGCCTTTTACTATATACGGCGCCTCTCATAATCATATCGGGGTTCTTGGGACGTAAATTCTCACAAATAATTATTATTAGGAAAAAAGAAGGATCTGATCTGCAGACAAACACGCACAATATATTCCATGATACATTTCAAATCACAAAAATAGCGAAAGCAAAAATCGAAGACAGATACAGGGCCAACCAAGTGCAGAAAAGAATGTTTGGGAAGAAAAATGCAGGATTCATGCACACGTGAACCAAAGCATTTTAAGCATGTAGCTGATATCAGTGTGTCCATTTATTACGCAAGGTTTGCACCGGCAGGTTATCCTTGCATGTGCATTCGAAATACCGGCCGGAAACTTACGCTGCAAGTGCATAATGTGATCTTCGGGTGCCGCTTCTCACGTTTGATTTTTACTGTCCGAAGAAGCCTCGTATCTTCTGAAACGATACAGCTCCCAGCGTTTCTGGAATGATTGCTGCACTGCGGCACGCAACACCCGGCCATGGTGACGGTAGCGAACGCATAAAACTGGAGGGAAACGAGCACCGACCTAAAAAGAGCACGCGTGCCACGCACAAGTGACCGGGCGGGGGATTCAAAATGGCGGCCACGCTGCCGCCAAGGCCGAGGAGGCGGCACCTGCCCTTTCAAAAGCTGACACCACTCTAAGCGGGGGCGCGCGCATCGAGGCACTCTATTTGCGGCAACGTTTATAGAACCAGGTAAGTTGCAAAACTCCCCGCGTCAGCCAACCCGTCGCGCGGCGCCGGGACAGCTTCCGGTTTGGTGGCGCTGGCGGCGCAACAAGCTTCCGCTAGCAGACGAAAACGCGTAGTCTGCGTGACAAACGCCGGGTCAGCCGTTCAGAAAGTGCTCGGTTGTTTACTCGCCGACTGTATATTATCGTGATTTTTCGTTGCGCTGCCGCTGCAATGTAAAACTGAGTAATATTTAGCAGCGGTAAGGCGAAGTCAGTAAAGCTGTGGCTTTCAAGACTGTCCAAGATAACTGACGCTTGATAGCATAGCATACGAGTCTGTCCATTACCCTATAAGAAATTAACTATATGGCGCATTCTCGTAGCGTAATTATTTAGCTAAAGCGGATGCTTGGGCGTGTTGGTACTTATATCTTTTCGTTTTGGACTGTGCAAGTATTGCGTGGTGTTAACGAATAAATCTTTGTTGTAAGTCAGCGCTGTTGTTTGTGTAATCCTTTTTCTGGTGCTCCGTAGTTTTTCGCGCTATTTTTTTTCGATAATTCTTCACTTTCACTTTTTGAAGTGAGGAGTTTTCACTCTGTACCGCGGCTGTCGTTACTTGTAATTACTGAATGGTAAAATCGCCGTGTGTGTACTACACGCCACAATTTCAGTCCTGCTACAGAAAGAAAATTGTATTTATTTTTCGCACGCAATGCAGAAAAACAATCTTTCAGATATTGCATGTATGGTGTGATGCACACAAACGGCACAACTTATTACAGTCTCAGGCATTAACCTTATCAAGACAGCTCTAATTAACTGTAAAAAATTATTTACAGCACAATTTTCAGGATCACTCAAATCAAGGCAAGTTCGGGAATATCTTTGGGACGCAATCTTCGACGAGGCTCCTTTCCGCTGGCGATTTCAATCGTAATTCTTATCGTTGATCGTGTGAGTGAAAGTCTTCAGGATGTCTTCCTCATGAATGTGCATATCACATGCAAGTGATATGTCGGACAGTTTCTTGTCCATACGAGGAATGGCGCGATCCCACGTCGCTCGCTGGTCAAGGTCACACGGGGCACAAACAGGTTACCAACCGTCTCGTATTTCGCGGGACTGTCCCGACTTTTTATACAGCGTTGCGAGCCGTCCCTGTCGGGACAGCTATATGTCCCGGATTTATTCCGTACCGTCCAGTTAGAACATTTATGTGATCCAACGCACGCCTGACAACGCGCGTCACGCTCCAGAACACAAAGTTGTCACGAATAGCACGCACGAAGCAATGTTGTGGTGGCTAGCGGTGGCTGCGAAGGGCTTCACTTACTTTGTCTGAACTTCTGTGCGAAACGCGACAACATTTACGGATACATTCTCCGGCAAGAGGAAGTGTTGCGAGCAGCACGTAGCCAGCTGAAGAGGCCGAAACAATGCCCCCCCCCCCCCCCCCCCCCCCCATCCGTCCCGACTCCCTTCATTGAAGAGTTGGTAACCCTAGGCACAAAAGAAATGTCGGGGTGTCTCGGAACAGAATATGTCGGCATGGTGAAGACACGCAGCATATCCGAAGCACAACAGAAAACGCCACGCTGTTCGCGCAGAAAGCAGCCTCCACGGATACTGACGCGACGCGCCGCAACACCGGCTGAAGAGAGCGGAGTGAGTGAATCCTGTTGCGACAGCAGCGCCACATCTGTCGCTGATGGCGGCGGCGCCGCGCAACATCGCTCAGTTTTGCAACTGACCTGGCTCTATAAACGTTGATTTGCGGCGCGACGACAGCGCCACGCTGGCCGCGCTGCGGCTCTGTCGGAAAGCTCTGTAGTGCATGCGCGGCCGACTCAGCCCTCAGCCCCTTTCACGGTAGTAGCGCACGTGTGCACGCGTTCTTCTGTTGGTGCGGGTAACTGGGGGGCCGTCAGCTCGGCACGTTGAACCGAGAGGCTTGCTGTGCGAAGCTGCGCATTTCCGCGATGGCAGAAGCGACCCCGCGGAAGCGCAAGCGAGGTCCGAAGTATTGCGGTTTAGTGGCCAGCCACAACAATGCAGACAACACCAAGGCACACGATTCACGTGTTAAACTGTATCGGTTTCCGGGCGTGTCGCACGAGAAATAAAGGCGGCAAGCGTGGATAGCTGACAGCGCTGTCTCGCCTTCTATTTTGGCTGTCCGAGTTCATCGCTTTCGTTCGTTCCGACTACCTGAATCGGTAAGTAACGCGGCGCATGCACGCAGCGACTACAGTAATGATTACTCGCTGTCTTCTCGCATTGTTAAAGTCCAGTTACGGTTGTAGGTGAAGCAACTTTGTGTTTTGATTCCCCGTGTTCGTGAGGACTACCCGTCGTTGTTGAGCGTTCACACTCGCGTTATACCGTTAGCGTTGCGCGGTTGGTTGAATTCAACTGAACTCGGCACATTGACAGAAGTTCGGCGCCTGCATTTCACGCGTCAGGAAGGCTGCTTTATCACGCCGGAACGGACGTCTGTGCATTTTCAGCAAGCTTTGACATCGTTCTGCAGGTTTGCTTTGTTTTTGTCACTTTATTAGGGTGATATATATTTAAGCCGCTAAATATAACTGGCACTCAGTACATGCTTTGCAATTGCAACTTTGAAGTAACCACCTTCTGACTTTGTGCGATTTTCTAGCCGCGTTCGCGCAGCAGGTTTTATACGCCTGTCAAGTCGATATCATAAAAAGAGACTGCAAGCATGACGCGAGAGCCGAAAAAACAAGGCGAGCAGTTCATCTTGCTTCACAGTGGTAAAGCTCAGCTAGCTGCCTCGCGTCTTAATCGGCGGGTGATTCTCCAGCGGCACGGAGGACCTTCTCAGGAAACAGTGCCATGGCCGTATTATTATTTTTTTTTTTCGCACGCCGCGAACGTTTGTTTACGAAAGTACACGGCTGCTACTGTAAGCATGCCATATCAAAACAACAATCATATGATTCGTAGTCCACGCCGCAGAACATCGATGGCGGCTTCATTTCGGAGTGCATGTGGACCGTTATTCCTCTTTAACATGACAGAATGAGGCTCATCTCGAGGTATACGTCCTACACGGTGTAATCGCGACTTGGGAAATGCATTTCGCTTTGAGTCGGGCGTCGTCGTCGTCGATCGTCTGCTCTTCACCGTTAACGTGATTGACGAGCCTTTCTCATTTTATGAAGTTCACTTTTCGGAAGTGCCAGTCAAGCTTGAAAATCCTTTTGAAGCCGCACTGCAAGCGGTACATTGTGAGGCACCGCGAGAGCTCTGCACGTGCACAGCTGTATACTCTAGCTGTATACTCTAGCTGGACATCAATTTCCACTCGAAGAATAGCTGTGTCGTCCCAGGTAAAAATGTGTCACTGGGAATCCAGTTGGTTTCAACTGGCATTAACTGGAATCAACTGGCCCCAGTTGCAGGCCAACTGGGAACAGTTGGTTCCAATTACAAGTGGTTCCACTTTAGCGGCTGGTCCCAGTTGCAGGCCAACTGGGAACAGTTGGTTCCAATTACAAGTGGTTCCACTTTAGCAGCTGGTCCCAGTTGCAACTCAACTGGCCGCCAACGGGAACCGTTATCAGTTAACTGGAAGCAGCGTGTGTGAATTGCCAGCGTTAGACAAAGAAATAGAAAGAAATAAGAAAAAGAAACACCATTCTATTTGTGAATCAAGCTTTATGTTACCGCAAGATACTGACTACTTTCACTATTCGCATTTTGCGGTAATCAGATATTAATAGCGAAAGTAGTCAAATAGGTTTACAAGTGCATTACCTCCTGCAGAAGAGTGAGCGCACCATTGCGCTCGATTTCAAGTCTCGATTTCAGAAGCCGAAGCATAACCGGCATACGTCATTCTGGCCCACATTCTGTGAGCGATAGTATTCTGAACGTGGCAAACTAAAACACGAACACGGACAAACGATCCCAGCTCCTACCCGCTGTCTAGCTTCGCGCCAAAACCGCCATTCCTTCCGTCAGTGCGCGCTTCAGCCGACAGGCGGCGCCAAGCGTCCACTTGGTGTAACTTGGTGTGACAGCGGTCCGCGCCGCGCCAATGGGATCCCGGACTAAGGAACCCACTCGCCGATCTTCTAATTTGAAAGACCAAATACTGAATGTTTGATTCTCTCTCCTCTCTCCCCCCGTCAAACATGGCTCCCAAATTCCCACTCGCATTCCGTTTCAATAAAATTTATTTTCCCCCTTGTGATCGGAACATAATAAAGTTTATTTCCTCGTTACTTGCTCTCCGAACTCGTTTCGTGTGGTTCACTGCACTTTTCGTGCTTTTGTTTTTCTCTTCATTTTGCCAGAGAACACCTGTAGATTAACTTTATTCGTTTTTATTTTATTTTCTTTCTTTTCTTTTATTGCGTTAGTTTGAGCTGCCTATGTGGAAACTAACAAGAAACTTCATCTAGAGGTCAAGTTAAAGCGCTTTTATGAGGAAACCTCAGGGACGATTTACATTAAACGCACTTTTTTTTTGCATTTGAGACAGAAAGTGAAGCTACACTGAGTGCCGCAAGCAGAATCTTGGTTTAGGGCCTGACATTTATTTATTTATTTATTTATTTATTTATTTATTTATTTATTTATTTATTTATTTATTTATTTATTTATTTATTTATTTATTTATTTATTTATTATTACAAATGCGCTCGAATATCTGAAAGTCTAACTCACCGTATCTTGCACACGTTCGATAACGAAAAGGACCAAATGTGCGCAAGATTCCGCCCTTGGAAAGCTTTCTGCTTCGTGCTGAACAGCTGCGAGCTAATACCATAGCCTGTTAAAAAGAAACACGGACACTAGAGAGGAGTCAAGACAGCGCAAACGCCGAGTAACAACTGAAAAAAGCACACAACAGCGGAAAAGAAAGTAGACACAAAAACTTATCGCGCATGCCCAGGCAAGATGCTATGCCTATCAATCTGGCACGCATGGTGGTACATAGATAACTGTTCAGGCATTTGATTTCGTCTTTATGCAAGTTAATCGACGGTTGGCTCACGCGTGCGCTACACCACTTTTATCAGCATGCCAGGCATCAACCATTAGACGCGTGTCTTCATTCCTGTGCCTGTATAAAACTGCGCATTCATCGAATTTCGGCGTGCATATACACTCTCGACAATTTAAAGGTAGCCTTAGATTGTGAGCCTCCGTTTAGCGGTCCCTTATGTTCCATTCATCTCTGGTTGACACAGCGACCCGTCTGCCCTTTAGAAGCGGCCGCAGCTAAACGGAACCTTATACACCACATCTGTACGGCAGTCGGTAAATTTGTTGGTATGTTTTAAGATGCAAATGTCAGTCCGCTCCTTACCAACTGATTTACAGTCTGTGCTCGTCACCACGCCTGATTTCTGAAACGTCTTCAGCTCAACCCTGATTCTTGCTGTCAATATCGGCGCTTCGTCTTCCGGCGAGACTGCCTACATTAACGCAACGGACTTTATAAAAGCATTCTGCGATATCCCATAGCAAGCAAAGTTATGTTTGAGCAGCAGTTTTTATGTACACCTTAAACAAGCAAAGACTATTTTCATGAAAAATGTCCACTAACGTATCAAGACAAAATTATCGTGCAAAACTACAATAAAGACGAAATACGACATAGAAGATAGATAATTTTATAAGAAAACTTCATTAAGAAGCCACTAATTTATGATCTTAGATGAGGTGTGACAGGTAGGTCCCTGGTCGCATAACACCATCACTGGCTATTATTGCCTTAAAGGGGCCCCAGCTGCAATGCTTTTTCAGCATGGTCAGAAAACGCTGCCAATCAGTAATGGCTCCTGAGAACACGCGAGCCAAACATTATAGAGTAGCACGCGGCCTGGAATTAACAATTAATTATCAAAGCCAGCTAGAAATCGCTGCCTCTTCTCTCTACAAATGACGCCATAAACCCAAATGACCGCGCCATAAACCCAAAGGCCTCGGCCATTGGTTGATTTGAGCGTCGTGAACTGCATAGTTACCGTGTCCGCCGCGGGATGCCACCACGTGCGCGCGCGCTCACTCGCGGTCACATGGAAAGTAAGCCGCGCATTCGATAATAATAATAATATCTGGGGTTTTACGTCCCAAAACCAAGATATGATTATGAGAGACGCCGTAGTGGAGGGCTCCGGAAATTTCGACCATCTGGTGCTCTTTAACGTGCACCTAAATCTAAGTACACGGGCCTCTGCCATTTCGCCTCCATCGAAATGCGACCGCCGCGGCCGGGATCGAACCCGCGACCTTCGGGTCAGCAGCCGAGCACCGTAACCGCTATACCACCGCGGCGGACAAGCCGCGCGCATTCGAAGAAAAAAAGAAAAGAAAGTGCTGAAGCTGATGACGCGCGCTGACGAAGGGACGCATCTTCTTGCCCCCTCCCCCTCCCTGCGTAGCTTTCAGCGCGCTCTTTAGTACGAAAGGAGAGAGAAAGCGCTTGAAGCGTGCGAAAAATCCATGCAACTCAGCTCATACTTGACGCATTGCAAACATTTTTACTGCAGTCGCTTCGTGAGGCAATGAGCTCTTTTAATGAAGCCATCCGACGATTATTTGGAAAAGTGTTGCAGAGCCCCTTCAAAGTTAGCTAGACTTGTCGGTGCATGGCATGAGCAGCTAATGCTACGCGCGCACGACAGTCACCAGTGCTATTCGCCGTAATTGTTTTTTTTTTATTGCCATTAACATTTCTTTTTTTTTTTTTTCAAGACGAGGATACGCATAACCGACTTCAGCGTAACTGCACGTCTTGTTTCAGGCGAATATTCTTCAGAAGAAAAACGGCAACAGTGAATTTTAAAACTTGAATTTCACAAACGTGTAGAGTTTGCAGGATGACTAGTTGGATATCAATTTAATGTTTTAAATCTCAAACATTTGTTATATTTAAACTTCTGCATGTCAGTGGGTTACGACAACGGATCCACATATACTGCCACTCTCCGTAGCTGCGTCCGGATGACCGTAGTTTTCTTTTTTTTTTTTTCGAACTAACGATCTTCACAAATAGTCAAATTCGCCATTCCATCAACACTGATTGGCTCGGAAGACTGCTGCGGCCTCGCTGATTGGCTCAAAAGTACGCCGCCATTGCAGAATTCATCGGTACTTGACCGAATTCGAGTGTCCGGAACAGCTCACCTGCCTGGTCTACAGACTTTTCTTGACGAATTTTTCGAGCCAGATTTTCGATACATCGGTTACACAGACTTCAAAAGAACTTGGTCTTGATTTATAGTTGGTACTTGCTGTCGTAGGCATGCGCACAGAGCGCCAGGGGGGTGGGGGGAAGGCGGAAATTTTTAAGGGGGCTGCTTAACCCCCGCTAACGGACAACCCTGCGCACGCCTATGCTTGCTGTGAATGTGAGACGTAGTCAGGGGCGTAGCCAGAAATTTTTTTCGGGGGGGGGGGGGGGGGTCAACCATACTTTATGTATGTTCGTGCGCGTGTTTGTATGTGTGCGTGTATATATACACAAGCAAAATTGAAAAATTTCGGGGGGGGGGGGTTGAACCCCCCCCCCCCCCTTTGGCTACGCCCCTGGACGTAGCTGTCGCTAAAGAGGCGTACACAGAACGGAGACTAGAGAAACACAATCCGGGTCGTCGTTCCTGTGTTTCGTCTTTGCTTTGTGTGCGTCATTTTAGCGGCGATTACCTCTCGTCCACACACCTCGTTCGACTAGGTTTGATTGATTAAATGCACATCTTTGAGTTGTGTGACGTCGTACCTGGATGCAAAGGAATACACTTATATCCCCTTCAGGTGCAAATTATGACGCACTGTCTGCAAATGTGTCAAATTCACACAACATAACTCCAAGAAACTCAATATTAAATTCCAAGAAAGAAAATTAAATATGTTATTTTCTACGAATTCCAGTAATTAATTACAATTAGCTTGTAATTAAATATTTAATAATTATGTAGTCTGTCATGATTCATTTTTATTCAAAAGAATCAAATCGTAGGCTGAAAGGGCATGCGCAATTTGTTTTTGGTTGTACTCATGTCGAGCAAAGATAAGTAATACTTTTGGTGTTGGTCCTCGGACGCAACACATTGAACGACCCGTCGAACATCTTATTGCCTTATTAACCGAAGTGATCGGCTACAGTCATACAAAGCACATTATGGTTGAGTCAAGAGACCTACTCTATATGCAGAAGATTCAACTCAAATTCTGCACAATATGTCTTGCTCTTTCTTGGCTACAGGTTCAAATAACAAAGACAAGATGCGTCCACGTACATGGACAGAGCACCTCAGGAGGATGCAGAGTGACACAGAGACACACATGTGACTTTCTTATAAATTTGCTTTTATTTGTAACTGAGCGAGAGAGAGCGAAGATGGAATGGAAGGGTGTGAAGGGTTGTGGTGGTGGTGGTGGCGACAGTCAGTGGCAGGCTTAGCTATACACAGCACACGCACACGCTAAGAAAAAAATTTTTCAAACAGTCCGAGATGCCAAAGATCTCGCGCGTGCCGCTGACGCGAGAGGCCATAGCTCGGTAAGGTATGTCGGCCGTCACCGATATATCTTCAAAGACACGTCGTTTGCTCGAGACTAACAAGCAACACAGTGGCAAGAAGGAACATAGACAAGCACAGAGATTCCTCTTACATTCTTCAATAAATACGCAAAGTTCAACAGTGAGGGCATCAAAGAAAAAAAAATTGCTGACGTACACTTTCTGTCATTTTCACAGCATCGCGATAACTCTATTGACATGACAGGGTTCTCGAGACCACCCACTTTAATGTAAAGAATCACGACAGTGCACCAAGCATGGAGCGCGTTTCACAAAGCAAGACCACTTTTGATCTGACGAGGCTACGTTGTAGTGGCCCGTATGTCCTAAGATTTCATATGGCGTTGTTCTGAAGGTTGGTTGACAGCTGAACCAATGCTCAATAAGAACACATGTAATTTTTGAAACGAAAATTTTGTAACTAATTTTTTGACAATCCGGCTGTGAGCAGAGCACTTCTAAATGGAGCCGGAAATGCACCCCCCCTCCCCCTTTCTCTTTTACGTACGAGACACGACAGCGATTCAAGCTGATCTGGGTGCACTAATCTCCCTGAAGAGATTAGGGAAAGCTAATCTCCCTATGGAGTACGGGCACATCGCGTAGCCTCGTCATCTCCAGCATCGACCGCAACTAGCACGCGAAAGATGTGTAATACTTCAATAGAAATTCAACAAGAACTCAAAGTGACCATACTGACTTTCTATTGAAATCTGGCACGTCTTTCGCGTCGGGCATTGCGTACAGCCAGTGCTCTGTTCGGAACGCATGAACAGCACCTTGCTAACGTTCGGTTAGACCGATGCTTTCGGGTGCGTCAAGAAAAAAAAGTACAGAAAGGACGACCGGGTTTCGGGAAAGAACACCACGTGTAGAAAAATCTAACCTGCTCGTCAACATGTCGTAATGATGATATGCCCAGTGTAATGTAGATATAATAATTATGTGAATATATTACCATGATATGCCTTCTTCTTCTTCAAACATTTCGACAGCGAGAAGCGAAACGTGAAACCCTGCTATCGATAAGTCTATACATGTGATGATGTGTGGAAGGTGCAGGGTGACGTCACGCAGAGGGGCAGAAAGAAAAATCAGGAAACGCAATCACCAACGTAAATATTTATACTTATGTATATTATATATATATATTTATGTATATTTATAGATATGTGTATATATATGTATACTTTGTACACGCGATAACACATTTTTTTGTTGTCTTTACCGTCACCATTTTGTTTCTCTCTCGCGTCATAACACCGCAAACAAGCATTCAGTTCAGAAACTCACACACACACACACACATTTTGAAGAAAGGCTAAAACCGGAGAACATTTGAGGAATGAAGTAGAAGAATCACTTGGATCACTCCGTCGCACTGCGATATTTTTTCACTGTTATACAGCATTCACCGCGCACTGCACGCAATAGTTCATCCGGAAAGCGTCGTTTCCAACGGGCACACACACGCACACACTCAAATAAAACGGTGCAGAGAAAAAAATGTCACGCGTAACAGCCGCGAACGCTGGCAATTTTCTTTTTTACATAATCGATCCATTTGAAAAGGATCGCAAGACACGTAAAAGGTGCCAGGAATGTATACGCTTGGAGATATGACGCGGCTGGAAAAAGATTCTCAATCATGACTCGGTGGGAGCATAATCTCATGAATACATCCCAATACACACAATGTAAAGCCTATGTTGCGTTCGTGTTTAACATGACTCGTTCAATGCACGCATGTATAATGTCGAATGTTCACTTCAAACAAACGAAAAAAAGAAGCATTCCGTGAATGTGGAATGGAATGTATATGCTTACATTTGAATTACGTGTTCTTTTTCGGTATCTCTAGCGATCACGAAGAAACATGTTGGGTTATTCTTGACTTCAACATTCACTTTCAACAGACTCGTGCTTCGCACCGTCTTTGACTTGTTGAGTACAAGTCAGATTAAAAAAAAAAAAAAACTCTTCAAATCCACGGATGTTTATCAAGCTTCAACAATAGTATCCGCAAACGTCACGTCGTTTTGCCGAGTACACCTAACTCGCTGAAAAACGATTTGTCGGGGTGAGATTGACATGCAGACATGTTGATAGCCACGTAGATAAATTCGCACCGGGTAAATCGAGCAAAAGAAGCACTCAAAGCTTGCTCACATTTTTCAGTCATGCAAGGAAGTGTATCAGTAACGTCTGTCTTCATATATGTGGTAAGCGAGGAGACAATAAAAAGGCAAGAATTTTCAGGCAGGAAACAGCGCAGACGCTCGACGCCTAAGCCTCGTACGAACATATACGTCAATGCAACTACTATTCTCAGAAGCATCGCACGGGAAAGAAAAATCGCGAAGAAACGTACTAAAGAAAAAAAAGATATGTTTAAATGGTCGCATAAATAAGAGAAGGAAGATTAAAAAATAATATCTACACTTTCGCATTTGTTGTAATCGATGTCATAGACTTTCTGATGATATGCATCTGAATATCCCGAATGATTTTTTTTAGGGTAAAGGGTGGGGAAGGGGAATTGGGGAGTGATATGGCGGTTAATTACTTGGGCGGAACGGAGACCACGTGTTGAAGTGGATGATATGCGAACCTAACAAATCACGCAAGGTCTCAATTCATTCATTTTACTGTTCGTCCAGAAATGATCGAATGCCGTAAAAGCGTGGAGTACAAGTCGGTGTTGGTGCTCGCATTGCCTATGACATTCACTCGTCAGTCATCGGGAATCGACTGCGTAAAACATGTCAGCAGTATGTGGAAGCGCGCAATAACGTATGCAAATAATTCTCCTGAGGAATAATCACATTTAGATGGAGGCAATGCCTGCCAGGTCTGTTGCGTTTGTTGCATGAAGAGCTCTCGCTAATAGCAGCAACAATGTTGTGTACCGTAGCGAATGGTCGCGGCCCGGACGCACCTAACGAAGAGAGCCTCAACCAAGTCGAGCAAACAAGAAACGGGCACCCCCGTATGACCATGACGATACGCTGCATCTTTAGTGTTTGGCTTCAGAGATCTCCAGCTCGCGCGACGCGTAAGCAACGAATCTCAGAGGATACGTTGACAGGGGGCGTGTTTTCCTAAACACCGTATAAGAAGCCTGACATGCTTATCCTCGGAGACCACTGGGTTGTGTACACAGACTGAGTAAGTCTAATAACTTTCTTGAAAGGTGTCCACTGTTCGCAAACACAATGCGCTTGCTTCGCAGGCACAGGTCTTGATTAATGTATTTATTGTGATAGCCTAAACATTCGCAACGAGCCAGTCAGAAACTAAGTTGTAGCATGATCGAGTGGAAAAGGACTGAATGAAAGACGTCGAATTGGAGCTAACCAATTCATTCGTAAGCTAACGTTGAAATGTAGTGACTGTGCACTCCGCTATCCGAACAACTACATGAAAGAGATCGGCAGTACAAAAAAAAAAACACTTTAATCGGCCTCGTAACTGTTACTGGAAGGTCATGGCGTCACAGATGTAAGATGCTACGTATAAATATGACCGGGGTGGACAGATACAGTCGAAACATCAGAGGAAGCGATGCCGATACCACACACGCACACTGGAGGGATGGATTGCCGAGTCAGAGAGCTTGAAAAAGGCGCGCTAGGAAAGGCACTTGAGAGAAATTTAGGCTCCCTTCATCGGTCCAACAAACAGGAAGTCAAAGCGTACCAGTCGTTTTTATTCTTCTGTCCTTTCTTTAAAGGGACACTATGTAGGAATGTTAAGTAGAGATTAATCAGTAAATCACACCTCTGCAATAACTAAACTGGCAGCTGTTAACATGAGAGGAGGCTTTTGTACGCTAGTAACTGGACCGGTGGCGCCACCACCGCTACGTTCCCGCACTATCTGTGACGTCACGAATTTTGAAATGTCCAATCGGGTCTGGTTAATGGCTTGTTTGTGAAGTAAAAACAATGAACTAAGCTGCTCTCTGAAGGTATCAAAACACCTTCAGAACGCAGTGCTACGCTATACTGAAGATTCCTTCAGAACGTTCGGAATGGCGAGTACGATGGGATACATTGGAGTCTGTGACGTCATATATCGTGTGGTGTAACGTCACAATCTCCAACGCCACAACAGTCGGTGGTGCTTTGCCTCAGAACACGAAACACAGGAATGTAATTTGGGCGTTCATTTTTTCTTCAGTTGCAGTGAAATCATGTGGAGTTTTTCTTTGGTGTCCCTTTAAGTATTACCGACCAAGCGAACGTTAACCGGGATAACAACTACTAGTCTCGATACTACGTGAGAATACGCCGCACGTGCGCACACGCTCTAAACTCAAAGGAATAATTTAAACTTATTCCGCGAGTGCGATACCCCGGTTCAAATTTGATACCCTTTTCGAGCGTTCCTGTGCTCCCCTGATTGAATTATGATCCACTCCCTCTTGGGCCGAAATAGAGTGGACGTACACCTTCTTTGGAGAATACGGAGAAACTGACTCAATCAAGAGGGGAATTTTCAGCAGTACCTTTTTTTCTTTTCTCTCCTAAGGGAGTCTTTCACTCGAACACGCCGGACAAACGCGTCTGGGCACACTTTCGCGAGCTCGTTCGCTTCCCAGGTACAGTCGATGTACACACACGATTAATATAGTTTTGAAGCGAGTGAATATTAGAAAAACAAAGTACGTTAATTCGTGACAGGGACATATCAAAAAAAAAAGGAAAAGAAAAAAGGCTCATTATACAGTGTAAGACCGTGCATTGTGGGACGTACATATTCAGGCTACGTAAGGAAGCTACGCCTGTTTTAGTTTGATTCTTTGGCTCGAGTGATACATGAATTAAATCACACAGCGGCCTCAGTATGGTGGTACGTGTCTTTGTGACGCTATCGCGGCAAGAAGCATTAAAGCCCGCACAAACGCTGCAATTAAAAAAGAAGCTAACCTGAGCAGTCGACGCAATAGATTTGCTAAAGAAAGTCTATTGAACACAGTAGAAACACGGCAGGAAACGTTCAGGATACAAACGAATAATCTGCAATGACAATTTTAGGAAGCACAGCCGATAGACGTGACAGCCAAGGCAAAAATCGCCGCTTGTTCAAGTAGTATATCAAGAGTGAATTCGTATCACCAATTGAGCCTAAGTTTGTTCGCTGCGTAAATTAAGATAACTGCCACTATAAGTAGAAGCGAGCAAGCTAGCCACAAATTTTATTTTTGTTCGATGGCGAAAACAAGTACAAAGCTTGAACGAGACTATCGACCAATCGAGAGACGACACTAGGAACAGGAATGCTAGCCGCAATAAAAAAAAAACAAAAAAAAAGAATGCGAAAGCGCAAAAAGCGTAAGCTGATTTACCTGTATTTTACCAAGAAGCCCAACTTTTCAATATATTGACCTATATGACCCCGGCGAAATGTTTTGACTATTTTTATGCACCCGTATAGTGTAAGCGTGAGCTAGAAGCTCTGTTAAGTGTGTCAGAAGGATACGTGACCTCTGCGATGTGTATGCGTGTTCTTGATAGCTATACTCGAACGCTGTGGTGTACCGCACTGCAAACATTCACTTAACGCACGAAATAGATTCCATTGGAACAGGAGGACGAGACAGGTAGTACTTAAATTATAGCGAACGCATTCGCGCAGTTAATGTAATTTCGGTGTATTCTTCGTAGAGAAAATAATTTCCTCTATACGAAATCCTTCGATTAATATTCCTGCATTGACTGTGCCTCCGAGCTTGAATGGCCGTGTTCACGTTTAAATGGTCGGTTACGGTATAGCAGTGAAGTTCGACAGATGCGCAAGAAGACGCGCAGAAATTGTAGACTTCAGTACGTAATATAGATGTAATGGACTGACGTAATAGACTAACGGCGAACGGGTATGCATGCCGGGACTTAGGTGAACAGGGGTTGACTAGCTTTAACGAGAGTGGTCTTTGGTTTCCGGATACGATACGTATTTTCTCCCGTTTCAGAGGAAAATAACAATCACCATGAGCATGATCATCACCAGCCATCTGCGAAGGGCGGCACGATGCTTACGGACAAACTAAAACTCTCTAATAGCTTCCTACAGCTCCCTGCGCTGCCTTCACGGGAGACGGGATGTTATGCATAGGGAGGGCCCGTTTATACGGTGTATACGCAGCCACGTACGTCAGCAATGCGCACGACATCCTTCTGTGCTTTTTTTTTTCTCTTGCCGCGTTTTCCGGAGCCGGCGCGCCCGGAGTGTGGTGACAATGGCAGAAGACACAACAAGGACGACAATCTGAGATGACGCGCCGCGTGTTTTGTCTTGGACGCTGACAGCCAAGCGAGCGACGTTATTCGAACGCTATACGCGCGACACAAAGGGGTTCGCCGCCGACGGTTGCAACACTGCCTATACTGGTCGCCGCTGACGACCACTAATATGAACGGGAGGATAAACCGGATTGAAAAACTAAAGAAAGAAGCGAGCGAAGGCAGCGTGCCAATATATCTCAAATTGCCGGCGTCGCCAGTCACATCCTGCTGGATCTTTTTCTCTTTTAAACAAAAAATAACTCTGTTTTACCACTAATCAATATATATTGCAGAGTTTTGCCACAAATATCGCTAGAGGAAAGTCTGGCGCCGTAATCAAGGTATACCGTGGCAATGATCATCGGCACGTGTTTTTATCTCTATAGTCTCCACGCACGTAACTTCAAATGTTCTTGCCTATGTATTTAGTGCACGTTTTTTCTTAGATTTCCGAGCACTCGTATAGTTAATTTTCTAAACGTACCCTTCGATGCGCATGTGTTCGTCGCGAACTGTCTTGTTCACGGCTCAAAAGTTGTTGGAAACGATCAATTTGCAATGACGCAAGGAAATTTTGTAGGCAAATTGTGCCACCATTTTCACAGTGAACTTCGTGACTCCCAAGCTGCAGCTGAACTGCCATAACTAACAGCTTCCATGTGCAGACACTAGCCGCCAGATTGCCCATTAGTAATTTCGGTACGAAACTGTTGCCAGCGATAACTGCCGGCTACACAAACGAGCTGGCTGTAACTGTCCCCCATTCGTATTCAGTAATTTGGACGTTCGCTGTTATATATAAATTCTTTTTTTTTCGGTGATCGTCTTCGGGCCGCGCAAGAAAGTGTATTCATTGTAAATTCTTTGTCTTCGAGAAGTGGGTCATCTCGGCACTCTTCGCAGAGTTGGCGTCATAGCTCGTTCCTTCCTCTAAATGACTAGTGACAAGACCGTACACCCGCGACAAGACACGTCCACTAGTATCGCTGGCAAGGTCTCACTGATGCGTTGCTATTCGTCGAAACATTTAACACAGGCAACGAGGACTGGTAACACAAGGAGTTAGTTTCGGTAATCAAGTTAAGACGATATGACTGGGCCGCATAAACAGGATAAGTTGGTCCATCTTTTCACAAAAGTTAGCCGCACTGGGACACGAGACCTGTTCTGACTGAGCCGCGACTGAAATTATGTTTAGCTGCACCGAGGCGATATCTGTGTGTAGCTGCACCATGGGCGTTATCTAATCTCTGAAATCAGCTCCTATAGCGAAAGCAGAGACGGGAAGCTGCGAAACCGGACCAACAATATGTCCTCCGTGCTGTTACGTGACCACTGCGGTCGCCAGCGAGCAGCGCGTACGCATTGACACATACGGGCGGTCAAGTCGGTATTTTTTTCTTGAAAAACATAGAACGCGATGTGGTATTTGCTGCGGCAGATCGCGACAAACAAACCAGAGCAATAAGAATAGTAAAAACATGCTCATAAGCTGCAGTATATAAGCATACGGGGACACACTTATAAAGGGAAAAAAAAAGTGACAACGCACACTGACTAGCATTCATCCGGTGAAGGTAACGGGGACAATAGACCACGGACATAGTAGAGCCAAACACGATGAGACAGGAAGATAGCTTAGGTCTTTGGTTTAACAGCTGTAATCATGGTGCGTCTTGCTACCACTCGAATTAACCTTGAAGGGACACTAAATGAAAATGTACATTCCAAGCTCGCTTGGGAATAATATGCAACGTTACACAGCTCGAACTGGACAGTTAAAAAAAAATTGGGAGTTGACCGGTAGTGACACTATAGCGTCAATTTTACGAAACAGCTCTCTGGGACGTCACAAGTGAAATGAGAGCTCCGAAATGCATATGGGCGTATACAAGCCAGCTTAGCCTGGTTTCTGAGTCACTTCCATTTAGTGTCCCCTCCAGATTATTACGAGCTTTGCGATCACCACCTTTGGGAAGTGAGGGAAAGAAGACTACAAGAAAATGGTGCGAATTTACGAAATCGCTGCTGAGGTACAATGCCAATGCAGCTGTCTCTACGATACGGAGGAATTGGAGACTACTTCTCATGAGGCAAGCAAATGGAAATCTGAATTATCGTTTCCGTCCAGCAGTCTGCGTAACTAAGGATCAATGACTGCGGATAGCAATATGTAGATTCCTGTTTATGGCGTGTACATTACATTTCAAAGGCCGGAAACGAATCTTTGTGTTACAGTTACTACTAGACGTTAATTAACCAATCAACCAGACTAGACATGCGTGTAGGGAGGATTCCAATACAGCCAATCCGAAAGACTGATAAGAGATGGAATATGAGGAGGAAGAAAAAGTAAAGTTGACTCGACAGACAAATTACACAGCGGGTCACACCTACGGAGGGCGCTGCAAGCGCGCAGTCCTTAGCGCGCCCTGCCGACTAGGACTTCACGCACTCATCCTATCCTAAAGGAAGGAGTAATATATCAAAAATACTAATGAAGTAAGCGAGAAGGAGAGAGATAAAATACAACTGCCGTCCTACAGCATCCTTGAGACAGCTGGACGCACATCGAGGGCCTGTATACGGCACATAACCGGGACAGAACAGTGGCACGCCACCAAAAAAATAAAAAATAAAAGTGTGATAAAGAGAACAGTCACAGTCACACGTGATCCCAAACGTTCGAACACACCACAAATACACCGACACAAATGCACCACTCTCTACAAAAGATTTTGGAAAGAGACAGACAAAAAGCGAAAAATTCGGGCACACGTACTTCGAAACGTGTTGTCCACAGTGTTGTTTTGTACAGCAAGATGAATTGCGTCTATGTATATGTGCGTTTTGATCTCTCTGCATCGTGTAAAAGAAAGTAAGAGATAAGATATAAATCACGATAGGAAATCTAAGGTCTGCTGGCAGTGTTTTGACTGCCGCGTGTTTACGCGTTGTTGCATTGACTTAAAGATTAAAAAAAAAATATCGCGTTTTAAATGGCGATGTGTGTATACAGGACTGCGCAAAAACTGGTGCCACACCCACTTCGTCCCGACCACGTTTCAGCATACCGGTTAAGTTTTGTTTGCTGTTTCTCAGGAATGAGCTTGCACCTAAAGTTCTCCCCTGACATGAAAAGATAAGTAGGAAAAAGAAAAAAAAAACATCGCAGGTATGTGTGTGTATGCTAGTCTTTGGTGGAGTGCTTCTTTATATTATATATACCATATCCAGTGTGACATTGTATACGAACATCTTACACTCTGAGGGCGAAAACAAAAAAAAGCAAAATGTCGCTTTGCGATACCTTTACACACGCTCTCTATAATATAGTATGATGCACTATGTACAAGATTCTCGGAAGGGCACGGTTACGACCGTTAGTCAACACTATATATATGTATAGTCACAATGAGATATGCTTTGCAGATCCTACCTCTTGAAATCACCGAGACCAAACACTCATCATTGCATGTGCTGCGGCAGCAGTACATCAGTTCCAGAACGGCATGCTGTCCTCCGTCTGCCTGTCGTCTGCTCGAGTGACGCGACGGCAACGCAAGCACAGTCAGGTGCTGTACCACGTCACGTCACGTGCGCACGCACACACATGCAATGTCGATCGTAAGTCATCCAGTTTTTGTTTTGTTTTGTTGAGGGACAACGGAGAAACAGCCGGCGAGATCCTTTGGAATGCCGGTTAGACTAGGCGCGAAACAAAGATTCTTCCCCTGACGTCATCACTCGTTGAAGCGAGGCTCGCGAATTTGCCGAGTCATATCACGTGCACAGCATTCTGTCCAGCCCGCGGCCAGCTCGCGTGCGTGTGACGTCACTTCCGGGACTGCGATCGAAGCACTTCCTTCCTCCCTTTGCTGTATAAGATCACCAGTGAGATGGCGGAGCTTGCATGTACAGTTCCGTGGACAGTTCTTCTAGATACTCCGCAAGAAGATGAAAACCACAGCACAGCGATCTTCACGTTGTCTGCAGAAGCTCACGTCTAACGTCAATGCATGACGAAAGAAGCTTTAGTTAAAGCTCACTCGCTGACGCAATCGAAAGACGTCTTCGGCAATACGGTGGCACGGCGTCTCCACTGGGAGCAGTCCTGGACTGGTCATCCGGCGATGCAAGACACCCCTGCTGCAGAAGGTGGCTTGTTCGCCCTTGGTAGCGGCTGTGGTTGGTGCTAAGGGAAGACGTCTTCTTCTAGGCAGCGTTGCTTTGTGCGAATACGCGAGCTCCAGGACCGGACACTATACCTCCTGGTTGGGTGGGTATGAGCCAAGTACTCCAGGAGATAGGCGCTGGAGCAGAGGCCTGCTAAGGTCCCTTGTCACAGGTTGTGTTGTGGAGAGGCATCGTCCGTTCAACTGTGCGTCGAAGGAGGAAGTTGCTCGTGCGGTGGAGCTGTGGAGGGCGCTTTTTTTCTTTGTTTTACCTCATCGTAAACGCTGCGGCCCATCGGAGCATGCGCGCGCGGAGGGATACTCCTGCCTTTTCTCGCGTTGCGTCGGAGTCGTCGCCTCGCGAGGTGTCTTCGCCGTTTCCCTCCGCCGCGGTCCGCGGTTTCGTTCTCGTGGAAGTGAATGGCCATCCTGCAATTTGCGGCTCAGAGGCACCAGACTCGGCCCCAGGACGCTGCTGCCGTCGCTGCTGCTGCGGCTGCCGCTGCCGCCGCCGCCGTCGGGGGCAGAGGCGGCGCTGGCGGCGCGGCCAGGCGCCACCAGCAAGATGGCGCCGGCGGTTGCGGTCTCATGGCGGCTGCGGCTGCCAGCAGGTCCAGGGCTGGAGGCGGGGCCCGGCGTCACTCTAGCTGCTCGAGAAAGTTGGGCGACTTGAAGTACTCGGGCACGTTGTCGTCCAGCCGGGCGATAACCTTGTAGATGGCCTTCTTCCACGACTGCTCCTGGTCCTTGCCGGCTACGATGGCGCGGAAGAACTCGCGCAGCGTCTGCTCCACCACGTACCGGAAGTTTTCGGGCACCTGCGTCAAGGCACGGAAGCAATGGTTCGTGTGAGGACGCAACTCGAGCGTTAGCTGCCAACGAAAGAGTTGAAAGATCAGATTCCCAAAGTCATATGCGAGTACACCAAAGAGACGAAGGAGTCACGTCGTGGGGAGAACACAGCTGTCGCTTGTACGAGACGTAACGGCCATGCATTGCCTTACTGTAACAAGTCTGGTGGCCGTACTCGTGTTATCATGAAATCGCCAACAAGCTCTTAGTTTCGAGTTTACTTTAACATCTCATATATAACCTCCCATATGCATGTGTAATGGGATAAAGAGATAAGGAAAACAAAGCAGAATTGAGGTCGGAGGGGAAAGTGAAGTACCAGAAATGAGAAGGCATCCACTATTGGTCACGTTACAGTACGATATCGCAGACTCTAAGGTGGACAGAAGGATAGCTTCAGATTTTTGTCGACAGTTATATTTTGCAAGTTTTTCAGCAGTTGGGGACATAATAAGAACACAGTAAACGCACTGGTTGATTGCTTCATTGCTTGAAAATGCGCGGGAAGACGGACACAAGAGAAAGTCCATAAACACAGGACAACGCTGGTTGATCCCATTCCTCTGCATGCAGTCTATATAGAGCGAGAACCCAAGAGACTAGGGAAACAGAATATTTTCAGTACAGTCCAGCATTCAAGAAGGCAAAACAGAATGATATGCCAGTATAGGAGTCTACGTAGACTGTCTGACAAAGGCGAACGTACCTCGATGTGGTTGTTCCTGTTATAGTGAAGGTTGAGGACCCTGAGGAGTTCCGAGTCAGCGCTCACTTTCAACTCCTCAACGTTCTTGATGCCTTCACTGACAGACTGACGGGCGTACTTCTCCATCTGGATGTAGTAGAACTCCCTGAGGAAAAAGAACGAAAAGACTGTTTAGACTGGAGAAAGAAAGCCAACAAGTCATCAACAAGTATATACTCTAATTGGTGACGTCATATACCATAGAGAGACGCGGGCTGTACTGGGATTACATTTGTACCATATCGCCTTTTCTGATGTGCATATGAAACTAGCACCAAATGAAAAAAAGAAAGATATATCAGCATGTCGCCAACATATCATGCTCAAAAGCGTCTACAAAGGCTGCGACTTTGCAGTTTGCCGTGTGAAATATTCTTGCATTGGCGTGTCTATTTGACGTTCAACTGCACTGCAACGTTTCAGTTTGAAGTGAAGTGACCGTTCGAACTTACATCGAAGGCTATTCATTCCAACCATACCTTTCTTTCCTTCTAATTTCAGTGAAACCTTGAAATTCAGTATTATTTTGACATCGCTGTCCCCGCTTATGTAATACCCCGCCCACCATTGTTAAAGAGATAGTAACAGTAGTAATAATAATCATCGTCACGATATTCCCTACTCGTCGTCTACCCTGCAGTCAGGAACCCTTCTTATTATGTACAATCTGAAATATACAGATTAGGTTTACCTCATTCAATATCCGTACACACAAGCGTTATTGTTTATCACTACGCCGGTAAGCACGGGAGATCCAGAGGAACTGATTTGGTTTTCCATAGCGTGAATGAAAAGATGAAAGAAAACAGTGCTTGCACATCTTTTGTTCAACTGTATGACGCATTTTGTCGCCAGGTTATTACTTTTCTTATTTTTTTAGCGCAGCACATTTCGTTTCCTAAGCGAGAAGGAGCAGCCGGTGCCGTCATAAAGGCATCAACCTCCCCTATTCATCATTTCAATAATAACAAAAAAAGACAGACTCGCGCTATGGGAAGCTCATTCAAGATGCGTTACCAAAAAGCACACATTGCATCTGTAGAGAAATCGAACCCACGACCAACGCCACTGTTGCTGAGTTAACCTCAGAACGGCGTACTGCCTCCGAGGGCAATAACAAAAGTCACACTAAGGAACCTCAGTGATGTTGGCGTAAGCGGGACAGCAGCGTATGCACACACAAGTTCGCGAAACGAAGAACGAGGCCATCTCATATCGTGTAGCGCACTAAAGTAATATGCTCATTGCCCGTGTTCCGGGACAGGATTAACGAGATTACCACCAACGAGCGGATTAATGGAGGACGACGACGAGAGAATTAGGGACGCGCAGGACACGCCACTCATAAGTACAACAGCGGCGGTACCCCAGACGTCGCCGGAAAGAACACGCCCCTAATTGAACGCGCATTATCTTCCCGACCGCCCAAGACGCGGAGTGTAACCTTTTACTCCCTTTCCACTCCCCAATGCCTTTCGTTCCCAGGGGCAGAAGGGAGGGAGAGTCTTTAGGGAGTGACGAAGGAGCACTGGTCTGTGCCAGCGCCTTAAAAACCACCGCGTGATTAGGGAGCAGCGTTAATGTGAAGAAAAGCGAAGCACCGAGCTTTGCTGCGCTACGTACGTCAAGCATATTATACGTATGCTTATAAGAACAAGTACGGCGTAACAACGTGCCCAGCTAGTGCGGGGAAAAAACGAAGCAAAACGGAGGGCGCAAGCGCCCGTGTTATTTTTATGAGGTAACAAGGTAAGGCTAAACGCGGAGCTCCCGCGCATTGCAGGGGAAGGCGAGGGAAGGTAGTATAGGTAGTATAAGGGAGGTGAGGGAGTATTCAAGAGTGTAAAGGAGGAGTCTCAGACCGCGAGGCGATGATTATTTAAAGAAGCGTACGGAGTAAAGAGTAAAGATTAAAAGGAAGGAGCAAAGAGTACCTTAGGCGTTTTTTTGCTCATGCATGCTGCCTCAGTGTTAGGAGCGATGAAGAAAAGGTAAAAAGTAAGAAGAAAAGCAATCAGAGGCAGAAGAAGAGCCTAACAAGAGAGGAGAAAAAGCCAAGTTGTGGGCCCTTAGCTGGAACCAGGGGTGGAACGCTGGCTCTCCGTTAAAAGGAAAGGGGGAGGGGGTGCAGCTAGGCAGAGAAGTAATGCTCCGAAGTGGCTTTAAAGGGACACTGTCCTCACGAAAGGACAACAAAAAGAGAGAGAAAGAAAGAAAAAGATGACCTTTCTCCGGTGGCTAACGTTCTTATCTGCTAAGTGCGCTGCAGCGAGCGCTCGTGGTCTTCTGAGTAGCGTGAATAACAAAAAAAGTATATTACAAACGGAGTCAGCTGCAGGTCGAGTAAAGAGTCAGCGATATTCATTACCTCTTGCAGCAGACAACCCACCTCATATCCACGTAACTCTTTTATTTTTTATTTTTTTTTTCTGTCATCGCGTTTGCGTATGCACGGAAGCATCGCTTCTCGGTTTTCCGCGCAATAAACGCGAAGAAAAAGAGGAAAAACAGGAAAAGAAAGAAAGAAAATTCGGGAATGTCCTTCCCTATTTCCTTAGCGATCCCCCTGAGCCCCTCCCGAGCGAGAAATTCTGCTTCTTCTTCCGTTTTTTTTTTATTTGTACGGTGATAAAGCGAGAGGTTGAGGTTGGAAAAAAAAAAGCCGAGAGATAAAGCTAGTTGAGGAAAGAAAGCGAGAAAGGATGTAAGAAGGAAACGTTTTTGAAGGCGATACGTAATATTTCGCGGACCATTAAGTTCTGCCGCTGCGGCGACTGCGGGGAGTTGAGTCGAAGTCGTCGTGGGGAAGGAGCCGCGGGTTCACTCCCCTTTTTCTTCCCCATCTCTCCTAAAAAAGGAAGCATCCCTAGGGAAGATAAGAGAACGCGAAGACAGGTATACGACGGTGTGCGCGTGCGCGTCGTTAAGAGCTGCACCTCTCGGTGGTATGCACAAGACAACGCGCACCCACAGATGCGGCTTCTCCCCAACTTCCTTTTATTCCTGTTTTTTTTTTTTTGTAACGGCGGACGCGAATTTAATTCTCCACGAAACCGCCCGGCCTGCAGCTCCGTCTTACCGTTAGAGCGTTCCGGAGATTATACGTTCCTTGTTTTACAACCGCGGTTGCACCGAGTGGCTTGAAGTCCGAACAGCTTGCATAACGCGTATAAGACGAAGGGAGATATGAAACGCGCGTGTGCGTATTTGTGAATGCGTGCCTTCTTGTGTGTTTTTGTAAGTGTGAAATGTATGAGGATGCGCTACGTGTGTGTGGTTCTTGATAAAAGATGCGGTCAAGCCGCTGAAGAAGAAACGAAAGGCAAGAGCGAACGAAATTGTGAAATGCGCGTGTTCTCGTGGCCATTTGCCTGTCTTCTTACTTTATCTTTTTTTTTTGCGCGTGCTTGATGGAATAGGTGGTTCAAGCTATATTCTGAAGAAGAAATATGGATGATAATTTGCATAAAGAGAAAAACACGCGATAAGTACACGGTCTTGGTGTGGTTGTTTCTCACACTTTCGTCCTGTGCTTTCGTGTGAGCTCCACGGGTCTGCGTGCGATTCTCGCAATGACGACGATGATGATTTCTTTCCTTTTTTTCTTTTTCAGTGGCATGTACCATAGGGTGTATCCACGAACCGGGTGTTATTATTCAAGAAATACTAACGATAATTGTAAATGAGGAAAAGACAAATATGCAAAAGAAAACATAAATGAAGATTGTAAATTTTATGAAATAGCAAAGAGCGTAGTGAACGAAAGGGGAATATTTTTCCGAGGGGCTCGTTTATATGTTAGACACATCCAAATGAATCGAGCAGAGAATTAGACCAGAGAAAGCATATGGGACTTTAACTGTTGTCTTTAACTGTAAAGCACTAATTGTGACCTAAATTGGAAAGAAATAAAATGGACGAAAAATCACCCTTTCCGTCGGTGGGATCTGAACCCACGACCTTCGAATTACACGTCCGATGCTCTATCACTCCAGCTACGACGGAAGGCGCTTCCCAATCCACTTCGTTGGTTATTTCTGTGCGTGTGATTCCTGGCAGTGTCAGCAAGCGCCGCTGGCTCGGTTACACAGTGTGTAATAGCATTTAATCAGCGTAGCATGAACATGAATAAATATGGACGTACTGGCTCACGCTTCTCTCCGTCTCTCTCGTTCTTTCTTTCAGTCTGAGTTTTGTCAGCGTCGACGCTGTGTACCTGCCCGCAACTTATGACATTTAACTCCAGTGTTATGTGCTGCGTGCGTTCACTGTGTTGGGGAGGCCCACCAGTCAATCTAAAAGAAAGACCAGGACGACGTTTTCCTTATCTCTTAGTCCTCCGCTGCTGACGGACGGAAGGGCGAACGCCTCCCACGCGCGATGCTTGCGCAGCACAAGCCCTGTCTTCCCATTGTGCAGCCCCATCCATTGTTTTTTCTTCGTACCCCTCAAGGCAGTGGTCGCCCCCGATAAGAACTCGCGCACGCGCGCTGCTGCTGCTGCGTCAGACCACATGCGGAAGCAACCGCGTGGGCGACGGGTACGGGGCAGTGTATGGCTCAGCGACACTACGCCGTTTCGATTACCAGCGGAATACGCAATACGGAAAAAAGCTTGCGTACAGTACTATGTATGGATGTATACATTATATGCAGTATCTCCTCGGGTGGTCAAAACCGACCCCTGCACCGCAGCGCCCCCAATAATCACCCGTGCTCTTTCAGCACGCCCATCAAACCTTCCTGATTTACTCTTAACCATATCGAACCTAACAGAATCCTAGTTAAGCCGCCACAGTGGTCAGTGGTTACGGCGCTCGGCAGCTGACAAGACACGCGCGGGTTCGATCCCGGCCGCGGTGGTAGCATTTCGGCATTTCGGTGGAGTACAAATGGGTGCGAGACATGCCCATGCATGCACATGCAAGGCAATTGCAGCCTTGAAGAAAAGTCCGCTTGTCGAAACGTCGGCTCCAGCGACACCCCGTGTTTCAAGGATTTTTCGTTGCTTCAATCAGACAGGCAATGCCGTCAGAATATTTACCTTTCATCTGATAACTTCACATCGTACCAGATCATTCTATCCTATCGCTCCCGATTGAGCGATAGAACTGAACGAACCTTTTGTCCTCACTTTCACTCGGGTGTAGCAGGAACATAAATCGTTTTTGCTGTTCTCTACCTTTGTCTCTCTTGTTCTATCTCTACATCCGCAAAACAACAAAAAAAAACTCTTTTTATGTTTGCAACTGCGGGCAACACGATGCAACCGCGATTGCGCATGGGATGTACGACATCAGTGACAGATATTTGTCTATTTGCGCACCACACGCCCGGTAGCACACGCCGACTCTATCTCTGCAATTCGGGGGAATGTTGAACAGGCTGCGGTTGAGAGCCCGTGGGGCGTGAAAGGGAACACAGCATGTTTGGAGACCGGATAAGGTTTTTGATACGTTCGTTCTTTTGTTTTGTTTTGTTTTTTTTTTGCGCGAAGATACGCACGGATCCTCAGGCATGCCACACGCGAGTGCATACTCCCCGTATTACAAGAGATGATATTGCCTCCTTCTCTAAGAACGAGGTTGATTGATTGATTGATTGATTGATTGATTGATTGATTGATTGATTGATTGATTGATTGATTGATTGATTGATTGATTGATTGATTGATTGATTGATTGATATTTACGTTACTTCAATCGCAAATGCGTGCACTATGCGAGAAGCCCTTGCGGGAAAACTCCGCAATCCATTAACCATACGGTATCTGCAAATCATCGCAGCAGCTTGAACATTCCCGACTTCGTCCCACTAAACTGGAGGCCACATCGGTCACGTCATTCTGAGTGTTGTTCCTGTTCCTGTTCGATCAACGAAGCTTTCGGTTGGTTGAACCAAGTTTATCCTGGGGACTTAGATTTGATGTTTTGGAAAACCGCAAGCTGTAGTCTGCCGGCAAGCAGAGACTGCAAGTGTCCTCCTTGAGACGGACCCGTCTACATGTAGACGTCCACTGAGGTCGCCTGTAAGTCCCACAATTAAGAACCAACACTTCAGGCATTACGCTTAAGGCTTAAAGGCATGCCTTTAAGCTCCACACTTCTTGGTCGACTATATATGTTCATATGGACTTTCTGCGTGTGAAAGGCTCGTTCGGAATTTAACGCATGGACGAAAACAACCAATAGGAAGTGGTCTTTTGGGCTATCTTTTTGTCATCGTCGTCATCGTAATTGTACACACGGTCTGTAGACGTATGGCCAGAAAGATGAATTTTTAACTGAAGACAAAGCGGTCTGCATCCGTTCTACGGCCAATCTGCAAAGCGTCCATTCTTATAGAAGTTCTGCAGAAATATAGGTAGGATGATTTCACAAGAAGATAAAACCCTGCGTTTAAGCTATATGGATTGTCTATATTCAATATGTTTTTCTAAAGTAAATCAACATCCTTGTGGCGCACACGTCATCCGTACTGATGGCCAATTTGATGTCCGTATGCGCGTGCCTTGGACGTTCGAACAGATTACATGTCGTCCAGGCCCGGAGCCAAGGTAACAAGGGGAGCGAGGTTGGCCGAGCGATAGATACAGGCTCTGCGCATGGCAACAGGCAGCGCGTACGAGTCGAAGGGAGACAAAAAAAAAAAGGAAAAAGCAAATGAACGAAGAACGGAAGAAACGAGGAGGCGGTTCGAGACAATTAGCGCACGGGTAGCAAATGAGAAATCAGCGCTCTCCTTATCGCCAATGTGCCCGGAGACAAGGGTCACATCTCTCGGCGGCCAGGCCCAAGACAATGGCTGATGTGTCAGTCAGCTCGCGAAAGGCGTACACGTTTGCGAAAGGCTTTCCGCAAAGAACGCTGTGTACTGCTGTTCTTTGGTTTTTCGCGAGCTTTGGCCAGCAACTTGCACTCCTCCTGCGCAACACTAACTGCGCACTTTGGTTTTGTTTGTTTCGTCTTCCCGTCAAGACGTGCCTCATATTCATAAGTTCAAAACTCTTTTTTTTTTGTTGTTGTTTCCCAGTGCATGGCAAATATTTCTGCATCACCTTGAATTCCGCATGACCACGTAGTGCAGCCTTAATTTGAGTTCTCGATTACATCACGTTTTCGTTCGCGCTACAAAGAAACCCGCTATACATCGAAGGCATGGTGAAACGAAGGCATTCACTATATTCATACAAAATAGTAACAAGCAAACGCATTCGCTATAGCGAATGCGTTTGCTTATTACTTTTTCTATGTATACATCGAAATGAAAGTATAAGAATGGATTCACTGTAACGAAACAAAAAGAAGATTATGTATTTTTTACATCGAAACAGAGCAAAACTAGACACTTCGCTTTATCGAGACGAAAATAAAGAAGACATTCGTTACATAAAGACCATATGTAAACGAAGAGCCATACGAATAACGGCTTCACCATCAATCGGCCAGGAAACGCTTGCGGCTGCACGAATTGCACCGAGAAAAGAGAACGAAATAAAGGTGCCCGCGACGCCTATAAATTTTCTTAAGTAATTGAACGGGAGCAAATAAGAGGGCCGTGCATACAAACGCGTCTTGAAGTCGAGTATATAGCAAACAACGAAATAGGAAGAAGCTCATGGCGGCGTTTTTTAAACCCTCGCAATGGCCCACAAGCCACGAGTGGTATTCAAGAACAAAGGAGAGATCGATTTCTGAAATGAAACAGAGGAAGAATCGAGTCCTGCCGTTGTGAGAAAAAGCAAGAGCAAACGTGCACGCATTGCAATGAGCGGCTTAACGGTGAAACTGCTTTCTTTCTTTAGCGGTGAGAGGGAAGTGTCGTAAATTACGGGGCCCCTTTGTTTGAACGTTGCCCACAGAAAGATGGCGCGCGCATAAGTCACGCATGCAAGTGCACGGAAGGACAGTCTCGTCGTAGCTTGGTTCATTAACGTTATTTCCCGAGACTCGTTCGCTTCCTTGTGCGTGTTGCATACGAGCCATAACCAATGAAACAACATACAATTATACAATTAAGTCAATGAAAGCGTGCATAGGGGATATCATTTGTTATTTTTAACTGTAGCGTAATTATTGAAACCTATATTGAAAGGAATTAAAGTGGACGAAAAGGAACCCTTTTCATCGGTGGGATCCACCTTCGAATTCGAAGGTTGTTGTGGGTTCAGATCCCACAGAAGGAAAGCATGCTTTTTCGTCCATTTGAATTCCTTTCAAGTTAATTCTTAATCATTACACTACAGTTAAAACAACAAATAATCTCACCTATGCTTGCCTTGGCTTAACTGTCTGTTGGATTCACTGGTTGCGTCTAACAAAGAAACGAGCCCCTCGAACAATTCGCCTTCTTCCGTAACGTATATGCGAGCTAGGTATGCGAACATAAGTGTATAGTTCGCGCCCACTCCCACTGCATAATTAATTGCTAATTAATTGAACCATTCCCGCTGACGTCATAGATACATGATAGTTTTTTTATTGTAACCGGTGTCAAAGCGACGCAGGTGTTCGCACACTCAAATATGATGTTATCGTCTAAACAGCCTCATCACAGATATTGTTATGGCGAACGTAGGTGTGTGCCGTGCAGACAAGCTTACCCTAGGGTTATAGCACTGCGTCACTCAAGGGTCTGTACATACGTGCTCTGAGCGAAGGGCTTTTTGGTTAGTCGAAGTACGCACTACAAGCCGAGCACGATGTCAAAGCAACTTTAACCACGCTGTGCTGCAACCAGCTGATTGCATGCCGAGAACGCGCACTTTATACAAAAGGTAGCACCCGATCGATGCTTCTATACTCTACAGGCCTTTAAGCCACCAAACGCAGCTTACAATCTTCCAGCCCCGACATTTTTTTTTTTTTCTAGCCCTGCAGGGACAACGTAGTCAACGCGAAGTGCTGTGACGACGGTGAAGTTGCACACAAAAAAGGAGAGCAGGGTGACCGCAACGTAGCGGCGCAACCAAGCAGCTTTACACCCCAACGGAAGCTAATAACATTATGGACCGTTAGGCCAACACCCCGCCAATCGATATCGCCTTTAAACAACCCCCCCCCCCCCCGCCTCCGCCCCTTTCCCCGTGCCACTTATACGCCCTTGCAACTCTTGCCACATTTCTATCCTAGTTCAACGAAAGGCTACGAAGTATACGCTAAGTCACTTTCGGAAGTCGTCTAACGCCACCACCACCAAGCGACGCGTTCTGAAAAAACGAAACGCAAAACGTAAGCGCGACCCTTCTGGGATCTCCCCGCGTGGACGGCGGCTAATAAGGTCCGAAAAATTACAGGACCTCGCTAGTCCGTAACTCGGTTAAAGGTTCTCTGTATTTTTGTTTTTTTTTGTTTATGTAGTCCGTCGCACAAAACTTCATTGTCGCCGGTACGCAGAGGAAGAGCGCGCACGCGCCCCTCTGGTCAGTAACGTCATGCATGCAGAAGCATCAAAGGAAGAACCAAGCCTGGTTATTGTTGGGGCTAACGCGCGCGTGGCAAGACAGGCCACGAATTTGCATTCGCTCGCACGCGGTGGACAAGAGAACGACGTGTCGACAACATGTCCTTTGCAGCAGCTTCCCCGTTCCTTGTCTGTCGGCTATAGGCGTCCCCACTCTATACCTGCTCCCTAACTCCTTTTTCCCGCCTATGCCATCCCCCTGTGTTTTTTTCTGCGGCGCTGTCGTCGTGTTACGGGTCTAGCGTGCTTGTTTTCACCCTCAGCGTGCATCTCCTCTCGGCGTGCTTGCTTACTCGAATGCATAAACCCGGTTATTTCGCCACCAACCGCGACTGCGGCGCAGAAAAAACGCCGGCTTGAGAAGATGAAGGGCAGCGCCCATGAATAGAACGTCTATGCAGATTGCGTTTTTGCGGCGGAAGCCCCTAGAGGGGGCGCCACTTATGGAAAACGCGGGACACGGACGGCAAAGCAGCTGACATAGCCCCCCCCCCCCCCCCCCCCTGACAAACGAAGCGAATATGTTCTTGCGGTTCAAGCCCTCAACCGGACGAGGTGAGGGTGGGTGGAGGGTCTGGTCAGTTCGCCGCGGCTTCTCCCTAATTATGTCGTCGCTCCCCATATGGAGAGTCGAAGCACTAACAGAAAACAAGGAAGAAAACTGCCTGACTGTCAGGTTGTGTAAAGGGTCGGTCGTTCTGCCGACCAACCGGGACATTCGGAAAGTCTCGCTTCCGCTTCACTCTCCATCTGTCCTTGCACTTCCTATAAGCCCGCGTTGTTGTCCCTAAACATGAACTCGTTCTCGCAGTTGTCCTCATAATAAGAGCCGCCTCTCGAAACTTCCTTTCTCTTGCACTCGATGCGGCTGGACAGTGCTCTCCCTGAAAACGGACGGACGGCTTGTGTTCTTGCCAGCGCTAGAGAGAAGTACGGCGCACAAATGCAAGAGGGCGCGGCGAGCGCGAGTGCGGTCAAAGAGTCGGTGCACGTGGACACGTTTCCTGGAAAATAACCTGGCTCGCTCGCGATTCGATGAATATTCAGTAAGGTGAGCAGCAGCGGTGTTAAACAGCATGCATATAGACGACTGTCTGCGTAGGTCAACTTATGTTGTATGCGCGTCCCTCCGATGCGGGGATGCGTGTTTTCTTGTCTCGACGAGTGCGGAACTAGCTTCAGTCCGCATAAAGCATGGTATGTAGAGTGGACAAGCGTAGTTTTATTAGAAGTTGCTCGGCGTCATTGAAAACAGTGACTATACCAACTTTAGGAGAACTCTTCCGAACACGTCATTCCTGTACGGTCTCTGCTGAGAACGAAATTTGTCTGGGCCAGAAGAAAAGGGAGTAAAAAGAAAAAGAGAAAACACGAGAGAGGCAAAAAGTTTACGAGGCATTTCTTGAGAATCACAACCCAAAATATATTCATCCAGCGACTTGGCGCCGCAGTAGGCTAAACGCAATCCACGTTTTGAAGTAACAACAGGCAGTCAGTGAACTTTGTCTGCAGCTCACATGGAAGACCTGCGTTCCAAAAGATACCAGGAGCAGCTTGGTGTGTTCCGCCTTATCTGATCGTGCGTCAAAGATGGCGGCGTCGCGATGCGATTTGCTATTACGGAAAAACAGAGTAAGAATCAAACGTCAGAGTCCGTAATATTTGGACAGGTGTAACAGTTCAGTGCTGTCATCTAATTGCGTGACATTTGAGAGCAAACAAGGGCAGGGTTTAAGAAAAAGCGACTCTCCACGTCTCCCGACTGAAGCGACGCCACGCGGTGGGTATATACAGCGAATTCCTAAACAGAAGCCAAAGCGAGGGAAGTTTGCAGCGACGTCTGAGATCTTCTGCAGCCGTAGTTCCCGGTCTCGCGGAAATGCGATTGCGCTAACGCCGGGACATGGGGGCGTTCCGAGCGCCTTATCGTCGTCGTCTGAGCGCTGAACGCATGCTCCGCGACAGGCATCATTTAAGCGCTCTAAATTCTGCCGGAATTCACGGAGCGCTCCTCGCTCGGTGGAACAAAGGCAACGAGAACGTCGTCGCAAAGTTTCTTTGCTCCAGCTCGACGGTTCGTCTCGAGATATGGACCGCTGAGTAATGCGCGCAGCGAGCGTCGAAACAAATCAGCCAACGCGTCGACTTTAACTATGCGCGACAGCTTTTGTGAGGGTCGCCCGAAATTTTCGCTGCGTGCCGCTGGATTCCGGGAAAAAGAAGTCCGTGCGCTTACAGAGCGGTGAGGGGGCTTTTCTCTTTGACGTACGAGGGGGGGGGGGGGGGGTAGAGACTGCAACTTGCTTTATGCGACTTTGACACGACAGATGTGTTCAGCTTTTTCGAGCACGGGAGCTAGCGGTCGGCTGCATGCTGTTTGTAGTCACAACATCGCAACCTCGGCGTATACGTATAGGAGTGAAATCGGCGCCTTGATCTCCCCAAGCAGCGAAGAAACTCTTTTTGTAGAGCGGTTACCCTCAAACTTCCCGAAAGCGTCACACTTCCGTACCATGAGTCGCGAACAAAAGGGTGTAGCAGCGTTCAGCGAGAAAACGAGCTTTGCAATCACCTAACAGCGGGAAGCAAAAGGTCGCGTGAGCTATTGTGGCGTTGCCTAAACACTTATTCGCGATCTTCGTGTCTTTGAAATCCCACCCTTTCTCACCGCGGTGGAAGCCACATCTCTTTACCCTTTTGAACGGTAAAGATACACCATAGTGTCGTTTTAAACAATTCTTATGATGGCTTAGAGCTATACGATAACGATGACTCAGCGTTAAACTACCCGACTTTTGCGCGGCATTTTGCTTCTCCGAGACGCAGTACACAACCGTCTATGACGTGTTGCAGATTATCGCGCGAAACATTTCTCCGCCCTGAAGCACAATTGCGCAGTATACCTTATAATGCGGGCGAAGGAGCCCATTTAGCGTATACTTCCAAAGACACATTTATTACACAGAGTCGGGTCCTTTCTGCAGCCTGTGCGTACATGCCTTTCAGAAAGCTGCAAACCAAGCACGGCATACGTCAGTCATCGCTGCGTTGTTTCAAGAAAGGACTGCGTGGCGCCGCCACCAGCTGCGAAAAATCGCGAAGACTGGAGCAAGACCTTCATGCATGGCCTGGCGCCAACATCGAGATTTTATACTATAGATATGTACTGGAGGCACTCGCTCTTCTCGAAATGTTGCAAAAAATAAAAGTTTTAATGTTTCCTAAGCGCAATCCAGCGCGCCTTAAAACAACAGCATCACAAACGCAACGCTGCGTCCAAATTACGGCAGCTGCAGCATACAGTTGGACTCTCGAATCACCGTCGCCTTTGCAATTCGCATGCCTTCACGCTATATATACAATTGCAGCTCGCAAGTCGGAGTCGTGTGTGCAAACCATTAAACCCCACCCCCTCATATGCTCGCAGCTTTGAGCCGCCTCAAAAGCCCTCTTCCTTCCGAAAGGTTCCCGAAACGTTCATTTTTCTTTCTTTTTTGCTTCCTGCAGTTCTCACAGTGCACGACTTCCCCAATCGACGGCTCCTCGTTTTCCCGTGTAGCTAAACAACAAGCGCGACATCGTACGGCGAAGGCGCGCCGAACCGGAACTATACGCAGCACCCCAGTTTTGCGAACGAGGCTTAGGGACGCGGTTAGAGGAGCGTAAAGACGACCGAGATTTCTCTTCCGAACCATTAATAAGCATTAGTTCTCCCTTCCTCTCTCTGGCCCGCATACCGGTCGCCTTCGCGAAGCCGAAACTTTTGAAAATTGTCGGCGAATCGGCAGTGTTCACCTCCGCCACCTCGACCACCACACTCCTTCCTGGCCGTACAGACAGCCGTCCAAAGCGCGGCGTATACAAAGAACAACGGAGGGGATACTTGGAGCAGAACGTTTGAGAGAACGAACGTTCGGTGCATGGCAGTGAGGGAGTGTTCATCCGTGGGAGGAGGCGCGTTAGCGCCAACTGAATGCGCGCTGTGCGCTAACGCTGGTAACGTCGCCGCGTACCTCCGCTAAATCAGCGACACGCAGCTAGAGACGTCGCGTCCGGTTTTATCGCCGTCGAGAGAAAAGAGATCTCGCGGAATCTCGCGCACTTTCCGGGCGCCCAGCAGGCAACCCTGGGTCACGCTACCAAACTGGAACGTGTACTGCTTCAAAGTCGTCGCACTCGTCGGGTGAGCGCCTGGGATTCGCCCACGGCTCAGCAGCCGTCGAACGGCTCTGTCTGCCTCGGCTGCGTGGTGCTGGCGGTGGATCGAGGGTGTGTTCCTTTATACTTTTCGTGTGTTTGGAAAGAAGAACGCGCCAGCAATTTGCGCGGATTATGATATAGCGCTCTCCTCTTGCGAGTGGGCGCGCTGTAGCCGCGTCAGTTGCGTGCAGCGAGAGAGACTCACGAGTTCGCGAGAGTGATCCACTTGAGAAAGAGGGAAAGAACAATGTGCGGTGGCGAACAAGGCGCGTTAATTATTATTACAGCAACTTTCATAGTTTCGAACTCTTCAAGTTGCTCCAACTCTGTCCGACAGTGATTCGCGATACTGCATGCAAAACAGGAGTCATGTACATTTATCATAACGCAGCGTATTATATATGATACGACGCAGCATCTATGATATCATATGACGCAACGTCTGACATGACGCGCGTTTTATAGATCTCGAAAGGAAACTAAAGAAGAATACGTTGACTACTAAATAATTTACGTAAACGTGGAATAAAAGGCGAAATCGTCACCAATGCGCCCCGATTACGCGCGAGATGATGTAACGTTGCAGAACATTTGCTAAAACAACGCGATGCGTCTCTATATGATCCCGTCAAGAAGGAGGCCTCAAAAGGGCATTTCAGCAAAGTTCGAAGAGGAAGGGGGGGGGGGCATACGCGCATACTCGTGCGAACGGCCCACACTATGCACGCAACTGCAGATCAGCGAGCGGGAACGACTGCATATACATATAGTACGGGTGTATCTACGCGGACACGGTTCGTTCGGTCAGCTCTCCGGGACCCGTTGACCGGGAAACCCGGGCACGGCGAGGTAGGGGGTTTGGGCGGCCGTGCGATGTTTGTAAAGGTTCGACAAGAGCGCGAGACTTTGTTGCTTTGTGCGCCTTTTCGCTCGTCGGCAGCCGCGAAACCGTGGAGCTAGGGGATTGAAAACGCTTATAATATAAGCAGGGGGAGGATTACGTCGTCTTGGTAAGTACGCGTGTGTAAACGGGGGAGGGGGCTGCGTCGATAGGGCGCCTTTTCTCGGAAGGTGGTGGTGGTGGTAATTAAACGCGCAGAGCCCCAGAGCCATAGAGAGATGAGAAGCAGCTGCATAACGGAGCACGATGGGAGGTTTTCTGTATACGAAGAAACGAGGCAGCGCTATCGAAAGCCGACACACAGTGTCGCCACTTGGAACCGTTTTGTTCCGTATAAGGAAGGCAGTTCGTGCGCATCGTTCCGCGGGGGTAAACACGGGACGTTTCATTTGTCCGGAGAGTTTTTGGGTCTCTATATATACTCTCCGTTTCATAACACCATGGCTGCGCGCGCGGAGTTCGGAATCCTCGGATCGAGTGCAAATCCCACCGACGGAACAAGAACGGAGTGGTGGTGGTATTGAGAAAGGGGGGATGAATATTATATTCCCAGCCTATAGTTCCCAAACTTAGTCCCTGCGTCCACCAGCTATCTGTCTTTAATTGAGTACGGCGGCGAATGGAGTTCTTTACGCCTACGAAGTTATTTTCATAATGCACGGGGAACGCGCACGTGCATGCGACTCAGTTAGGAGGGCATTAAGGATGAGGTAATAACAGTGTTCCGTTAACAACAAGCGAGCTAAACTGAATTCGAGCAGCTGAAGGGGTGCGGTACTTAGAAGTGACCGTCGGTATATACGGACGAGAGCATCAAGGTTAATTAACGTTAATGTTTGTTGTGATTACTTTTGCCTGGCGCTTTCACCTTTAAACGCTGCTGCTCTGTACAGCCAGCGCCTCCTCTATTTTTAGAGGATGCGCTGGTACAGCATTCGAATTTTTCGATTATATACGGAGTCTATCTAGTAACCGCACCTACGTGTTACACGGCATTGCGAAAACAAAGGTTCAGTATATAGTAGGCAGTTGGACGGGTTGAAGGCGCGATTGCGCCATGAAGCTGCCGCACGCAGAATGCAAGTGCTCACGAAATTGACGAAGCAACCAGCGTTGATCATAAGCATAAGAGAGAGACAGCAAAGTTCTGAACAAACTTTCATGATGAAATGAGCTTAGTATGACAGTTGATCAAATAACTAAAAGACGCCGAAAAAAGAACAAGTGAACGTAAGCCACGTAGGTTCACATTGTTGTTGTTGTTATTCACCCATTTAGTCTGGCTCACACCCACTGTGGGGGATTGGCCAAAAATTGAGTGGTTTTATAAATTGTTTAAAAAACTTTAGAATTGGGCAGTTTATAGAGTGTTGTTCTTTCTTCTTCGTCTTTTAGTCCTCTCAGTAACTGTCATCCCACTCAGTAACTTTTTGGACTGGGTCATACCCAGTCCAAAAACCCACCAGAGTGGGTTTGGTGTGTTCTGGTGTGTCTTCGTGTAAACACCAGACTATAATAGTGTGTCCTGGTGGGAACACCAGACTTTAATAGTGTGTCCTGGTGGGAACACAAGCCCAGTGTTTTGTGTTCTGCTAGGGTACCAAGCACATTTCAACACGAACGTGCACCAACTAGCCCCATTCATTGTCTTGCTATACTGAAGGAACAACAGCCGCGGTGGTCGCGTCACCCGCTTGGCTGGCTGCCGACGTTTTGAGTAACGTCCATGTAGTTCCAAGACGAAGGCAATGAAGGACGCAGCTTTCGGTTTCGGTTGACTCCTGTATGAAAGCAGCTGTCTACGTACGCTCTATTTTGTTAGACTCGCAAGGTCAAGCCCGAGTCCAGTCTAAGTCTACTACCAGACGTTATTAACTCTTTCCAGGGCACAATTGAAGTATATATAGAGCGTGCGCAAACCTGACTGCGCGCTCCCACGCCAGCGAATCATTTTTCCTTCCTCGCCGACCTGCGTCTTCTTAATGCTGTTGACATTGCTCTACAAAAGGAAGAAGAGTGAGGAAGGGGGGCTGCCTTCGTATTTCTTCTAAGTCCCGAGTATAAGGCTTGACGGCAGCTAAGCAAGCGCCGAGCGAAGCCGGAGCAAAAGAAGGGCGCGCACAGCAGCCCGCCGCTGGACGATCGCACGCGTGTTTTCAGCTGCCTCGGCCGAAGAACTGAAACGACCGCCGCCGGGGACCAAGACAAAGGGACAAGAAGGAAAGGAAAATGAAGCAGTGCTCGCGTGCGACTGTTGTAGTAGCGCCGCCATAGCAGCTGCGCAAATAGCCTTCACGGCACAACGATCTCCGGACCCTCCCCCTTTCCCAGGCCTCCACCGATGGATGGGAGGACGGCCATAGTGAGGGTCAACGAAACGGACCTCTGCCTCCGTCCAGAAACTTCCGGTCAGCTCACGCTGATTTGCGCCTTCCCTTTCTTTTCTCTTTTCCTCTGTGCATACGAGTGTTAAGGTGTTCCTGCACGTCACTCCTAGTGTAGAGCGACGTACAAGAGGCGCGAATGTGCCGGGGAAGCGAGCGCCCGTGTTAGCACACGGTGCACTGGCACGATGTGTGAGGTCATTGCATGTTTTATATTGTTGCGGTGCAAGAAAGCTTTTAAAAAATTATGGAGTGGAAGCTTTCACAAGGTCTTAGCAGCGGATGTGAAGCCAGAATTCGCCTGGAGCTTACCTCAAAAGCATGGCCCTCTCGTGTTATACTCAATCAGAGATACAGTGATCTTGCTCTGCTAACGCGAACGATAGCCTAAATATAAAATAAGAGATCGCTGTTCGCGACAAAAGTATTACATCTGGATGAGCATAAGTAACTTGATTTTTTCTAAAATTTGCCAAGTCATTGAGGTTTCTTAAAACCAGTAACACGAAGGTAGCCGATGAGCACTATATGTCGGAAAAATTGGTGTTAAATTCGTACGGCGTGCGAAGCAAACGCTGCTTTTTCTTTACTGTATGCCATCGTTTTGTCGTGCCTGGAGTAAGATGGCGGTGGTATGGCTTCACGTTCTAGGCATAATTTCCACACCAGCAGTTTTTTTTTAAATAAAAACCTCCATGCCTATGATCAAGGTGAAGTTGAGGAAGAAGAGAAGGAGGACGTGGTGGTTCTCTGGAGAAGGGCAACTGCCATACTGACTGCTCGACTATTTATCCCCCTGTATATACCCTGTAAATATATCCGTAACAGTACAGACCTATGTATGCTCGCTGTCAAGGCGCTTACGCTTGTACGCTTCACCGGATCCTTACTTTACAGATCAACACGGAAACAGAAAGTGAAAACCAACAATGGAAAAAGAAAGGAATAATTGAAAACCAAGTGAGTAAGGATCTGACTGTGAGGTAGAAACCATGTCGCGTAGTATCATTAGAAGCCGCCTCAACAGAATCGAATCAAACTGCTGCCGCAACGAGCGCTGACGATCATTTCGGGAATGCCGCAGAAGAAAACAGCAGGACGGCGAGAAAACCATTGGGTGTGGAAAACGGTGGGAACTGTTTTTTCCCGATGCCGTTAATAAAGGTGGCCGTATAAGCGAGCTAAGTGTACAACACACTTAAATCGAGAAAAAGTAAATAAAGAAAACGGAGACGACCGAAGTCCGTGTTGCGAGGAATAACTACGTGCAGAAAAAGAAGTGCGTCGGCGGTCATTAGCCGGTTCGCGTCGTCCTCGCTGGGAGCGCACCCTTCCATCAACTCGGAAAACACCCCCGGAAAACAACACGGAGAACTCGAGCATCATCAGATTGGCAGGGCGGGGTGGAAGAAAATAACAACACTATAGGGTTAGCGCGAAGAGCCAGCGGCGGCCGCTAGAGGGATTTCGTCGCTAGCGACGTTTTCCCCTCCAAGATGAGCCAATCCTCGCTCCACAATAAAAGTCAATAAAAGTCAACGGTGAAGAAGAGAGCGCGAGAGGCGTAAGAAAAAGACCCAAGGTTGAGGGGGCGGCGCTAATTTAGATACACGGTCCGCTCCATCGTCACCCTGCTTGGTGGTGTTGCTTCTGCTGCCTCCGTCCGCACAGCGTCGCTGTTGTTGATTTTTACGTGAACGCTCGAGGTTTCCTTGGGCCTTCTAACCTTCCCCCACACGAAAACCCCTTGCCTCGCTGCCGCACAAGTCGCGTCGTTCCTCCCGCGCTGCCTCTTCTCGACGGTAATTAACGAACTGAGCTAGTTGCGCCTTCTCAAAGCTCTCATCTAGGACGCTGAAAGCCATCCCCGTACAGTGGCTCCACCTACACGCTCGCCCGTCGACGTGAAGCGACGTGAGAGGGCGTTCGCTTGTTTTTCTCGGTCTCCGCTCTCAGTGCCACGTTCCTTCCTCCTCTCCTACTTAATGAACTCAGGCCGCAAGAACAAGAGAGCATCTCTTCTCGACGTCCGTGGTTCCCGAAAAAGAAGGACAACGGGCGCGGACAAATAATAAACAACGCCGGCCCGCACGACGGGTGAGGCCCGTTCGATGCGAAAGTGGAAGAAAGGCGTCTGCCCTGCAGACCCAGCTGCTCTTATCTTCGGCCTCACTAACCCTCCTCCACCACTCCGCGCAACCCCAGCCTCCCTGTTCTCCCCAACTCCCCCCACCCCCCTCCCCGGCGGCCGCTCGCTTTGCGAGAAACAACAAAACTACTGATAGTAGCGAGCCCCAGTGTATAAACGCGGGTGTTCGCAAAAACAAACAGGTGGGGAGCGAAGGCGTGTTGTGCGTACGCGTGTATCACGTGCAGTTGTGTGTGTGAGAGAGAGAGAGAGAGAGAAAGAGAAATAAAGAAAGAGGCGTGGGAGACAGAGTAACAGGGAAAGTGCTTCTGCGTCGGTTCTTCCCGATTCCCTCGCGAGCGATGGTGCGTGGCCGGCGCGAAAAACTCAGCACGAGCCGAGTGCCTGAGCACAAACAAACAAGCAAACAAACACGGTATCATCGTCCCAACGTTAGCGAGTAAGCAAAGCGAGCTCTTTTCCTCCTCATGCCAAGCTTCTTATCACGCACTAAGCGGCGGCGCCGTTCGTCATTGGAAGCGATCATCTGCCGCGCCTTCAACTTCCCCCTTCGTTCCTCTTCTAAACGTACACAACACCCGATCACGGCCCCACGATTCAAACACACATAGAACCCAGTGTGCAAAACAGAAACGCAGTACACGAAACAGCGCTTGATTTGAAGTCCCCTCCCTTCCTTGACGTCATTACTTTTTTTTTCTTGCGTCGAAACGCCGAGGAGGTCATCGGGGATCCTTTAAACAACATCGCTTGTCTTCAGCCACGCGAATATCACCGGCTTGGCTTGTGCTGCGGGTCCGAATTAATCGTACCCGAGAGCTCTCCTCGTACTCGGTTCCGCAAAATCAAACGAGACAAAGATTTAGTGGGGGGCGGCGCGCGGCAAACAACCACGACCGGCACTACCAACCGCCAGCCGGAGCTAATGACAACGTGCATTCAAGAGACAGGGAGAGAGCCTGCAGAAACTGCTACTGAGAAAAAAAAAAGTAAGGCACCGAGCTATAGCGCAGGAAAGGGCATACTCGGAGAACGGACGGGCCAAAACACGATTAAGACTGGCAAACAGCATTACCCCTTCACTAATACACAAAGCTCATTCGCGGCGAACGCTGCTAGCTCGGGCTGACTTGCTTCTGCCATCGCCCCTTCTGTAGTATCTCCTAGAGAAGTACGCATAACGTACAGCGAGGACTTGGCGGCGACTCCTTTCCCATGATGATCATCGCTGTCTGTTTTCTGGTTCATCAGAGCGCCGCCACGCGGCGCGCACTACCGCACCAAACAACCTAGCGGAGGCGGTGAGTGGAGGAGGCAGGCTGCAGCAGCGCCCCCCCCCCCCCCCTCGTTCCCGCTCGGCGCCAATCTTCTTCGTGGCTGACCGCGCGTTTGCATCAACTTACGACAATGACCGTTGTTTTGCGGAGCGGGCGGCTTGCTTATCTCTTGAGTAATTTCGACTCGGCTATGGCTTGGCCTCGCGCTAACGTCCTTCGCTCTGCGTTAGTTGAGGAAGCCCCGGCCGGGCCTTTCACGCCTTGCAAAGGGGCCGGGATGGAGGGGACGAACGAGCCATACACACAGCGCGCATTGTTTACGCACCGTTAATGTCATGTGCGGGGTTCAGGAAAGGCGCGGTTGTTCGTTTTGTTGTTGTTGATGTGTTTCTTCAAGACATTTTTTATAGTGTGCGTCTGATTGCGCCGGTCCTGCCGTTTGCTTGCTTATAAGAAACGCATAGTGTTTTTTTTTTTTCTGTTGCTGATAAAGAGGCGCCTGCACAAGACACTAGGGACAAACTAGGATGGACTGAACGTCTATAGAAGCTAGATTGCAGAACTTAAGTGAACGTTCGGCATAGATCGTCTGTTTTTATGACGATGACTGTTCTGTTGTAATGAACGTAACGCGTGACTCACTAATGACCATGATTAAGTGAAATGCAAACAAATGACAATTAGAGTGAAAAGAAAGTAACAGAGAGACAGCGAAGAAATGACGAACGCTTATTCCCTGTCTTTTTTTCACCTTCCTTTCCACGACTGAGGAGTACAATGCTGTACAGTAAAAAAAAAAAAAAAAAAGAGAACCAAACGTCATTTGAAGAAGCTTTCGAATGAGCTTTCTGAAAACAACGAACTCCTGTCTGCAACAAAATACTATGCAATTGCCTTCGCTGTGCCGCCCTCCTCCTTTTCTCCCCTCTGTGTTCATCTCCCTTGCATTGCTAATAGCAAGAAAAAAAAAATGAGAGAAACGGATGAGGCTCCATTCTATTAATGTTTACGATCGCATGAAGCTAACAGACAGTGAAATCATAAAAAGCGTAAGCAGAAATACCCTTTCGTAGGGTCGAACTGTACGAATGATAAGGAAAAGAAACGAAGGTGAACGAAAGGAGCAAACAGCATGGAACCCTAATGGAAACCCTAATCCACATTTTAGAACATGAACGTCTACGATCGTATCCTATTTTGATACCTCTCGCGAGCAATTCATCATATTGTGCACTTTCTTGGGTACTAACGTACTCGAGACCATAGGTATTTGTCACGGGATGAGTTAGCCAGCGCCATTAAAGGCCGTAGCGGCGGTTTTAGAGCATCGTTCTATGCGCAGCAAGCAGCACGGTCTCAGTGACATTACGGAGTAAATGCGTAGTAAATACGTCGAACGTCAGGAGAGCCGAGACGAGCGGTGCGTCGAAACACTTGTACGCCACTTCAAGCATTAAAGGCCCGCCAAACTGCAGACCACCTCCATATTACCCCTTCCATCGTTTCACGTGGCTGAGTCGTCTCTCCAGGCAACTTAGGTCAAATTGCCGTATTTCTCAAGCCCGTCTCTCGCTCTTCCTCCTCCGCTCAAAGCCAGAAGACCTGCTTAGACTCTCAGCAATTTTATGGACTCCTCCCACCCCTCCCCCCTTCTTTACCCAATCCCCGACTACCTATAGAACACCACGCTGTACGCACTACGCAGCCAAGACGCCAGATGCCCCGGCTTTTCCCGAAGGTGCTCGCCCGCTGAAATCAAGGCAGCCGGCTCCTCGCAGCCAAGCGAAATTAGCGCGAGCGGAAATTATCCTAATTAACGAAGCGAGCGCTAGTTCGGAGGGGGGGGGGGGTGCTGTTGCGAAGAAGGTTTCGTTGCCGAGCACTTGCGCCGCTCCCTAAAGGAGGCTGCGTTGCGAAGGCTCGCAGGCGCTGCGGAGAAGCTAAAACGTTGTTGTAAGGCGCGCGGGTATTGCGAAGAAGCCCGCCTACCCTGAGCGCTCTCTCTTTCTTACTGTTTTCCGTATTTAATTTTAATGAACCTAGTCGGCGGAACGCACAATTTAAACGCGATAAACTCTGGCCGCTGGCGCCTTACGGCTGTTAAAAGGATCGAAGGAACGTTTTCGCGGAGCGCGCGCCTTCAGTGTGCACACGCGTAATTCGATTTCGCGGGGTCATGCTGCACCGAAGTGCAAGAAGAAAAGGATCGTCTAAAAGTGAATCCGATTCTCCAGATTTTGTGGTCGGGTAACGCTCAAGTGCGCCAGGAAAATCTGATTCCCCTAGGCTTAGAAGGTTGATTAACTGCGGATATTTAAAAACGTCGCAAATAGTGTCATTGTTAATAAGGAAGGAGGGCACGATGTTGTGGCTTCCTTTTTTTCTTGTTCTTTTTTCATAGTTGTTTGACAGGCTTAGTTTACACGCAATTTTTTATACGTTTCTCGGTAGCCGCTTTCGTGGTTTCATTAAAATGTGGAGTAGGATATGTCCACAGAACGTTTCCTGGTGCTTGGGGCTTATTTAATGTTTTTTAAAAATATTTTTACAGAGTTGACGTCTAGTTTAATGAATGCGTGCACACTCTACAAAGGTGATGCCAGAAGTGTTGCTGATTGAATAATAATAATAATAATAATAATAATAATAATAATAATAATAATAATAATAATAATAATAATAATAATAATAATAATAATAATAACAAAGGTAGCTCGCAGGGCAAAAGTAAGAAAGTACTGTCAGTATACAACCTGTTTAAATATTATTTGTTTACATTTTTTCTAACACAGACTGTTTTTTCAATTAGGAAGCGCACTAAATGCATACGTAATACAAACAAACATACAAATAAACAAAACAAAACAGTGACGCCAGACGCGGGCCTCCTGGAATCACGGGATATCCTGACAGAGAATACAGAACGGATGGAACGGGCCGTATTGACTGAGCTCAAGAGTATAACGGGAAAAATATACTGGCTAAGAAAAAAAAACAACAACACTGAAATAGAGCGTCCTGAATCAGCATTTATACACCGTCGCACAGAGTTATGAATGTTCTCTTTTGGGACGGTCACGTGCTGTGTCGCGAGGGCACGCAGACTGCCCGGATCAGTGACCGAATCGAATACGCGCACACGATGCTGCATGCGAACCGCTGCGCTTCAAAAGTGTTCAACAGAAAGCCGCCGCTCCAATTCACCACTCGTCACCGCAGCGCTGCAGCACTAGAATGCTTGAATGCGCAACGGGACTCGAGCGAGATCAATTGAATACACAGGATGGACTGTACACTCTTCCTCGCCCGATATACGGTGAAATCTCGTTGATACGTTTTTTCACGGGAACCGGAAAATAAAACGTATTATGCAAAAATCGTATGAACCAAAGAGGTTGAAAAAAAAAAAAGAGAGGAAAATATGCATACTCCTTCAGTAACTCACTTTTATAGAGCAACATTGAAGTAGCTGGTCAATTCGCGCTGCATTTTCTTTTTGCGGCGAGAAGATCGCCTAGCAACGATGTTTTCCCTCAAAACCGACGCTGCTGCGTCCTCAGCGGCTCTGCAACGTGCAGATCATGGCTTGTTTGAACGCGGTTTAGGCTAGTGTACTGAAGAATAAACGAAGGACTTCTAGATATATCGGTCAAGGTCCACTTTCGTAGTCGTAATACCCAATCTTGGGCAAAAATGTGATCGTATTAAACGCATGAAAATGCATTATTGCCAAGGGAGGTTGGTCGGGAATGAAACGAAAAACGTATTATGCAGAACCGTATCAACGAGTTTTTTTCACTGAATAGGAACGAACGCGACAACTTAAGAACTAATGCAGTGCGAGCTCGGTCCCCACAAAAGTGTACTGGATCTGCCTGTTCCGTTCGCCTCCACGCGTTGAAATATAGTTCCGGAACCGTTAGACGTCGATATTGGGGAAAGTTCACCATCACCATGACGTCACAAAAGTGAGCAAACGATGTTGGTTGACGCATCTGTACGAGTTCTATTTGACTTGGACGGCGTTGCATTTGTCATTGCCGTCGATAACAACCAAGATAAGGACATGTTCAGAAGACTTGAACTGTGTGAAAATGAGCACGTAGGCGTGATTGCCTGCAAATACTTCCTTTATACATATTGCCCACTATCGCACGCGAACCTAAATGGAAGCGTTGTTTCATCGCCACGCATAATTTCCAGCTCTCACTGAATGGATGACGTGTATATAGCTTTGGCGAACACACTGCTCCTGCCTAAAACGTATTCCACAGCACCAGTTGCGTCAATGAAAGAAAAAAAATAAAAGAATAAAAATGCGATCCGGTCATTATTATCAAGCGACACTAATGTACCTTTAATTCAATTTCACTTGCTTTGAACGCGTCTGACACGATATTTACTGTGCACCGTTATACCACTAGTAAACAAAGATCAAGCATCTAAAGATACGTTTTCGTCGAGTCCAGGAACTACGGACTTATTAAGCAGCACCCCAGCTGGCTTCTGGGACGGTGCGCACGTGCCGAGAGAGCGGCGGGTACTGTTGAGCGTTACCGCCGACAGGCGGCGCCACCGTGCCACCCTTGCGGATCGATCTGGATTCGCACCGGTTGCACAGAACGCGTTTTCCGCGTGCGGTGAACACAAGCCGTCTCACACTCGGCAGCAGTAGCATTGTAATGAACATAGGTGTGCGCAGGGTTCCCCATCAGGGGGGGGGGGGCGAAGGTTCATCGCAGCGCCCCCACCCCCCCTTGTAAGTCGATGTACGAGACAGATTTTGCACCCTCCCCCACTCTTAGCTGACTAGGGGGGTCAATGTATGGGGCAGATTTTGCGCCCCCCCTCTTAGGTTATTAGGGGGAGGGCGGCCGCCCCCCCCCCTGTGCGCACGCCTATGGTAGTGAATACCGTCTCACATTGTTACCGACGGAGTCCATTAAAATAGTTAAACCTGGAGTCACTGAAGAAAGGAAGTTGAGGCTCTTTGTAGGGAATGATGGCAGGGAAAATTGAGGCGTACAGACAACGGATATAAGGAAAACACACGACACTAATAGGGAGTGTCTACTCAAAGATCACACAGTAACGCAAAACGAAAGGCAGAAACGCAGAAAGAAAGGCAGACGCACATGCCACCATAGCGACGGATGGCGCTGCCATTACTGAGCATGCGCAGATACGTTTTCTGTCTACCTTCTTTTCCATTACATCGCGACCTTTCAGTCGATAGCTGTCGTGTGCGTTGTCCGTTTCCTTTATCTTGTGTCCGTGTATACACACCTAACTTCCACACCGAACGTGTGATTCTTGGTGCAAACAATGACAGAAGGTAAATATATAAAAACGGGACCATGTTTTCGTTCCGTCCCCTTCTCGTGCGCTCTAAGAAATAGTTACATTTTCATGACTGAACAACTATGGCATATTCCATGATTTTTGTGCCTCATATGTGATTGTTCGATGGACAAATATGTCTTGGTAGCAAGGAAGTCAGCATAAGAAGGACCCCGTACAGGAGAACATCGGCACACCTTTGGGTGTATTTCATTTCTTCCATTCAGTACGTTGACAAACGACTCTGGCCGGTACCGCGAAAGTCTATGCTACGACTGATACACGCGTTAAATGAGCCGTTCTCCACAAGTGCATACTGTCGAACATACGCGCGATTAAACGTGTTCAAGACTGGCGTTAATATGCGATAATGAACGCCGCTCGGCTTGGGTAATCTGTTTGCTCGTGTCGCGGTCGACCAACGAGCGCCTTCTTGTCCACATATCTTTTATGTCGGCGTCGAAAACTCCAGAGGTGGGCGCGTAAGACCACGTCCAAACGGCCAGTTAAAGGACAATGCCCCGGAGAGCTAGGCTATGTAGAGTGCGCGGCGAAGACACAGAAGGAGCGAAACGCATTCAGCGTAAGATGATCGACGCGCCCCCGCTCGGAGGAGTTCGGCGCTACTCGAGCGGTCAGTGATATAGAGAGTACTTGGCGTCCCCGCGCAAGTCTCCAATCTATACAAAGCCTGGGAAGGTCCAAGCCTCATCACTCCGTTTTTCTAACCGTCATCAAGCAAACTATCTCGTCCACGCCTACCCCCCCCCCCTTTTTTTTTCGGACACTGTTTACAAACTGGACTGGGGTCAACCCAAGGGCCGCTGTAAGAAGGAAGGGCTGTCCAGACCGACGCCCCGGTTCGGGCAACTATCTCCCCAGTTTTGGCCAGCTGTTCTCGCAGACACGTCAACTCCCCCCACTCCCCCGCTTTCCTTTACGAACTGAAACTGCGTCCTGGATACTCACCTCCCCCACCTCTCAACCTACCGCTGTTCCCCCTCCCTTTAAAGAGGAGGTAGATATACAGGGTTTTTTGCCCGGTTGCCAATCTCCGGTTAAATTGCCCGCGCGTGCCCCCTAACACGGTGGGCGATAACGGGACCTACGCGTTCCCTTTCTTCTGTCATCACGAGTGATGCAAGGAGGAAGACGAAGAGGACGAGGGGCGTTGTCTGTGTGCGTGTGCGCACCGTCTGTGTATATACACTATATCTTTTCGCGGGGCTCGGTGCCCTGACTGCCAAGATGCATAAAAAAAAAAAAAACCTGACACCGCAGGGGCCTTAAACAATGGCCTAGCTCGAGCTCTGCGCGCACTTAAGACGAACTGCTGAACTTTCTATCGCTGACAGCGGCGTCGACGACCAAAACACCCCGAGGCAAGCAAGCTTCGCGGACCGGCGTGCTCTCGCTTAAATTTACCGCTTATCGGCCTAGTTCTTTTTTACTGATTTACTTTTCGACGACGGGAACCGCGCGAGTGCTGAGGGAATATAAGAAGGAGAAGAAGGGTATACCAAAGGAACGCAGTCTACAACACCCTCGGGCGAAGCTTGCAGCTCGAGTGGCGAGAGGGGCCTTCCACCACGAGAGGTGGTGTTTCGGGCACACTTGTGACGTTGAGTTTTTGACCGAGAAACTGGCGTTTTTATATGGCCTCTTGGGACCCGCACATTCACAACGGCGTGTTCTTGACAGCGAGAGCGCTATTTGCAGTCATTTATTTCGAAGCCACCTGTTTTGTCTGTATCTGGAATAGCTACGAGAACATCTTATAACTCAGCTGGCGCACTTGACAGGGAGGTTCGCCTTTCGTGCCATGCACACGTGCCTCGTCCTCAAGTTTCTGCGGTTTACGTGTGAGGGGCGCATGAGTCTTCTTTTTCTTTTTTTAATCTTTTCTTTGCTTAGTACTTGCGAAGCTCTCTCAACCAGCTCTTCCGACAAAACTGTGCGGTTGTTCCGATACCATACAGCTTACGAACACATCTGTACGCTTTTTCGTTTCTTGCAAAATGGTTACGTCTTACATTTTCAGCGAAACGAAACAAGCCCGGCATGAAACAAACGCGGACGCACGAAGTCCCGGTTTTCGCAAATATCGGTCCATCAACCATTATTTTGGTAAGATTCGGAAGCTGCTTGCCTGTAATTAGTGTCCACTTGACACGAAATATTTGCGGGCAATTGTGGCGAGGTGTCCGAAATTACAGTGTAGTTGTAGAACATTTTAAGTGTAATTTGCAGTTACATGTACAACATAGTTTACAGTACAATTTACCATTACAATTTACAGGTCGCAGCAACCGGACCCGATATGGAGCGAACAACCGCCACTATATGTTTACAACTGAATAACTTTGACAAGCTTTGTGGGTATCAAGCGATTATGCTATTCGTACATGTAAACAGACAGAAAAAACGAAAAAAAGAAGCTACAGGAGGAGCATATCGCAGATAGAGGAGACTCACCGAAAGTTGGAGAACCACTTGACGAGCTGCGCGGTGTTGTTCTTGTTGAAGTTGATGTCCGGGAAGTACATCTTGAGGATGGCCGAGCTCGGGTACCGCACGTAGAAGAACATGAGCTTGGCCTTGCGCAGATGCATGGGCGTCAGGGTGGTGGTGTAGCCGCCGCCGCTGCCGACGCCCCCGAGAGACTTGAAGCCCGGAGAGTCCGAGGCCACCGAGGCGTTGTCGCCCCTGCTGCTCCCGTGGTTGCCGCTCTGGCTGCCCGGGCCTCCCGGAAGACCGGCCGCGGCCGGAGCGTGGGACGAAGGGCCACCGGCTCCGTTGAAGTACCTGCGCAATGGTACAAGACCGCGTGCATTTGAACGCTAAGTATAAAGTGCGACCGCCGAATAGTAGCTGTCGAATCGGATACCGAATAAGGAAGAAGAAAAAGCCGAATATCGCTAGTACCATGACCTATTATTCCGAATATCGAAAAAAAGATGTTTTTTTTTTTTTCACAGGTCTCATTATTTCAAGGTTTATGCAGAAAGTCACATGGTCCTTTGTGCAGTTGCCTAAGGTGACTGGAGGCGAAAGCCATATTCTTCTTTTTCTTCTCGGTCGACTGTACTTATCCGCCGAAAGCTTCCAGCACCCAACGTGGTTTTGCAGTGCCTCCGGGATCGGCCCGCCTTTGACCAGCCGACGATGTCGTAAGATGACGTCATCGCGTGACGTCACAGTGATGCCACAAATTTTGGCAACCTTGTTACGTCATGATGACGTCATATGGGGACGACATGATGTGATGATTTTTTTGCATCGCTCGTGTTTGCGCCGACGGCCACTTTTCGCGTCTGAGAGGCATGTAAGGCCTCTAACTTTAAAAGTTAGAAACATATGCATCACGCCGCAAGCTCATCCGTGCATGTGTGATTTACATTTACTCTGTGCTGAGACTGACACGAAATTTCGACTAGTTTCAGAAAAAGAGAGAGCAAAGAGGAAGGCCAGAAGGGCAACAACAGCAACATTGTTAATTGCCCACTTTCTTCAAGTCCATTATAAAAGCAGTGATTATAACGCATATACACAAGAGAGACAATGAAAGTCAGAAAACGCGTGACGGCGAGATGAGAAATATGTCGAGAACATTTTACGTATACACCGAAGATCCTAAAAAAGAAAAAAAAGGAACAGGAATTGTTCTCGGTACCAAGTCGAAAGATCAGTCAACAACGGCAGGATGAAGTCAAGTCACTAATTTTCGCTCGGACACGCAATTATTTATAATTTTGAAATAAAAGTTACCTTGGCCATACCTCACTCGAACAGATAAGTTTCCGCTCCCAATTCTTTTTTCAGTCGGTATTCCGAAACTTTTGCTTATCACGTCGGCACTTTACGGGCGCCACGTTGACGGTCAGCTAGGAAGTCGAGTTGCTGTACCACACACTAGAACGTATAACGTACTCTAACACATCAGTTCACTTGAGCGTCCTTTCCGTTTCTTATTGTACAGACACTGTTTCCAAGTGTTCGTAGCGTCCTTCGATGAAATGAACTTTTTCTAAACGTAGCATATCGGGACCGGTTACCGCTATCCCATAGTAGGGTGTGTAGGATACCCGAAGTCGTGAAACCATTTGTTCGAAACGCAGTCATTATACTATAGGGGTCTCAAACACGCGGCCCGCACATGACTTTCTTCATCCCATGCATTTTTTTTATTTTCTTAATAAGTATGTTCATGAGCTACTCAGACATGACTAGTCTCAAGCATTTCCTTCGTCGTGCACGCCATGCGGTTACCATATGTTGAAACATAACCGTGGAACAAAATTAGCATAGCCTGCACTGGCGGCGCAATGCTAAAGACACAGCGTAGTTGATGGACACCTATGTAGTCCTGGCTTTCGCTGTATTGCTAAGTTCTGCAAATTATGGCTTTGTTTCTTCCTCTATTTTCTATCTTCTCTCTGTACTTTCTACGTCTTTCTTTCCCTGTTTATTTCTATTTATTTATGTTTCTCTCTATTTGTTTCTCTTTATTGCTCCTTCTATATTTCCTCCTCTTTCATCCGTTTCTTTCTCTATAATTCTTTGATTCTCTCTATTTGTCTCTTTCTCATTCTTTCTATGCTATGCTTTACTCTCTTCCCTCCTCCTCTCCAACACATCTCTCCTCCTCCCGCTCACTCTCCTTCCCCACACCCTTACTACACTTTACTATAGAAAGGATATACTATTTCCTGTTAGCGTACCTGGATAGCCGAGCGGTTAGGACGCTCGCCTTCGGATAGAGGGTACGCGGGTCCGAATCCCGCCTCGTGAAGAATTTTTTTTTCGGGCAAGAATTTCTCTCTTTGTGTTTTTTTATATATCTTTCTCGCTCCCTGTACTCGCTCTCCCACCCGTCAGGGTTATTACAGGCCACGCCGGAGAAATCGGCGCACGTACGTGTTCTGGTGCGAAGCAGAAGAGGACGAAGGTGAAGAAGAGGATGTAGAGAGCGAGTGCCGATTCAAGATGATGATAGTTTTGGGCCACGACAGACATTTTACGCCGACCTAGAACAGCTTCGCTGTTAAAAACTGCTTATTTCAGAATCGGCGTACAGGCTTTACTCATCTTGGAAATCGGTATCGATATGTTTCCCGATTTCTGACGCCAAATGCCCTTCAGAGATATGGGAAGGAGATCAGATACGGGAAAGGCCTTTCTTGAAAAAGCAACGTTGGCTGACATCTTGTTGGAGCTGCCCCTCCCTCGCTCCAGCCTTCTTCACTGACCTGGCCCTCGCGAGACTAAATTTCGTGACTGCGGCCCGCTAGCTGAGGTGAGTTTGAGACCCCTGATATAGTACTTAAAATCATCCATCTTCTTTTTCTAAACACACGCTCCATGAACTGCTTTTCGGGACGACTTGCTGCTCTCTGATGTCATTGCAAAGCGGCCTGAATAGCACATTTCATCTTGTGGGTTCCGTGGTTCTCTGTATATAAGCATGAAAGGCTGTACATCGACATGAATGGATCCGCGATTGATCAAAGGGTGCTGAGAACGCCCGCCTCAGGGTCGCTGCTCAGGAGATCTTGGTGTGTCACGGTATCCACATTAAACATTAACAGCACGAGCGAACTTTTTTTTTTCCGTGATAACCTGGTGTTTTCTAAGCGTGCACCTAAATCTAATAAAGCACACGGGCCTCTAGCATTCTGTCCCCACCGAAATGCGGCCGCCACAGCCGGAATTCTATCCCGCGACCATCGAGTCAGCAATCGTGCACCATGACCACTATAGACCACCGTGGTGGGTTACTGCAAGATGTGGAATCGTACCAACGCTTTCTAGGATCGCTCGGACACGTTTGTCATGCTCATAAAACAGATGAGAGAGCCCATTGAAAGTTACGGAAGTATATTTGATCAGTATACAGGCGCTTTCCCCTAAGTAGCTGATTGGTTTTGTGGGGCTTAACGTCCCAAAGTGATTCAGCCCATTAGAGACGCCATAGTGGAGGTCTCCGGATAGTTTCACAGACAATTTGGTCGGGCTAGTTGGTAATTATTCATCGTTGTAGGTAGCGCGAAGCTTTCACTAAGGACATCTACAAAAATGACTTGTGCTAAGCGCTTTGTGGTCTGTCCTTTTTGTATCTGTCCTCAGTAAAGTTTCACGGCTACTTACAATGATGGATCACTTCGACCAAGCGCCGCTCTTTTAAGGTGCACTGAATCGCACAGTACACGGGCCTCTAGCATTTCGCCTAAGAAGCGGTCGATTCCGAAGGCGCCGAAGAATGTGTAACAAAACCTAAGTTAGAAACGTCGTCGTTTCTGTTCAACTGAAAATGTGCGCAACGATGCGAGATGGCACTAAATGCCGCCAAGTATATGCACGCGTGCAGGACAGGAACTCACACGTTCACATACGACGCAAGGCACGTCTTACCACAACGTATGTATTGAATTACTGAGCTATAAGCCGAGGTATAGCGAATTACACTTGTGAAATAAACCAATCGGGCCACTTTTATATTGCAAGAGAAGAGGGTTTGGTTCGCCGCGTGGGATATGCCGGAAAAGACGGGAATCTCGCAAGACCGGTGGCGATGCTTCGCTGCAGTTTCAGCGCCATGCTTAACATGAGTTTATGGGGTTTTCACCGCTTCTGGTCTATATAGTCCATAGTTGACCATTCATTCATCGAGAATGAATAATTATGTCGGAGTTAAAGCGGAAGCATGACACTCGAACTGGCGAGCTTCTAATTTTTTTCTCGGTGCTAAATCATCCCAAGTACAAAAGGAAAAAAAAAAAAGATCCATATTAAATGCGTGTCTCACCGTGACGAGCTGAGATTTAATTGGACACGAAATTCGAAAGGAGAAGAACACGCCACTAATCTTATCGAGAAATAACGAACCCATAAAATAGGCGAAATCGGGGTACCGAAAAATTACTGTAAACCACTGTAAACAGCTGTTATGATATTGTCTTTCTGTAGCGTTCCTTGAAGATTGAGGTTTCTTGACAGGCAAGTCCTTCGCACTTGCATGAGAACGTTACGCACTAAAATAAATTAAAATTTTCCTCTTCTTTTCTTTATACCCGAACAAGCAGCAGTGGTAATTATTCTATAAAGACAGGGCGTGCAAACGCGGACACAAGAAAGAAGTCACGAAAAATAAGTCACAAAAGCGGCGTTTGTGGTGTCGTGACTATTGTGCCCGTGTTTGCAAGCCTTGTCTTTTTAGAATGAATACTTACCAACTAGCTCAGCTCTCTGTTATTCTAAACTGGAAATTACATAGTGAACTGAGTTGTCATTTTTCGCCAACGAATGACTACCAAAAAGAAAAGAAAAAAACTCCGTAAACAAAAGCTCTGATGCAGACAACATTTGTGAAACTGCCGTTTGGTCTCTCATAGTTTGGAGCTGTAGGAGAGGATGCTTCGACAACGGCTGAGCGGATAACGAACAAAAGCGCAAAAAAAGCAATTATCGGAGGTCTCATTTTCTCTATCTAACTTTTTGATGCAAATACCACGGGCGGCAAATTAAATCCTGAACATACTTGAATAAACGCTTGAATTTGTCAACAATAATTGTTTCAGCGTGTCAGTTACCTTGATGTTCTCAGATATACCGCATCATTTGTTAGAGGATGTATCACTCTTGCAAGTGTGACGGTCTTAAAAGATCAGTGTCACTTTCAAGCTCAAAACAATAATGAAGAAAGGCGCACAGAATTGAGACAAGAAAAGGTTCCAACGGTGCCTCACACATCTGAATGGTTATGAGCTCAAAACGGTGTGAATTGACAGAGGTTTTGAATAGTTTTTTTTTTTCCGCAATTTTAGTGGAACTTACTTGCCCAATGATTACTGAAACAACTGAAAAGGGTGGCTCCGCGGTTGGAGCAATTGTTTGAAAATTCTTGAAGACAATAGCTGGCTACAGCTGTCAACGTTAACGCAACAAACAAACAAACAACGGAAAAAGCTGAAGTGCTACGTACGGCCACCCTGTGGGGAAATTACATTTCGTCAATACGGGACTCACGCAAAAACTGCCTGTTCCTCTTCGCACTTATGCGATCTGGCGAGAAACCAGTTGTGCATATGGAAACTAATGGCCTGAACGTAAAACAAGGAGTCGTACGCGGCGCTTCTAACCTTAATACGACAAACCTACTAGAGCTCAAAGCTTCACCCTGCGAATGCGTATGAGTGTGCACTAACAGCACACTGGTAACGTAACTTGACCACACGGTCTTCATAAAGAAAATAGTCAAAGCCTTCCTATACCTGGAAGTTAGCGTACCGTTGTTATGTACCTGCATATGAACAGTATATGTCAGTTCAACACCGAAGAACATGTCAGAAATATTGGGACCGGGCTTCTCCTGTTATTTTCCTTATATTCTGTATTACATGTATACTAGTTCAAATCGCTCGAGCCGGAACACCTGCACGACTCCCCTTCAAGCTTTCAAATCTTACGTCAAAAACAAGAAGACGCCGATTGGTCGAACGGAGGGAACCATAGTTAGCAAGCTCGAAATCGTGTACTTTCGCGCGTCGTTGCGTCAAGTGGCAGGTGGGCGTTCCCTTGAAAGCCTGTCAATTCTGACCAGCACGTGTTCGAGCGACGCACTCACAACTCTAGCAATTTGCACTTTTCCTCTCTCTCTCTCTCCCTCTCATTGCTGGAGCTCATGGCAACCTAATGTACATATCTTCGAGCGTTTTTTTTTTTTAATCCCCTTCGATTACATTCATGTCGTATGCTACATATCACTGAAAATCAACCTCCTTTCACTTCTAAATTTTTGTAAACATCAGCTGTACACTTTCTCTCCCTCTCTCTCTTACGCAATGGCTCAACTGCACAGGTGGTAAATCTGGTGATGCTAATGATGATAATAACACCGTGCAGCCCCACCAAGGATCCACCATTTTGGAAAGACAAAGCTACACACACCCACGCACGCGTGCAAAGCAGGCAAGCATGCCGCGTAGTAAGTACTCTAGGATGGAAAAACACGTGTACTCACTTGAGGAACGACATCATGGCCATGCTGGAGTCGTACTCCTGGCTGTTATCCGAGTCGTTGTCCTGTGGCGGCGGAGGCGGGGCCCTGGGCCCCGCAAGCGACGGGTACCGGTGTGGGGGCGCCTCTGCGGGCGAGTGGGCGGCGGCGGCCAGCATCAGGGGCAGCGGCTGCTCCTCGTACAGCCGAGGCTGGTCCACGTGGTGGAAGAAGACGTCGGCCGCCGCGTGGTGCAGGCTCGGGTTCGGGATGGCCACCGACGTGTTCAGAGACACAGGGACCAGAGGCGGCGGCGGGAAGCCCGCGCCGCCGCCGCCGCCCGGCGACTCCTTGGACGAGGGGCTGCCGGGCTCGCGACCCACCAGCCGCGTGTCCGTGACCTTGTGCCTCTTCTTCTTGGTCGGCACCACCAGCGACATGGCCTCGGTCTGCTCGGGAATCACCGGCTCCGACGAAGACGAGAACGGAGGCGTGTGCCTACTCTTCAGGGGCGTCGACGATGAGCCCGGGTAGAAGGAACGCTCCGTGGGACCGCCGGGAGAACCCCTGTGGCCGTTCAGTCGGTTCCGGTCCAGGACCTTGGTCCGCGGTGACTTGCGGTCCAGCATCTGCGTCAGCATGCTGCGCTGGTCGTCCCGACACGGCGGCGCGCCGTCCAGCCTCCGCGCAACCGTCGTCGGTGCCGGGGGAGGGTGCTGTTGGACAGCGGCTGCGGCTGCCGCCGCGGCCGCCGTCGCTGCGGCTGCCAGGCCGTCGGGTGCTTGGCTGCGCGCGTAACGATAGAACACGTTGTCGATCACTCGCGGTATGACGTACGCCATCTCGGTCTTTATGGTCGTCACCAACCGCTCCATGTCCTGAGGAAACACCATGGGCGGAGGTCTCACTATGCACGTCTGCCGGGGGGCGTCGGAGAGCCGGGTGTGACGGAAGTCGTCCGGCGGTGTGCCCGGAGGGCTAACCATTGTAGAGTCGCCACCGCCGCGCAAGGGAGGCTTGACGTCCCGCAGCGGAGAGGAGCGCGGCGCGTCCGTCGACAGCTCCGAAGGGGGCGTCGTCAGTTCCCGGCAGTCGTCGTCGTTGTTGTTGTTGTTACTCAGCCGACCGCCAGCGGCGGTCGAGTCGTCGGACGCGGCGCCGTCCTCTTCCATCTCGTCGTCTTCATCCTCGCTCCTCATCTCGTCGTACCGCTGCTGCATGGTGGCCACCTCCGTCTTGAGCCTGAGGAGTTCCTGGCGGAACGAGTCGCGGTCGGCCGCCCCGGCGCGGCTGCGAAGCCGCAGTTCGTCGTCCGCCGCACCGGACAGTGCCTGCTGGGGTTGGTACAGCTTGCGCTTCTTGCACCCGTTGACCGCCGGCGCCGGGGCGCTGGCCGGAGCCTCTCCGTTGCTGCCTCCGCGGCGCATGTTGGACACGATGCTCTCGACGCGCGCTTTCTTCGCGTCCGTCTCGTCGTCCGAGGCGCCCCGCGCGCTGCCCGCACCATCCGCAGCGGCGGCGGCCGCCATCTCTTCGTCGTCGTCTTCGTCACGCTCCTCGTCTTCCTCTTCGTCGGCCGACGCAGCGTCTTCGTCGTCTTCCTCCTCGACTCCGCGGCCTCCCTGTAGGATGTCGCGGAGGAGGTGCGCGCTGCCGCGCTCAGCCTGGTGCGGCTCCAGGTGCTCGTCTCCGCTCATGAAGCCATTGCGCAGCGGAGGCGAGCGCAAGTCGAGCGACGAGGTTCCGTTCGAAGGGGGTGCCACGGCGACTCTCGCTTCTCCGGCGTCGACGCGCGGGAGCCGCGACGTGTTCCTCTTGGCCTTCGCGGCGCGTGCGAAACTGAGTTGGCCCTCGGCGGGCGAGTCTTCCTCCGATGACATCACGCCAAGACGAAGGCTTCCGATTGGACCGGCGGAGCGCTGGAGAGGGGAGGAAGAGGAGGGCCGCCGCCTCAGGAGCAGCAGCTACGCCGAGCAGCAGCAGCAGCAGCAGCGCCGACGGCAGCGCGGCATTCGTGTGTCACACTTGGCCGAACCTGCGCACGCCGAGAGAAGGGCGAGAGTGAGGGGACAGCTGGCGACGCCAAGGAACGCCACAAAGGAACGCCGCCGCTAGGGAGAGGAGCGCGCGCGCGCGCTACGCCACAATGGGCCCGGCTGCGGCAGATGGGACGGCCCGCCGCCAGCAACCCACCTTTCTTTTCCTTTTGCGCGGCTTCTCTCTCTGTTTTGCTTTCTTTAATCGGCAAGGGAGAAAAATTGCCCCCCTCTTCGCATTCGAGGAGGGGGATCTCTCCTAAGCGCACGGTAGAGCTCGTTTCCTTCATCTAGATTTGGGGTGGGGGGATGTCGGGGTGGAGGAGGCCTGGAAGGTAGCCACCGGGCACCGGCGAGAAAAAAAACCCCGCAAACGCGCGTGCGGAGAACGCGTGCGAGACGCGTGGAGAGTGCGTCCCCGTTAGAAGTGCGACCCCTCTTTCACAGCCCCCTCCCGCCCCCCATTCCAGTCTTACCCCCCCCCCAACAACCTCCCCCTGTCTTACCCTCGCCTCCCTGGGACGACTCGATCGAGCGCACTATGCGAGGAGAACGAGCATTCGTAGTGGCGGTGGAGTAAGAAGTAACGTTACCGTAGTAGAGAAAGAAGCATTTCACTCTCCCTGGCCAGGCCAGGACAAATAGTGGCGCACGCGAGAAGTACGATGTACGCGTGGGAGGAGAACAGCACGCGTGGCGCTACGTTCACCACCTTCTCCTCCTTTTTCTTCATTGGCTGCATCATCCCGATCTCAAAACACCGAGAGGAGAGCCATCCGTGGAAAAGTGGTGTGCAAGTAAAAAAAAGAGAGAGAGAAACAGCAACAGCAACTAGCAGCATAACAGGCAATGCGCTCAAAAACTTCACGATGCCGACTGGCGCGTACGTCTGTGCCGGCGGCGTCAGGACGAGAGGAGGCGAAGGGAAAGCCACAGGCTTCACAGAGGCGCCCGGGTTTTCTTTTTGTGTTTTTTCTTTCTTTCTCTCTTTCACTCGCGCCGACGACAACATCGACCTCGACGTTCCGAACTTCCCGGAATCGCGACGTCGCCCTTGCTTCGCGCGACCGCCAACCGGCGTCGGGGACCCGGAGCACGCCGTGGCGTCGTACGGATAATACGCCACATTTTTCTTTCCCCGCGTACGAGCAACCACCACCGATACTGCGAAACAAGCATCAACCACCACCGGTGCGAGTCGCGAAGCGATCGAGAAGGGAACCCCGAGGGGATTCGCGGCGAAAAAAGAAAGAAAGAAAGAAAAGACATCCTGCACCGTACAAGCCCATTGTCACCCACCGGTATATACGGTGCTGTAACACCCGTTTCCCCTTTGTTCTTTCCTTTTTGTGTTTTTGTTTCTTTCTAGGGGCGGTGTCCGCGTGTGTTTTGTGTGTTTACGTGTGCTTCTCGTGAGGGCACGTCCTTGGGATTGTGAGTCCTTGCGCGCTATATAGGAGATGAACCAGGGTCGCAAAGCCCACTCGTGTGTGTTATACCTGATGCCCTGAACGCACCATCGCGCGGCATAAAGACAAAGCGGCGACCGGAAGGTGATTTCACGGCCCTGCGAACCCCTCCCTCACAATCTCTCCACGTGACCGAGAGCTATTTGCCTCGCCCCGGACTGATTATGCGGCGCGGTGCATGCATGGGGAAAACAAGAGAACATCGATCTATATGATATACTATGTAGTCTATAGCTACGCACTCCGTAATATTCATGTATGGATGGATGGATGCTATGAGCGTCCCCTTTAAAACGGGGCGGTGACATGTCTGCCACCAGGCTCGAAGAAAAAAAAAAAACTTCCTTGTTTCATGTTGGCCTAATACCTTATCTACATTGATTAAATCTATGTTATTATACCAAAAAATATAAATTCACGGTCCATCTCTCTGCCTCTTAAGGCAGAATGACCTTATTTTTCCCCCATTATTTATTTTTGTTCTTTATCTCTACTTTTCTGCCACCAATACTCTAACCGTCTCTTACTTATTTCTATCGCGGACGTGTTCAGCTTTCCATTGTTGTCCCTAAAACCCAAGGCTTCATGTAGACTCGTGCCCACACGTATGCCTGGGTGAATATCGCCACATTCAATCAGTACATGTTCCATCGTTTCCTTAGTTCCCCCGCAGCATGTACATTGTTCTCTTCGTTACTAAATCTCGCTTTATAACTACGCGTTCTAAGGCAGCCCGACCTTGCTTCAAACAGTAAAGCGCTTCCCCTTGAATTATCATAAAACCTTCCCTCCTTATTTCGTTTTTTCCTTTTCGGTAGTACTCAGAGCCGGCTTCTTTTCCATCGCTGTCATCCAATAAGTCCTCTCCGCCTCTCTGACCTTCCGCTTAATGCTCCTTGTTGCCATATCGCCCGCACTGCCAGCCGTATATTTACTGGTGAGCCTCCTAGTTCTTTTTCTCCACTGCGTGTCAACGCTTTTTCTATACAAATACCTGAAAACCTTCTCTGCCCATCTACTCTCCTTCATTTTCCTCAGCCTCTCTTCGAATCTCATTTTGCTCTGCGCTTCCCTCACTTCAAAGCCTGTCCATCCCATATCACCCTTTACCGCCTCATTTGTCGTCTTCCCGTGAGCGCCCAACGCGAGGCGGCCCACCGTCCTTTGATTTACATCCATTCCTGATTGCACCTCTGACTTCATGCACACCACTGAGTTCCCAAATGTAAGCCCCGGAACCATCACACCCTTCCACAGCCCTCGAAGCACCTCGTACCTATTGTATCCCCATAAAGCTCTGTGCTTCATAATTGCAGCATTCCTCTTTCCCTTTGCTACCGATGCTTTCTCTTGTACCTCCATATATCTATCCCCCTCATTTACCCATACTCCGAGGTACTTGTACTCGCTTACCCTCGGTATTTTTTGGCCCTGTATTAATACCGTATGGTCTCCGTGATCATTGAATACCATCAATCCACATTTTGTTGCACTAAATCCTAGTCCTAGAGCCTCACACTCCCTTCCGCATATATCTGCCAGTCGCTGTATATCATCTTGACTGTCCGCAAATAAGACAATATCATCAGCATAAAATAGACCTGGAAGCTTCTGCTCAACCATCGCTCCGACCTGTTTGTGTGACAAATTAAATCCAATGTTGCTACCTTCTAGCGCTTTTTCCATCCTCGCCATGTACAGCATGAATAACAGCGGGGACAAAGGGCATCCCTGTCTCAGCCCCTTGCTAATTTCAACGCTGTCCTTGCTACTTATTCCTTCCCATTCTATACAAACTGTATTTCCTCGGTATATTTCCCTCAAAAGCTGTACACAGTCGTCACCTATGCCCACTCCCTTCAATATATCCCACAAAATTTCCTGATTAACGTTGTCATACGCCCCGGTGATATCTAGATAAGCTACGTATAAGGGCCTGTTTTCTATTTTAGATATTTCTATACACTGGGTAAGAACAAACAGATTATCGTCTAACCGCCTGTCGATTCGAAATCCATTCTGAAGTTCTCCCAAAATATCATTTTGTTCTACCCACGCTTCTATTTTTAATTTTACTGCCTGCATCGCCAACCTGTATAGCACCGATGTAATGTATACGTGCGGTGCGCAGCGCCGCCAGTCGACTAAAGTAGACACTACGCTTCGATTAATGATTCACTTTATACCCCATATATATCCCCACTTATATCGCAAATCGTCGTCTCAAATAAAGGTTTATTACAGCGCAAGTTAGACAATTAATGCCTTGTTGTCTGGGTTATTGATATAAAGGCAAACTATGACGTCACAAAGCGTCAGTAACCCTTCCCACCAGTTGATGTACTACTATGCGGGCGAAAAATAACTAATGAAAAGAACCTAAATAACTAACTAATACAAACTCTTAGAAGAACAGGGCATAAGTCGTAGAATGTGCAACAGCGTGCAACATTTGAAATGTGTTTTGCAAACATTTGCTCTATGTAAAACCCAATCAATCAATCAATCAATCAATCAGTAACGGTAATTCTTCTCGTGGTGAGTTGCCAGCGGTGCCGATACGGTGTGTGTTCGAGCAATGACGCCAAGAATTCCATCTCAAATTGCCGGAGAGCACCCAGGGCGAGTCTCAATTGGTTATGGTTGCGTCCGGGAGTCAAACGCTGGACATCGCGCACTATCGCGGAGCTTTATAATTCGTGTAACTAAAGTAATGCTGGAAAACGACGGGAGAAGCACGCAGTTGCGCTGTTGAAGAGCAAGAAGTCGTGTGTTAAAGGGTGCTAAGGAGTAAGATTCCGTGGACGTGCGAACAGCACTGACGAGAAAAAAAAGGGGGGGAGTTCATTATGTGGTTTAATACCTCCGTTGCAACTGAAGATCAGGGTGGGAGACCAGGATGAGACCAAAAACCCGGGATGGGAGAGTTGCCGGATAAAACGTCAACCCTGTAATCCCACTACACGTACGTTCAATTATAACTAGCGCTCAGATAAAATGAAATAGCACATCTGCGTTAGTTTCGCACAGCGTTCACCTATAGATATGGCAATCGCCGGGCGCTTTGTTTTGACAGTACAGATACGACGTGGCACGTGACGTCATGGACGCAGCTTCTGAACGTACTGCCACTCCACCATGGCGCCTTTGATGACAAACAAGTTGCAGTTAACCTGCTTCAATGTGACAACGATATAACAGGAACGTCTCCGTGCGTGTATAACCGAAAGAACCTGCATGTGACGTTTTGATAGCATTAATGTGACATCGCAAACGTCGCGTTCCTCCATGCTGGTGCTCCAACACGGCGTATTTAGTGACGTTAGTGCAAGCCATCACTTGTTTGTCCATTGTGGTCATATATAATGACACAGCTATCACAACGCCATTTGGAGCGTCGACAGTGAGCGCGTCGTTCGTACCGCTTTAAATTTCCTCCTATCACCCTCTCTCGACTTCCCTTTCCAAACAGCCCGCCTTGTTTGCGGTACAGCTCCAGCACCGTAATGGCAACGCGTCGCCACGTCCAACGCACATGTGGAGCACCTGCAGTGTGTGTTTCGCATCATAGATATCCGAACAACGCATGAAGTGTTATGCTATATACGCGCATATACTGCAGTTCAACGATCGGCGCCGGTGAGACGGTGCACCTCATGAACCCGATGCGCAGCCTGATATCCAGTCGTAGAAGGCACGTCACACCTGCCCGCGCTGATTCTGTCTCGGTGTAACGAAGAATATGTAGCCCCGCCATGGTGGTCTAGTGGTTATGGCACTCGACTGCTGACCCGAAGTTCGCGGGATCGAATCCCAGCCGCGGCGGCTGCATTTTCGATGGAGGCGATAATGTTTGACGCCCGCGTACTTAGACTTAGGTGCGTCTTAAAGAACCCCAGGTGGTCGAAATTTCCGGAGCCCTCCACTACGGCGTCCCTCATAATCATATCGTGGTTTTGGGACGTTAAACCCCAGATATTATTGTTATTATTAAGAATCAGCGCCAAAAGTTCAGGGACCAGGAGACACAAGAAAAGCCCGAGTATTATGGCGAAAGCCTTGAGTAGATGCCTCGTCAAACGCGAAAACTGACCGTCGGCGTCAACACGAGTGATAAGAAAAAATCACCACGTGATGACGTCGCCATATCAGATCGTCACCACAGATCGCCAAAATTTGTGACGTCATGTCGTCACTATGACGTCACGTGATGACGTCATCACATGACATCGTCGCTTGCTCAAAGGTGGGCCGATCACAGAGGCAGTGCAAAACCATGTGAGGTGCAGAAGGCCACATCCACAACCGGGCACCAAGCACAACTTTTAGAAGCATACAGACTGCACGTTTGGTTTGCGTTCTCTCCGAACTCTACACTTTCGCCCGCGCGTCACAGAAACCTTTTATAACTGTCGGCCCACCGCAACAAAAACTCTCTCATTCGTCAACCACCTATGTTCAACTCAACTCCATCCACGCTCCTCGAAAGGACTCGAAAGAGGCCAGCGAATTGGTATACGGGGTTCTGGTGTATAAGCAAGCAATACAAGCAAGGTGGCGTATAGAAAATAGGGGAGGAAGAGAGGAGGGGGAGAGGTGTCTGCCTCGCAAAGCCCGAATGAAAAATCGCGCACCCGCCACGCAGCCATTTGAGCCGGCGTTTCTTTCTTTCTTTCTTTCTTTCTTTCTTTCTTTCTTTCTTTCTTTCTTTCTTTCTTTCCTTTCTTTCTTTCTTTCTTTCTTTCTTTCGTTTTCAACATACGGAACGAGAGGCAGGGTTCGAGACACCCGGCACCGGCCACACAAGGTGGATATGTGCCGTGCGACGCCACAATAATAAAAAAAACAAAAAAAAACAAATAAATAAAAGGCGACACCGGTTTCCGTTCGGTTCTTTTGCCACGGGTCGTCCGCGGTGCGGTTTGGTTATAGCGCGAGGGTATCGCATGAGCCGTATAAAAAAGAAGTGTTAGAGAAATAAGTAAAAATAAATACACAACAGTAAAGTCGGACATCGGAATAGGAGTCGGAGAAAAGGGGGGCGCAGATGCGATTCCAGGAAATAAATAAATTAAAGAAAAAAGGAAACTCAGACGCAGCGTACAGTCGTCGGCCCCGTTTTTTTTCTGCATTGTCAAGACGGCAAACCGGTGTGTCGCGCATAAAAGGTTAAAAAGAAAAAAGAAATGTGTGACTGTGAGCAACGCGGATGTTACCTGGTTGTACTATGCGGAACAAAAGTTCACGTACGCCATACGTGCATAGACGGCGCGGTCTGTTGGAGAGGGCGTTAGTCTATACGCTTCTGTAACGTCTATAGATTACGAATGTGACAGTTTCAATAGAACTCTGGACATATATGCAATTGTTCAATGTGGCGTACTCAGTGAATGAAGCCGCGTTACAGTGGCTTCGCGAGCGTTCTTTATTATACGTACGATGACGTAACGAAATGAAATACATCGTCAGCCATGAGGTTTCTCGCCGATTTTGGCGACCGCAAACAGCAACATTGCGAGAAATTTGTTTCGAGGGGCGGGGGTGGGAGGGGGTCCATTACACATTATCTATGTCCGTGCGTGCGTTTGTATGTGTGCGAGTATATGTACACATGCAAAATCGAAAAATTTCAGGGGGGGGGGGTTGAACCCCTCAACACCCCCCTCTCCTTCCTGTCTGCGCCCCTGACCGCAAGTGATCCCAATTTAATCCGGCTTGATAGCGTTGACCGTGCATCACGTGCGCAGGAAAGGCAAACATTTCATGACTGCAAAACAGCGCGAAAAACGAAGACACAGGAAGAACCGACATGACCAGGCGCTGCATTTGCATTCCTATGACTGGCCACCTGGTTTGTGGTAATCAGAACACGTCGGCTTGGTGAAGAAACAGTCTAAAAGCGCTCAACGTGTTACGAGCAACCCGGTTTAAAGTGTGGTAAGATTTGATTAAAGGTAACAGTCACGAATAACGCGCCGCTATGTTTGATCTGTCTATGTCGCGAGCTGTTCGCTGGATTTTACAGCCAAGCTCTTTACCTCTAGACCATGTGATCCTAAGGGTGGGAACCTGGGCGACTCGCGTCCGTATGTAGACAGTGGACACCGAATGTAGACAAAAAAGATATAGACAAAAAGTGGAGACGGCGCAGCTAGCGGAGCGCGCCCACGCTGCGGCGCTTGCTTATGGCATCCTGTGATGGCGCTGCTGTAGTATGACGCAGAGCACTGCTAGAAACAGGAGACTGCGCAGCGCGTTCACGCCACAGAGAAAAAAAAATCTAGGAAAAGGACAGAAGTTGACAGCATCAACGCGAATACAGACAGCGAAAGCGGCACCGTGCAAAAGCGGAGAACGCGTCGAAAGATCACGAGTCCGAAGAGAACGTCACCATCTGCAGTGGCTCACGCCTGAAGAAACGAACGGGACAGGCGTTACAGCAGAAACGCGAATACAGCTTGGCTTGCAATCCATCCCGATATGAATGTTGCGGTCCCACAAAGTTTTCACGACACGCACGTATAGACGATTTTCCGCAGCTGGTTTATTAAATCAAACTAGATGGCGCCACTGGCGCCACCGCACCGTGGCCGTCCCCCTACCGTGGCAGTCTCCATGCCCATCCCCCTGCCGTGGCTTTTGGCAGCGCTGCTCAATATGTCTCCATCCGCGTCGCGTCGTCTGCTCGGCGTTCCCATATAGCGTCTGCGCGCACACGAGTAAAAGCGAGCAGAAGGCGCAGACGGCAGCGCCGGAAAAGTAAACATGGCGGCACCTATGGATGTAGTTTCCTTCCGCCTCGAGTTTATCACGTCGTCGTCCTGCGCTGTGTGGCCCGTAAGTTCAAAACCTACGCATTTATTTGCTTTATATTCGCGTCCTGAAGCTTCGAGAGCGATGTACTCGTCGGTATTTTTCAGTATTTCCAAGATTCATTCTCATATAGTCAGAGACAAGGCTTAGCAGGCATTGCTAAATAAACACAGCTGATCGCAATAATAAGACAAAGCATACCTGACGTTTCTTCTCCAGCGTGAGCTGACACAAAGCGATGGCCGATTTTGCCATTTATTTATTGCTGTGAGGACAGTGGTCGAGTAGCAAGCGCGAGTTCGGATCGAAGCGGGGTGTCGCGTCTGCGCGGGTGCTGCCATGTCGGCTTGTAACCCCAGCTACTGGCGGTTGCTAATACAACAATTAAAGACATACACCATAAATACGACGCAGATTAAACATATCTCTTATCGTTGTGGCGTGGTACGTACCAACAAACGCAAATGTCTCAACGTTTTCAACTCTGAGGCGATTACATGTAGAATTATGTTTTGCTGCGCAAGCATGTGACTTGCTTACACCCTGCAGCAACCAGCTTGTGTAGTACGGCCACGGCCGCTTCGCTGGCCCAATGCGTTGGCTGGGGCAAATGGCTGGGGGAAGGCCAGTTACGATCACGTGATCAAACATGGCAGCGCCCGTGCGCCGCTGCGGAAGATCGTCTTCTATAAGTCGTGAGGCATCGTCAGAGCGGAGCTTGCCGAAACTTAGAAGCCAATGATAGATCTCTCTCCTCTCCGTCTTGACGACTACAAAAAGTCTCAGATAAAGGTCATATGCAGCTGTCAAAAGTGTCCTAAAATACGTTGTTAATAATCGACTAGAATAGTAATTACATGCGCAACGTTAATGAAATAAACGAGTGGGGGCTATCACATTTGTGAAGGATGTTCAGAGTGACATTGGGAGAACGTGCGACGTTTCTTGGCTCCAATGCGCAGATGGCGCGCCGGTGGTCCTGAACACGCACCTTCGTCACTCTGCAAAATTAGTGCCTGCGCACAACGTTTCAAACAACGCAGTTTCGACGGATGAATATCAGACAAAAATGACAAAAAATAAAAACGTTGACAACATGCGCGCGAAAGCAGGAATTTATTTGTCCTTGCCCATCTGTTTACTCAATAAATCACTTCAAAGTCATTCCCGTATTCAGCGACGAATATTAATCGAATTCAACTACGCTGACTAATACCGTATTTTCGTATTATACGTAGAATGCATCCTTTTTTGCAGGTAACTGTGAAATTATATTTACACACACTATACAAGTGAATAGAAACAAACAGACTTTCTGTAAACAATACATTGCAAGAGGCTACAATGAGCCCTCGAGCGTACGTTTATATCTTGGAAGTGCCGAGGCAAGCGTTCCCTATACGTCGGATGAAATGGCCAGCCCCTTGCAAGAAGTTATCGTTTCGACACCATATCAGCAGCAAGCCAATATAGAAACTCAATAACTCACGCAGTCCCTTGTGCATTCGACTAAGACCACTCGAAGGCGAAAGCGATCGTCTTCTTTTTCTTGTTTTCAATCGATTGCATCTATCCCCCCCCCTCCTTCCCCGGGAAAGCTCTCTGCAGCCAATATGCTTTTGCACGGCCTCCGGGATCGGAGGCATTGGCAGATTTCTGCACCTTACGTGGTTTTGCAGTGCCTCCGGGATCCGCCCCTTTGACCAAGCGATTATGTCATGTGAATACGTCATAAATTTTGGCAACCTGTGACGTCACTATGGCGTCGTAGGATTACGTCATCACGTGATGATTTTTTGCTTACAAGAAATGAAATTTGGACGAGTTTGTAGGAATTCGCATTGAACAAGTAGCGCAAAAGAGAGAAACGCAAGAAGGAACAGGAAGAGAAGAGCAGGTCTGTCCTTCATGTTCCTTCTTGTGTCTTTTGCGCTACGTCATCTTTCGCGCTCCTTGATCAATGTGAATTTTTGCAGCACTCGTGCTGACGCCACCGACGCTGACGGCCACTTTTCTTATTTGGCGAGGCATGTCGCCGTAATAGAAACTCAATACTTTCTGCAGAGACCGCATCACAAGAGGCAATGAGTTCGCGAGCGTGGATGCTCGCGGTGTCGAGACAAGCCCGGCGGGGAGCCGGAAAGTCAGTTCACCCTTGCAACAACGCGAGGACGCTTAAACAAACCCGGGAGGAAGTCCGGCCGAAGGATGCTTCCGGGCGCCGCAGCACTCGCGACCTTTCCGCTGGGTGAACGCGTTCTAGCGCGCGCGCGTCGCGATCCCCGCGCACTTCCCTTCCTTATTTATTTTAGCATTTTTTTTGTTTTCAGCCAGACGATGCGGTGCACCGATTGTTCGACGTCGCTTCCTGGCTGCTCTCTCTTCACGGCGTGAACTCTTGCACAGCCGCGCGCGAATCCTCGCCGCCGCTATGTGGCTCTACTTCCGCACCCTTTTAAAAATGACAATGTACATGCTATTGATATTCTATCGACCCCCCCCCCTCCTTCATACTTCGTCGTAATTCCCTGTTAAGTGACTCTTGAGTTATACAATTGGAAGTCGCCTGAACCGAGTGACACGCGATCAGATCCTCACGAAGTCATTGACCAGACAGCTGTGTATATATACACACAGACAGCGGACCAAGGTCGTTACACCTGCATCGCTTGTTTTAACCGTAGTGTCTCGTCCTTTTCCTTCGGCCGCAGGAACGTGCCAGCACGGTGCAACGAACGTGCCACTTCTTAGGTCTTCACATTATCTGGGTATCCGCGTTTTTTTTTTCGTTATTGTTGTTTTTGTCACAGTAACGAGTAAATATGTTGAGCGTCTAAACCATTGTAGGCGAGGCACACGTACATTGAAGGCCTTCGCGCGTTGATTTATGCCGGTGTCACACGGTCACTTTGGCCGCGGTCGGGCCCGATCCGGATCGAATTTTACGATCACGATTGGCTCCTTTACGCAAGCTGCAGAAGGGAGCCATACACTTATGAGAAATTTGATACTGATCAGGCTCAGCAGTAGTGCCCCACGTGACATTGGTATTAGGAAGCGACGGTATAGTTAGCACGGGTCACTGAGAAGCAGTACCGAACACCGGACTGAATGTCAAAAATAGGTTCACAAAAATTGCGAAAAGATATAACAGAAACACAACGAAATTTCAACAGCGACTTTGTTGAAAGGGTGATACGTCACAGGAGAAAGTCATCCAGAGTGTGAGCATATATACGATTGTATATACTGCCATACAGCGAATACAAAGATTCAGGGATATCAGCAGATTGCCTCACCTTCTATTACGCCCGCGGAGCATAATATCGATTCAGACTGTGATTACGTGCTCATGCAGATTGCACGTGGTCAAGCCATAGGGGACTTTGTTAACGGACCAATACCGCGATTATGCGAACCGAGAAACTTTGCACGGCCCTTGATGTGGGCTCATTGTCTCTTCGATTCTATACTGTCACGCGGTAGATAAGAACGCCGCGTTATCTGCTCGGCACTGAGTTAATTATCTCTCGATATAAAAAGAAAGCTAATTGAATGCCTTAGTGGGTTGTACGTGCGTGCAGTTACCTTCAGGAAACTTCTTCGTTCATGTGAAGTCTGTCAAGGTGCTGCACTATTCGGTGAACTCGGTTCAGTAATGCTTCAGATTAGGATACTTGATACGACTTTCTGATATAGTTGCGCTGAGCAAAATGCACGAAAGACTAAAGAAGGGAACAAAGGGAATCCATCTTTCTTTATTAAATGTTGTATATAAGGAGAGGTTGGTACTAATGTGGTACTCGTGCTGTTCCCTTTGCTAGTCTTTCGTGCCTTCTGCCTTGCCGCAACTACGTCAGGGGCCTAATTCACAGAACTTCTCTTTCGTAAGTGCGTTCTCTCATTGGTCAGCCAGCTTCGCTAATGATATGTCCGGCATCGTGATTGGCTGATATATAGTCCGAGCAAAATTTTTAGCGTAACACGTTTTTTGCGAATATACGGACTCACTCTATTCAGTAAGGAAGTATTGAATTTTTGCAGGAGCCATCGCTTATTTTTTGTAGACGTCAAATGTCTCTCACTCGGAACAAATGCTACGCGAACTGAAGTGTCTCTTCGTATTTGTCTAAGGTGTTTAGACACTATATCGCACAGCAACGATGGAAGTCAAAACGCAATATTTCACGTTTCAGTGAGAGTTGAGCCGTATTGCGTATATTCTATAATAATCACGTTCATGATTAGATAATCAGCTAGAAAAGAATAAACAAGAGAAAACATCTTCCTTTTTTCTTATCACTTCTCGTCAAACCCGAGACAATGCTCTCTGTCAAGCCTTTCGTTGAAAATTATTTTCGTCGCCGGTTTACCGTTTAGCTTCGTATCGCACGGTCTGCCAGTGTACGGCTTTTGCGTCGCGAAAACTCTGTAGCTATACTAGGCTAGAGCTTCAAAGCACGGAAATATTTCCCACACCGTGCCACACATGCATTAAAGGCGCACTAAAGAGAAACAATGAATCGGTTTAGATCGATAAATTGTGTTCTGAGAACTGTGATGTCGTTAATTTCGTCATCGTAGGTTTATTAATAGAGGAGAAAATCAAATTGAAAGTTTCATTTTTAAATTTCGCGCCGGATGCTCCCCACGTGACGTCACGGATTTCAAAGTGCCTCGACAAAATTACCCCAAACCTGGTATGTTAAGTCTATGGGCCCCTCAGAGGACAATATACTTCATTTTTACCGATTAGGAACTACGCAGTCCCTAGTATAGGTGTGTGGTGCTGCTCTTGGTATCGTGAAAGAATACTTTAACATGAGAAAAATCGTTTTGCTCTTTAGTGTCCCTTTAAAGTGGTCACAGCAAGCTTAAATCATACACGAGGACGTGAAGCGTAGTACTTTGTGACCTCTAAGCAAGATATTCGTTGCAGGAGAAAGATGATACCTTTCGCCCCGTTACACTACCAAACCCTTGCAAAAATTGTGCGTTACATTCAATTGCATCGTAAAAGCAAGTCAATTAAGGGCACCGGAAACACAGCTGAAGCTCGATATGGGGTTCTATACCAATTTTCTTGCGATGATATGATCACAGCAAGTGTAATTATTACACTAGCAGGAAATGTGAAGCAGTCGTAAAACCTTCTTAAGATAGGGATTGGGAAAAGGCCACACGCGAAATGTGCTCCGCTCATAAGTGCACGGCGAAACTGAGCACACATATATCCCTTACAAAAAATCGTACGCGATTCACAATTTCATCTCAACGGAAAGCCTGTACTACAATGAGTGCGACCGATCGCAATAGGAACTGAGGGGGCTTTCGGTAATAATATTGGGGGGATGATATGTTCAGAACAAGGCCTAATTACAACCCAGTGACTGTACAACGTACGAAGGTACATATAAGGTGCGCTTGATACACTTCTCAACAAGATAGCAATTGGGAAAGGGAGAGAGAGAGACGGATCTTCTCTCCCTCTCGCCCCAGCATCGGCCCTCGAGCCATCAGAGTTCCTTGCTATATAGCCAGGAGGCGTCGAACAAAAGGTGGTACCTGCCGGAAAGGGAGGGTGTGTGTATTTGCGCGGGAGGTTTGGAAGAGAGGTGGGGGGGGGGGGGGAGGCGGCCTGTGGCAAGAGCGCAAATCGGGCCGCCCGAGAGCGCGGCGGGCGCCAAGCAAGTGAAACACCGAGAAAGAGTTGTACAAGGCTCTAGGGGAAAGAGGCGGATGTGCATTGTTCTAAGCGCCGATAAACCATCGTCCTCGCCGTTTGCCGTCTTTTACTTGCACTTTTTTGGCGTGTTTTTGCGCTTGCTTTCTTTCTTTCGTTTCCTTTGCCTAGCGCAGCTGGTTGTCTGACATGCGCCGCGGCTTGCTGCGCAGCGCGACACACCGCTTCTAGCCACCTTGAGGACTTTTGACGAGACCTGCAGACGCGTGGCGTGCTATGCCTTTGGAAGTCCTAAAAACTGTACTTGTAATCCATAAAACAGGCTACTAAGGAGATGGAAAATATAATAATTGTTGGTGTTTTACGTCCCAAAAGCACGATATGGGGGATGCCGTATAGTGGAGGGCTCCGGAAATTTCGACCGCCTGAGGTTCTTTAACGAGCACTATCAATCTAAGCACACGGGCCTCTAGCATTTCGCCTCCATCGAAATGCGGCCGCCGTGGCCGGGATTCGATCCCGCGACCTTCGAGTCAGCAGTCGAGCACGTACCGTAACCGCTAGACCACCGTGGCGGGTACAGCTGACCACGTCGAGGAGTTTTGAAGAAATCAGCAGGCGCTTGCTATAGACTATTTTACGGATGGGTTTTGGTGCCACTTTATTGGGCTGTAGCTTGCCGTTTCGTACACTTAACAACTGAACGAACAGTGCCACTGCAGACCCATACGCGCATGAAAACGGTAGGGATAGTGCATTCGACGCTTCGTGACCACATTAATTCACCTCGCGATATACAAAAATGAGAAAATATTCGTTTAACTGCCCAAGGTGGCGGCGCCCATGTGTATTGGGTAAAATCGTCTGGAGACGATTTTACTTTCGATTGGTTTAATTGTTGGAAGTAGAAGCGCAGTTCTGTACGTCTCTGTCCAAGTGACGTGGCTTTTTTTTTTTTTTCTTGCGCTCTTAGCTTAAGCGATAGACGGCAAACACGTGCCGTACGTCTCCTATAGGTCCTCCTATACGGAACGGAAATGAAACGCGTGTATTCTAACAGAAGCAAAAAAAGAACGAAATAAATACGTTATAGACTACCTTTTTTTGTTTCTTTCTCTCTTTATTTTGTTTCTTTCCGCAGAAAGGAACGAGACCCTCCGTCAACGTCAACTTCACTCTCGAAGCCACGAGACGCTTTCGCAACATTCTTTCCGCTTTAACTCGCAGAGTTTTGCGACCACCGGACGCTCAATTTGGAGAGACCGCGACGCAATCAATCTCGACTCATTTGGAGTCCGCGTCGAGGCACATGGACAGAAAAAAAAAGAAAGAAAGAAAGAAAGAAAGTTAAGAACGTTGAGACAAAGCAATGGCATTCGCGCACATTTCGACCTACTAGGCAGGCCAGTGTAAAGGCCCTCCGCTGCTGAGAATGACGAGATATAAGTCTAACGCGCGGTTTAATTTTTTCCCCCTTTACGTTTGTGGGTTATTTCATTTCGTCATTATTCTGGCGCTAATAGAAGAGAGTCTATGTAGCTCTTCGACTGTTCGCAATCCTCCTCGCCGACGTTTCGTAGTTCCACCTGCGGCCGTGGAGCGGTCTGTACGATATCGTCGAGCGCACAGGTGTCTCAATCGTAAAAGGTGGTCGCCGTTTTAGACAAACGCGAGCATGAAGCTGACTCTGAACGTGAAGCTGAACGCGACGGCAACATCGTGCGGCACCGGATGCCGTGCACTTGCTTGGCGTGTGTCAAAAGACGGCTCCCTTGACTGCAGGAACGAAACGAGAGAGAGAGAGAGAGAGAGAGACGGCGAGCTGCGACAGCAGCTTCGTTTAGAAGTATACTATATAGACACACAGACAGGCTGAAAGGTCTACTTTAACAGGGATAATTATAATGAAGCAAAAGGAGATGGGGGAGCTCTTACACAGTGAATAGCTTCGTATAGGTACTTAACAAGTGCAAGACACTGTGCAGAATCTTATTGCCGTTTGGTGTATGGTGTAGAGAGATAGACAGTCTGAAAGATAGGTTGTAGACAGTCAGTGAGGCAAACTTTGGCGTACTTAGGGGAGGTGGGTGGGGGTGGGGATCAATTCCCTTGAAATAATTAAAATTTTGCATGTGTATGTATACAGGCACACATACAAACACACGCACGAACATAGTACTAATAATAATAATATATGGGGTTTTACCTCCCAAAACCAAGATATGATTATGAGAGACGCCGTAGTGGAGGGCTCCGGAAATTTCGACCATCTGGTGTTCTTTAACGTGCACCTAAACCTAAGTACACGGGCCTCTACCATTTCGCCTCCATCGAAATGCCACCGCCGCCGCGGCCGGGATCGAACATACATACATGTTCTGGCTAACCTTCTGACAGACAGACAGACAGACAGACAGACAGACAGACAGACAGACAGACAGACAGACAGACAGACAGACAGACAGACAGACAGCGACAGACAGACAGACAGACAGACAGACAGACAGACAGACAGACAGACAGACAGACAGACAGACAGACAGACAGACAGACAGACAGATAGACTAGATAGATAGACAGACTAGATAGATAGACTAGATAGACTAGATAGACAGACAGATAGATAGATAGATAGATAGATAGATAGATAGATAGATAGATAGATAGATAGATAGATAGATAGATAGATAGATAGATAGATAGATAGATAGATAGATAGATAGATAGATAGATAGATAGATAGATAGATAGATAGATAGATAGATAGTGTATGTGTGCGTGTGCGAAACAAAGAAAACAAGGAAACACCGAAGTTTGAGCTGCAGTTTCGTAGAGGTAGATAGATGGACAGATGAGAGTGAATCAAGCGAAGAATGACGCACTTCGTTAGAGTGAGCTAAAAAGTCTGTTGCTTGCTCGCCGAGAAGAGACAGTTGCCGTGGCAGGTCGCCCAGATATTTTTCCGCGACACGAGTTCCCGCCGCGATGCGGATCTCTTTACTTCTCTTTTTCTATAAGCGTGTGTACAGCTCCGTAATTGCACTTGTGTCGGTCATGTAGCGTAGAACGTTCGGAGGACGGCGCGCTGCGTCTCTTGATTGGAAAATTCTTTGCGAGGCTCATCCTAAGCGTTTCGCGGCAGACATTCGCTTCGGTACGAGCAATGGGAGAAAAGAAAATAAAATGAGAAAAAGAGGTACGACTGCGCGCGTGGCCAACAAAAGAACTGTCGGGGACGGACGGCTGTCGTGACATTTAATTCCAGAAAGTGATCAAGCAAGGGTTCCTACAGATTGTGCGCCGTATGTACCTGTACACGTGCTGCTTGGAGTGTATATGCTGCAGGCGTGCATTTTTGTCTCCCGCTGTATCTCACAGCCATCGTCGACACTAAGTGATAACGACGCGGACTCTTGAGCAAAGAGGAAAAACGAAATAATAAGAGAAAGAGGAGTCTATGGGAGAAGGGTGTTTTGCGTGGAAAGAATCTCATTTTACTCCCTTTTTTTTTTCGCAGCAACTTTTGGGTTGTCGCGTACGGTCGCGGATATGCGGCGGTCAGGTACTTCATTGTGCCTCGTACGTGTTTAGTACATCTTGTTATATATTATTAAAGTGACCCGGCACTGCGTACGAAACAAGCATTTTAGTACTTAGTGTTTTGTCAATACAGACGTGATAATCATCAGCTATTGAGGTCCAATACAGGCCCAAAGCCAGTCGCAGCGACCAGTGGCGTAAATCCAAAAAAATCACAAGGGGGGACATACATCTTGCCATGGCGGCCATTTTGTTTTTATAAATATAGGCGTTGTTTTGATTTATATAAAAATTAGGCTAATTTTATTACGTAATATTAAATGACGAGTATGGGTTCCCAGCTATCGTAATTGGATTGTTCTACTGAGTCTTCTCTGAAACCGGCTGAGCGGCAGTTGCGAGTTCAATAGTATCACACATCTGAGGCGTACTAAGTACAAGTACCCACACAAATATATACGGGCATTAAATAAAGTTGAATGCACTATACCTAACTGTCAAACAATTCAAATATATCATGTTTGAAAGATAAATCTCAAGGGGAGACACTTGCAAGTGGTGTCCCCCCCTAGTCTGAACACAAGGGGGGGGGTCAGGACCCCCCTGGGATTTACGCCACTGCCAGCGACTACCAGTCATACGTGCTTGTGTGTACAAGAATATTTTATTTTAACTGTGCTCATTTTTCTTACGAGATTTCTGTATCCGTAAATTATCTTCATTTAGAAAAAAAAACAATTTAATTTGTCGTCACAATTGCTGAAAGGGTTAGCCGGCTTAAATTTATAGTCTGGAAGTTTCCTTGTTTGGCTCACATCATAAATGAAAATCAGCCTTCTGGCGGCCTCGACGCCGTCAACGTGCACCAGTCATCGCAATTAGGAATGATCAATTAACGTGATTAGGTTAGTGATACGATCAATAACTCCGCACCATAATTTCGACACTCGGTGATGATCAGGTGGTTCGTCTTAGTTCAACCCTCGTTCCAATGAATGCCCACAACACTGAGCAAAATTTCGTGCCCCTGTGCAACGCATCACGTGACGTGACGCAGCCCCACAGGGTATAGCGCGAATCACACTTTCGAGTTGCATCTCAAAAGGAAATATGTCTGTTGAAGGCAATGAAAATCCAACGAAGCCATGATGTCGCGTTTATGATGACGTGCCTTTATGGAGCTCAACGAATCGACGACGAAAAGTGGACAGGGAGGAAGGCATTAAAAGGTTTGAGTCTGTCCGTAGTCCTACACACGCTTATACTAATAAAAAAAGAGGAGGGCTAATTTTTTTCTCCGTGCATTTACACGGGGGAAAGAAGATAAAACGCATTGCCCGAGCCGAGCTAATGAGATGCGTCCTGCAGCTAATGCGAAAAACGACGCGGGACTGTCATTATTCAAATGCGGACGGCTTGAAGAAAGGCGCAGCCAACCGCACGCTATAGTGTTCTTTCTTCTTTGTGATAGCGTGTGGGGGTCGACGTTTCAGACATTTTCGCACTTATCAATAATTTACCCTGAGCCAAAGGTGAAGTCGAGTGCAAAACGGAGTCGGGGTGGGGGGTCTTACGCTGCGTATATTCAGAGAGAAGCAACCATGTTTTGTCTCTGAATATAACATAAGACGACCCAATAAAAAAAAAGGTAATGCCGGATCGCGCGATATCGCCGAGTAATTAACCGCTAATATGAGACCGCGTGCCGGGGAGCATTCGAAATGACCTGAACCCCCCCCCCCCCCCCCCCCAAACACACCCACCCCTGGTCATTGCCGTAGATTCACCACTGACTAGGTGCTGTGCACGCGGAACAAAAAGAAAACGCCATTGGTTATCTTGTTTTTCTGACTGGGATTATCTGTTTATACGAAAGGAAATAGCGGTCGCCATGAACAGTAAACGGAAAGGACAAATGATGTGACAAGATCTCATGCCTTCTGGGGTCCCGGGTTTCTGAAGCTGGGAAGGTATAAGTCCGGGGAAAAAAAATTTTACAAGTGTGGAACAAGCGGTAGGAAGAAGGAAAGCAAGAAAAATGTGAACACGACATATGTGCCGTATTCGAGAAAAGGGTTGCACACATGCGTTCGTTCGTTTGCAATATAGGTGTTTCTTTTCTTTTCTTTTTTTATTTTGTTCGTGGGTTTAAACGTCCCATAGCGACTCGTGCTATCAGAGAGACGCTGTGGTACCTCCGGATAATTTCGACCAGCCGGGGTTCCACAACGTGCACCGACTTTGCACGGTATACACTGGCATTTCTTTTCCATCCAAGTGCGACCGTCGCGGCCGGGATCGAAACAGCGCCTTTCGGGTCAACAGCCGAGCACCGTAACCACTGTGTGTACTAACTATGAAGGTGCTTGTAGTTTAAACAGAGTGTATTATACTGTGCGATGCTGTCACGTCTCATGCCTCGCTTCTCTTAGGGCAACAGTATGGGTCATCGTTGGTTGAGATATACAGAGAACACTTGTGACTCCATCGTTTTCCTCCCCACGTGCAAGGTAGCAATGTGGTCGTAGTCTAGTTAACGTTTCTATCATTCGTGTATTCGTGTTAGTAACTTGTTCCCTCTTCTTTCTTTCTTGTGATCCCTTCCCCCCAGTGTAGGGTGGCAAACCGGACGCGCGTCTGGCTGTCCTCCCTGGCTTTCCTTCCTCCTCCTCCTCTTCCTCCCTCTCTCTCTATTTTGAGCACAACTATGGACGATACACGAACGTATGAGCTCTTCATACTTAGCGAGCGAAATTTTAAGGCGAATGTCTTAGATGCCTAATCTACCGCGAAGATGGACCGTCGGCGTCGACCGTCGTCCCGCAGTATCGGCGTCAACACGAGGAATGAAAAAAATAATCATCACGTTATGACGTCCCATATGACGTCATCTTGACGTCACATAACGTGACGTGACATGATGACGTCATTGCATGGCATCGTCGCTTGGTCAGATGTGGGCCGATAGCGGACGCAGTGCAAAACCACGTTAGGTGCAGAGAGCATGCGGAATACATCGAGTGAGAAGAAAAAGAAGATGGCTTTCGCTAGGCAAATGCATAAGGCAAATGCACGCGGTCGGCTCTATCGAGTCCTAGATGTATGCTGTATACTTTCACGTTCGCGAAGTGACTTCGAAGGCGTAGCGACCGGCTGGCCGTGCGGGCCCTGCCAGGCCTCTCTCGCTCTCTTTCTTTCCCGGACAAAGGGAACGTGTATCGTCTTACGAAAGCGGTGGCGGCGTCTCGGGATGCAGACGTCGTATATATACCCTACTCGCGAAGGGGGCCCGCGCATTCGCACGTTCGGTGAGAAAACAAAGCGAAAAGAAAGAAGGACGGCTGCAGTTCATTCTTCTCGGCCTGCCTTGCCTTGGCTGGCCGTGTCACTTAAGAAGACGATGCGGCGACGGTGTCCGCTTGCTCTGGGCCGTGAGGTTGTGCGTTGCTGACTGAGAAGACAATCGCGGCCTCCCTCACCGCTTGTTCTACAGGGCTTGTACGGATGACGACGACCAGAGACGCTGCCAACCTCTGCATCTGCGCTTCTCTCGCAAGCTCTCCTTCTTCAAGCGAATCACGCGATTCACCGTCTCGCGTAACGTTTGGATGTTCACGCGATTCGCTTGCGTGGTGCCGGAGACAAGGATTCACGCGACATTTTTAGTAGTGTTAACAGCAGTAGAGGCGTAGTACTACAAGAAGTACTGGCACTGGTCGTAGTAGAAGTAATATTATTATTATAGTAGTAGTAGTAGCAGGAGTATAGTTGCATTAGTAGTGCGGGCAGTATTAGTGCTAAAGTATTGTGGAAATAGCAGTAGGTGCCATTGTACGTGTTAGCAGTGGTACGTATGTTGCAGCAGTAGGGGGGGGGGGGGGGGGGTAGGCCCATCTAGCAGCGTAGTAGTACAATGTATCGTCGTTGTAGCTGTAAGCAACACATTATCAGGTGTCTTAGTGATAGTTATAGCAGTCGTAAGGATAACACTGGCTTAGCAGTGGTATCTGCAGGAATAGGTAGCTGTACCAGTGGCAAAAGAAGCGCATCAGTAGTAGCTTTGGCAATAGCAGTATTACAACAGCAGGCCGGGTTCAACAGTGACAGCAGCAGCTGCATTAGTATACTGGTAATGGTAGCAGAAGCCGTAGTCGTCGCTACGTTAAGAATAACATAGCAGTAGCACGTATCCGACGCGTTATCCGACTAATGTTCCTACACGCGACATCTCGGCTCCACTCCGCACCATGCGACATGTGCCACTCCAAATAACGATCACGCGTCAGCAGCGCACGAAAGCTGCTGTGTGAACACCCGCGTATGCAGCGAAAGTTGTTAACGACACTTTACGTGTCCACGTGTTGGATGCCTTAATTGATTCTAAAGCCGCGAAGACCACACGTCAGTGCCGCATTGCGGTCTTCTTTCTCGTCCAATCTCGCATGCGATCTAGTTTCCTGAGGTATTTATATAATGGCGAGCATTCGAAAGCTAGAGGAGCCACTAGCCTGACGACGACGCCATAGTAGGTTCCGCCGTGTGTGTGTGTGTGTGTGTGTGTGTGTGTGTGTGTGTGTGTGTGTGTGTGTGTGTGTGTGTGTGTGTGTGTGTGTGTGTGTGTGTGTGTGTGTGTGTGTGTGTGTGTGTGTGTGTGTGTGTGTGTGTGTGTGTGTGTGTGTGTGTGTGTGTGTGTGAGAGAGAGAGAGAGAGAAGACGGACGCATTCGGAGAAATACACGTGTACGTATAGATACGCTGAGTGCCATGGAATATTTAGGCGGGGTGTAGCTCCACACGGCGCCGACGGACTGTAACCAAGTGGCGGCCGCAGCATACGCGTTCGCGACGAACGTCGGTAGAAAACAATGCGATCGGCGCGCAAATCGGGTTCCCCGCCCGGTTGATATCGCATGTACCGGCGTTGTTGTTGCTGCTGCTGCTTCTGCTGCTTGCTGAGACGAGCGCGGGGGTTTTTGATTATGCATTCCGACCGCAGCCAACCCCGACAGCCAACCCCCGCCACTCTCGCATTTCTCGGTGGGTCACAGAGAACGGTCGCGTCGCCGGTATTCATGAACCGAGTGAATTCTATCTGTGCGAATCGGCACAGGTTTCGACGAAGACTACACGGAAAGGAGAGAGAGGAGTATAGACGAGACAGATGCTACACGAGGGTGTCACTCTCTTTCCATGAGATTCGGTGAAACGCTTGTTAAGAGCATGTCGAGAACTTGTTCAGCTTCGACGGACAGATTCGCTTTGCGTTAATGAAACTACCAACATCTATCTATCTATCTATCTATCTATCTATCTATCTATCTATCTATCTATCTATCTATCTATCTATCTATCTATCTATCTATCTATCTATCTATCTATCTATCTATCTATCTATCTATCTATCTATCTATCTATCTATCTATCTATCTATCTATCTATCTATCTATCTATCTATCTATCTATCTATCTATCTATCTATCTATCTATCTATCTATCTATCTATCTATCTATCTATCTATCTATCTATCTATCTATCTATCTATCTATCTATCTATCTATCTATCTATCTATCTATCTATCTATCTATCTATCTAGCTACCTACCTACCTACCTACCTACCTACCTACCTACCTACCTACCTACCTACCTACCTACCTACCTACCTACCTACCTACCTACCTACCTATCTATCTATCTATCTATCTATCTATCTATCTATCTATCTATCTATCTATCTATCTATCTATCTATCTATCTATCTATCTATCTATCTATCTATCATTCATCACGTAGATAATTCATTGACTAGAACACGATCGAAGAACCCACATGTGAGAAAAAAATCACGCCATATCCACGAAGTGAATGATCATTGAGGAGCTGGCTCGGAGATAATCGTGTAAACCGTGAATGCTCCGTACAATTCCTCTACTGTCATATAAAGACGTCACACGTTTTTATAGTAGCGATTGTGGTCAGGCTGTTGTCGCACCACAAGCGGTCGCAGACCTTGCAGCTGTGGCCGAACGTGTGGTCGAGGAAACCGAGGAAATGTGGTTTTGCCTGCGTTAATGTCATCATCAAAGCGCTCGAAGAACAAGGGGAAGACTTCTCTTGCGCGCGAGGAGCGCCTGCAGCGGTCGCCTCTGGAAATAAGGTTACGCTTACGGCGCGGGACTTTGCCCCAGTCTAAGAACCTGGCTAGCCAGCTCCTAAAACACGGTATTTATGAGACACTTCTCGAAAGCCTATGAACTCGTACAACCGACTGGAAATGAACATGCTTGCCTAGTTAGTTGGTTTGTTTACTTGTAGGGCTCGCATTAATGATGCACGCGATATTTCTTTAACAGCATTTTGTTTTTTCAAAGCGGACAACGTGGAGGCACGACGTGATTAAGGAACCATCCCTTCAGCGTATCTAGAATAAGCGTACAAGTGACAAATAATTGTACCTTCACAATTAAATTAAAAGGCGTACAGTGGATGGCAACGAATGAACAAATGGATGATCTCATAACTTCGTTCGACGTACTTTCGCATATGCATGGAGAGAAGCATGCGTGCACGGCGTATGTACATGTACATACTGTTTATACCACGCATTCGCATGTTGTAGCTCTATTTTCGTGTTGTTGTTGGCCACTATTTTAAAAGTAAAGCTTCAACATAAGCAAAAGCCGCGCTTCCGCATGCAACGCTCGCTCGCGTCGAAAACACTTCCGCCCACCTACCGCTTCAAAACAACACTAACCAAAACACGAAAGATAAAAAAAAAAAACTTTAACCAACGCATTCGAATGCACGCTCCTGCCATCGCCGCAAAAACGCGGTGACAAACATGGCGAACCGTCGCTTACGCTTTCTCTAATTCGCATCGACAGTGATGAACAAAACTAACCGAGATCCGCGGCTTGATCTTTTAAGTCCGGCCAGCCATGACTCAAGCGAGATCCGGGGAGATATAGGATAAATAAAAAATAAAAACGGTACTTCCAGCGGAACTCTTCTTCCGCTCAAGGTATTAAGTGTCCCGTGTGTGAACAGTCGGTTTATACGCGAAGGAAGTTCGGTCGCGCGGCCCGTTCGGAACGGAACTGCTTTGGCCGTTTTTTTCTGGCTTTCCGCGCGTTCTCGCAGGGGAGAAGGCGAAGGTGGGTGGGGGGGGGGGGGGGACGCGCGCCCAGCTAGCGTGTCCAGTTCGACACGACGTTGCGCTTACACGCTCATTAGTTGCGCGCAGCGGCGGCGAACCTACATTATAGCGAACCAGTACCGTCGGTACGAGTGGAAGACCGTGCCGTGTACGTTGGTGTCGTATAGAGTTTCTTATATAAAACGTTCAGGGCTATAAGCTGCTATTAGTCAACGGGAAGCGAATAGCGTGACCAGTCAATTGACATGCAAGAATGCCGGAAACCACGACATGATCATGATGAGGTATATAGTACAAGTGGGTGCCCACTGCCCGCCCCCCGAATCAACATATGGGAATCAAACCAGCGCCCTCTCGTGTCTGCATCAATGTGATGCTGCAATTCCACCACGACGGCGGAAGACCATATCGAAGATGGGTCGAATGACGGAATGATATTGTGCAAAGATTGTACGCGTGTGCGCAGGCCCGGATGTAGCTGTGTGCTTTTGTGACAGTTCGGAATTTTAGAAAGTCAATTAAAGCTTGAGAAATACAACGTCGCGAGGTCTTCCGATGCTACCAGTAAGATGACTAGACAAATCCACGTACTGGCCATAATTCTCGTACCACAGCCCAACTATTGCAGGCGTCTCATTTTTCTTCCGAGTGATGAAGTATGAGCGTTGGTCCCGTGTTCTTTCATCTCGTCCTTGTCACATTTACTCCAGTAATAATGCGTCATGTATGCTCTAGGCAAACTACCAGCCTTAACGCTGCCCGTTTTTGCTGCACGCAACTAGACTGACGCCTGAGACAGGGCGACGCGTCAGCGGGCTTCCAGCCACTGACTCGGAGAGGGAGGGGTGAACGTGCTGGCCCGGTGGCGCGCGATTCCCGTTTTTCTCGTCTCTTGTAATATTTGCTTTCTTTAGGACGCGAGCGGTTCTTTCTCGTGCGAACCGGTAGAACAGAGCCAACGGGACTCTGAGCGGTGACGTGGAAAGGGATGTGATACAGGAAAAATGGGTGAAAGGTGGGGAGAGAAGGGTGGGTTTAGACTGGCGTCGCTACTGGAGCAACGTGAGCGTGCGTACAGCGCGTGTGATCGGGAACGTTCCGTGTGGCACACGGTATTCATAGAGAGAGAGAGGGGGGGGGGGGTTCAGCACGCTGACCACCTGTGACCGCCGGCAGGAATACGGACGGCGACAACCGGCAGTGTCGGACGGGGGTTTCCCGAACGGTATAGCATATACGCTAGACACCCCTCATCCCCCTCCCTTCCACCTCATCTCACGCTCCTTGTTTCATGTTTCTTCGTTTGCGGTAGTTCACGTGTGCTGCACGAGCACACATCCGAGTGGTTTCGATGTCGGCTGCAGCGACGAAGAGTGGTGGGAAATTGGGAAGTCAATCGCGGGGTAACTGCATCATCGACTCCCCCGCGAAATGAGCTCGCGCACTGGGCTGCGATGGGTGTTAAGTGAAATGCACTGCCGCGTAATACTGTATCTTCGCAGCTACAGTATAGAGGCAATTGCTCGGGTAAGAGGGTGGGGTTGGGGTTTGAGCATTCACGCCTTTTGAACGATTCCTGCGACGTTCCTCGATTCGACATGCAGTCCGTATCGGGTCATTGGCATAAGCAAGAGATGGTTAAAGTATATGGATGGTAGAAAAATAACAGGAGATGATGTAGTACCTGGTTCGTCAGATGATTTAGTAATCTTATGAGATAAGGTTAAAGATAGACAAAATGATAAACCTTAATAACGCAGTACATTAAAACATTGTTCACTGGTGCAGGCTCGGTGGCTACAGATGTCGCCACTACGTCTCATATGTCAGTAGCAACAATCGTGTTCACTGAGATAATAATATAATTACAGGGGTTTTACGCGCCAAAACCACGACATGATTATCAGGCACGCCGTAGTAGAGGGCTCCGGAAATTTCGACCACCTGGGGTTCTTTACCGTGTACCTAAATCTATAAGTATACAGGGGCCTCTAGCAATTTCGCCTCTATCGAAAATGCAGCCGCCTCTGCCGGGATCGAACCCGCGACCTTCGGGACAGCAGCCAAGCACCGTAATCACTGTACCACCTCGACGGCCGCGCTCGACAAGTCATCAACATTGAACTCTAGATTGGAATGTCGACTCTATGGAGGTTAATGCAAAAGGTCAAACTATGATCGCCTTTATTTAGCTTGTATGGACGTCATAGCTTTGTTTTTCTGGTCATGCACTGTTGCTTTCGGGTTTTGAATAGTAACATCAAGTGCCCGGATGAGCCGAGCAAGAGGGCATAGTAATAAAGAACCGTAGAGAGAGATAGCAAAAGAGATATCCTGTTGAGGCAACGACTCATTCGTGCAGTGAACCAGAAGAAATAAAGTAAATGGGAAGGGGAAATGCGCATCTAGACGATATTTTTTACGACGCTGCAGTTCACTGTGTTGCGTCATTCGACGAGAACAAGTGTTAGTGGCATCCTGTTTAGTTCTTTGCACGAAACAACGGATGCGACGAAGCGGCGGCGACATTTTTTTCTTCTTTTTGTCGCTGAATCAGTTTCTATCTGTGTTTGTGTAGGCTTTTGCGCCATCTGCTGCTTCTCGGCCCCGGGCTAGTGTTATAGAACGTAGCCCTAGAAAAGCCACGTCGGCGGTTAGGCCTCGCCTGAAGCGTATCGTAGTTCCTGCAAAAATCGCCAGGGGGGAAATCTGGCGCTAGCACCTAGAGAAAAAACAAGCAGCGTGCGAGTTGGTATCGTGTGACATCCTCCAAACTTTGTTTATAACTTAATTTCGTCCAAACACTGTCTTAACTTCGTCTAATCTTTGTCTATACGCCTAATTTCGTAAGCTTTTCTTTATCTAAACTGCGTCTAACCTTTCCCTTAGCTTAATTTTGTGTAACGAACAGAACAGAACAAACACTTTGTTCGAAACGTTCTTTGTCCGAAGTTTCCTCAAAACTGTCTTCACATAACATTGTGTTAAGACGACTTACGAAATACGCGTCTTTGATGTTAAAAAATTTTACTAGAAGAAATAGAAAATCCAATTCTGCTACCAAAGTCACCAGTGTTCGACAATTAGAGAGAAAGAAAAAGCGACACTTGTGTTTAAAATTGTTTTTCCGGTTGCATTATTGGTGGTATTTTTTCCGTATACTGTGAATATTCAGTAAAACTTTCTCATAATAGCGTTCCTTGAAAGTCCGGCGGAATCGCTTCTTTGAATTAAGATGGGAGCTTGTTGCGAGCAACGTTTGGGGCATGCGAAAGCGTCAACTACACGTCCCGTGATATCCTTGCACATGACTCGCAATGATGGTGCTAGTCACAGGATATGTGCTTGCTAGGGGACGGCTTGGCGACGACATTGCGTCCGGCATTCCGTAAATACAGAAGTACTCCATTCTATAGTTTCGCACAACGCAGCGTATATAGTACGCCTGATAGACCGTTCAGGAGGGTGCATCAGCTATGATATGAAGTGATCAGTTGTACACTAAAACGTGTGAAGGATGTGTATTAACCCGAATATTTAGCAGCTAAGGCATAGCTAAGGCCTCTGTGCTAATGCCACCTGTGTCTCATTAAAATGGAGCGTTGAATCTTGTGCCGTCGTATTTTTTCTGTACCACTAAATACGTTCCGTATCATGTGCACGACTGCTGAATACACGAACGATTTGCTAAGTCTTACTCGGTCTCCTAAGCGAGTCCTCTAATGTATGTCTTCTGTTAAACATTGACGGTGCTGGAGCTCAGCAGTGTGAATAAAAGAGCAAAAAGAGGGAGAGGGAGGCGGAATGTGTATAGGACATCCGGTAGTCCACACTAGAGCTCTTATAAGAAACTTGTAGCATAAGAAGCTGGCATAAGATCTTGCAGTTTCATTTCTACACTCCGCAACATACAAATATAATCCTGATGCAGCTTAAACCAAGCCGTTTCTGTCGAAATAAACAGAGCCACTTTACGTGCGACTTTTGTAGCTTTTGGGACGTCTTATTCGTCTTTGTGCACCGCCCACATCAGACATGGCAGTAATGAAATTACAGTAATTAAATTACTGTGCTGTAATGACCGACGTAATGAATTACTTCAAGCGAGTAACTTCAGGAAAATTATTCGTCACTTTCCCAATTACTTCTGACTAAAATATAAAATGTTCGTTTACATTAAGGCATAAAAATTGACCAAAAGAAATAAGAAACACAACTTAATCCATGTGCCAAACCTCAAGTGTGGCAAGTTGAATAAATATCTCAGAGATCTAAATGCATACGTCCTCTAAATAAGGTGTAGATGAGTTATGTAGATTTATACTTTATTCTGCAAATTAAGTGTAGATGAGGCAAACCTTTGTTAATGTAACTTCGAAGTAATTTCTTTACTTTGCAAAAGTAACAGTAATGTGGTGTAATTACTTTCGGCCAGCTGTGGTCGTAATGTAATTTAATAACATTTTGAAGAAAATTAGGAAGGTTATTAGTAAGGTAATTCAATTACTTTTTAGAAGTAATTTTGTCATCTCTGATGCACATTGGTAAAAAAACTTCTTGAAAGTGAGAGAGGAAGGGGGTCGAACCCTCGCCCCTTCTTTCCTGTGGTTCCTATGGCGTCAGGAGCTTCCACGTCCACGACCTCGCCCCCTCCCCCCTATGCATATCATAACTCGGGAACACTCGCGCTCTTCAGGGGCTTTGCTTTCTTTCGACAAAGACTACACACGTAGCGCACCGAGCGGGGCTCGACAACACAGGATGGCGGTTCTTTTTCTTTTCGTAAAGCCCGCTAGGTCCAGGTCATCCATCCAATTATGAGGAGTCTCCTTTTCGCCTCACTCTTTTGAGTGGCGCGGACGGCCGCCTAATTGGAGCACCCCCCCCCCCCCTCTCCCGGCCATTTCAATTCCTCCCACCCTGGCACACCCCTAAGAAGAGAAAGGGAGGGGGTGGGGTGCAAAGGTGCTACCACCCCCACCCATTCCGTCCAAAGAACACACTACAGGCAAGCGATCAGCGAGACCAATTTCCTCGCCGTGCGGATGCAGGAACTTCGCTCGGCTGCGCGAAGATGGCCGACAACCCCAGCGAGCGGTCCGCGCGGGGTTACAGAACGACGCGGGGCATATCGCCGAAGAGCGAAAAAAAACCCTGCCGTATAGGCGACTGCTGGCTCAGCGGGAGGTATCGGTTTACGTGTATGCGGCTACGAAACCACCCGCGTATTAAAGTGGAGGCGGCGTTGGGTATAGGCATGGAGTGAAAGCGACGATCATGCAGTGGGCATAAACGTGGAAGCTCTCGCCCCCTGCCGGTCGGAGAGGGCGATTACGGTGCGTCTGTCCGTTCGGTGGTCGGTTTTAGAAGTGGAAATAGTCCAGATGATGTATAAGGAAAGGAAGCCGGGTGAAATAGGCAATAAATGAAAGGAGCTTCAGTAGAAAACTCAGTAGAAGCTTCAGTAGAGCAAATGAAGAAAAAGCACAGAAGCATGGCGAAAACGGTAGTTGTTGGGCCGCACGTGCGGAGAATTTACAGTTAGCGTAGTCCACGGTGGCTCGGCGAAGACAGGCAGGTCGTAAGAGAATGGAAAGAAGGAAGGATGTGACGGGAAGCGGAGGGTGGAAGGTATACCGTACCTAAGGTTGAAGCACATCTCCCTTGGAATGGGGGAGGGTGGTGGTAGTTGCGTTTGTTGAACAAAAGGCCGCCCGCTTCCCGGAAACCGCTAGGCGGCCCCGTGGACCCGCTGTAAGCTTCTGGTCACAATCGCGTACACGAAGTGATACGCTCACTCGGCAAATGGGAACGAGGGCGGTCATTGCCGACGTCCAAAGGAGACACAAAGGAGCGCGCATTATATTTTTGTGCCAGCCGTAACGAGTCCGCGCGCCTTTTTCTCCCAGCGCTAACGTGGGTTGCGCTTCGGGCACGTACACTTATGAATTGAAGAGCAAGACCCCGCAGGTAGTGGACTGAACGAGATGATGTCGTCAAGCCCTGCGTATCAGGGCGTCCAGGGAGGAAGTGGTCACGAACGGAAGCTGTGTCCGTGATGATGAGGCCGGAAGATGAATAGCTACAACGCTTTCGGGCTTTTTTTCTTTCTTTCTCCTTTCTGCTACTCCCCTTTGAATAAACGTCAAAGTCGAAGGACTTAACAAAGAGGGACACAAGCGAAAGGCTGCGATGCCCGTGTCCTGTGCGCGTTACGAAATTGGTGCCGACGGGGGTAAAGGGACCAATGGCCTTCGACTTCTTTTTGAAAGTAGACCTCAATAAAAAAAAAAAGACAACTGTTCCCTCGTCGAATAGTTTCTCTTTTTACGAGTCTTTTTATGAGCCTCCCACGGTGCGATATTACGAGATCGCGACTATTCATTTACGATCAAAGCCGCGGCTGTAACCCCCGAGGGGTTGTTGACAGGCGTATTTTGTTTGAAGTTGGGCTGATTGAGCAACGCTAAATGTGTTCAAAATGCTGTTTGTAGAAGTGGTATGGACCTCCAGCGACAACGAGAGAAATAAATGACCGTAAGCCATTAAGGACGTAAGCCAGACAGGATATTATAGCTTAATATTCGAAGGATTTTTTTCCGGTCCCATGTGAATAGCTATTTGTGAAGGAAGGTAACTCGCTTGATATATGACAGTATTAAAAAGCTGCATTTAGCAACGAATGCGTCAAATTTGCACAGTGTAATTAACTCCATGGGGGAAAAAAGCAAGAAAACTTTAGTGATATCGTCGAAATACTGGACGACCGATACGTTCCCAAAGGCAAGAAAGCCTGTCTGCGGCATACAAACACTGTCGTCTACTCCTTGCTGTAACATTGTAACATTCTAGTTAATATTAGTATTATTATTTCAAGCTGTTAACACATATTTCTGAATTCGGAGCTGTAGTATTACGTTCGTAACATCATAGTTGCTATTATTTCAGATTGTCACCATGTATTTTCTTATGAATTTCAGTCTCTGATGCTTGCTTTTTTTCATGTCACATGGCAGGACGCTTTTTTATTGCAATTAATACATGTACATAAACAAATAGTACAAAATTATGTAGTATGTATAAGCCCCCCCCCCCCCCCCCTTCCAACCCCCCGCTCTGTAATGCCTTCGGCGTGACGGTACCGTGATAACTAAATAAATAAATAAAGAAACTTCCGCAGGAAGTTATAAGATCTGTATGTATAAGAAAACGAAATGCCAGTGAACTAAAGACAGTCCTCGACTATGGCACCCTCGTCTGTATATTTTTGTGTATCCCCATTTTATGTATAATAGAATAATAAATGACTTTGGCTTTGACTTTGAAGGAGTTACACGACACGAAGAAAACACAATGTGAACCGCTTCGATTACCTTGGTACGTCTATTTACCTAGAATCTGTTAGGCCTAAATGATTAAGTTTTTTCCAGGGTCTTCTCTGTGAGTGCGCACCGAAGCGCCATATCCATGCAACAGTGCGTTTCGGTGGATACCGTTTATCTGCGCTGCATGTACGAGGAACAGACGACACGGCTGATATCGGCGCATCTAGCCTTGAGATTACACCGTTTATCGTGTCTTCCTTTAAGCAGTGGCCTGTTTTCAAACACGCAGAAGTGCAAACGTACATCAACGAAATGTTCTCGTGAGGTACGAAACTAAGTCTCACGAGCAGTCGCCTACGGCGTTAAGCCTATCGCGTCATTACAGGCCCAACGTCTTCTTAAACCTAACGGCAAACACCTTACCCGGCATCGGCTCATGCGGAATCCACACTTTCGAGGAGCGAACAGAAGCTTTCGTTCACCGTGAAAGCGGCCGACGGACGAGAAAAATTCGCGGACGACGGCTGCAGGTCTTCATGAAGAGCGCTCCACGAGTCAAGGTAACCTTCGAGGCGTGTGCAGAGGACAAGGCCAAGGCGTGGTCTGAGAAGACGCCCTTTGAAGAGTCTTCAGTCCACATACAAGTTGTGTTTGTAGTTATTGCTTTGTCAAACCAAGGGTCGCGCTACAAAAATCGGCACTCACTGATGTCACGCATTTCACAGCAAACCACAATGCGCAGGTAGGACACACTTGCACACGGATGCTATAGTAGGAGAGTGAGATACCGCACGGTCATTGAGGTAGCAGGCGGACAGATGTTGTGAGCTGACGGATTACAGCAGACAGGGTGTTTAAGTGGCAGAAGGGTCTCTTTGTATCGGGCGACAACGCTGCAGCGGCAAACGAATCATGTAGACTTCAAGCGGTTGCATACGAGACCTGAGATCCTGGTAGGAGCGAGGCAAGGAGCTGCAAACTTGGGACTCCCCAGGGCTAGGCCTGTGAGGGCCATCCCCCGCCTAGCCCTCCTTACCCCCGTGCTTGGCCGAAGGAAAAAAAAGAAAAGAAAGACGTCTCAATCACGAGGTGCTGACGGTGAGTCGAAGACAAGAGGCTTATCGCGGCTCTCTGCAGCCAGCGATACAACAAAGGCCGTCGCAGAAGAAGACACACGGCAGCGAGCGAAGTGATACGCCCGCACAAAGCAATCGAAGAAGCTAAGAATGTTGGAACGCTTGACTCCCGCTGAGTCTCCGTTTCTCTCTCTCCCCCTCTCCTTCGCTATCTATCGTCTCCCTTTGTTCTAAGCGTGTCTCGGACGCCTTGAGACAATGGTCCCGACGGTCTTGCTGCCAGCCGATGCGGCATGTCACCGTAGTATCGTGTAAGGTTGGCGACGTCTCCGTGCGCCGTCCCACGGCGCCTACGTTCCTCGCCTTTCCAGATCCTTACGCGTAGAGGTGAGAAAAAAGAATGGCGAACGACGCTGATAAGGCGGCGCGGACAGTTTTAGAGGAAGATAATGGAGATCCTTGTTCTATCTACACGCGCGTAAGATCCCCGTACCGTCGGACCTATCCTTCTTTTTAATCTTTGACTCTTGACTACTGGAAGCCTACGCTGAAGGTGAGCATAAGTGATCCGAAGTGGGACAGTGTACATGGGGGACGTATGGGCGACAACGAAGGCATGGATTCACAATTTCGCACACGATGGTGACTCGGCATTGACTAAGAACCGATATTTATACCTTTTGAAGTGGGCACCTATACAACCTCAGTGGCATCTGGCTTGCCGTCTTGCTAGCTGTTTCCTAGGTAAAAGGATGATGCCATAAATTTAACTTCAATAGAGCAGCAGCAGTAGCAGTGGTCGTATAGCAGTAGTAGTAGTACTAGAAGTGGTCGTAGTAGTAGTAGTAGTACTGCCAGTTGTAATAGTAGTGGTAGTAGCAGTACTAGTTGTAGTGGTAGTAGTAATAGTAGTGGTACAAAGACAAGAAGGTCTAGAAAGCAGCGTCGCGAACTCCCCGACCTATATTATCATCGTTAGACCTGAGCGCGTTGTACATCAGTATATTTGTGTATACTGTTCAATTACAAGATATTCGTCGCTTGCTGAGAGCGTCTGCAGCCCCTGGTTGCAAGTTATAGGCGCTATTACTCATTGATAAACCTTTCTTCCTTCGTATTTGTTGGTGCACGAGGACCGCGTTGAGGTATAGTCGTTGTACCCGAGCGCCAGTCCATGCGATAAGGAAAGAAAATTAAACTAACAAACAAAACGAACCTACGATTTGACGACGTTCCTGGTAGACAACTAAGTTAAGCCGAGCGAGAACGAGAAAGACAAAAGAAAGAAAAGAAAAAGAAGAAACAGCAGAGGCTCGGTGTTTCAGCGGCCTCCCCGTATCGCACGGTTACCGTCGATCTCTTGTCAGCCGAGTGCCGATACGGGGCCACAAGACGAACCCTCTCGCCCGGAAGGTGTAGAGACAAAAGAGGCCGTTATCTTCGGCCGCTTGGGCGATACGGCCGGCTGTGTACGAGGAACAGAGGTAAAAGTGTCAGAGTATGTAGTACGTGTAGAATGGCGCTGTAGAAAACGGCTTGAGAGCTAAAGAAACACGGCCTGTTTATTCGCGCTAAATAAGGTTTACAACCTTTGGGCCGTATCTCCACCCTTTTTGTAGAGTATCGCCACATTTTTTTTTTTCGTGTATATTCTCACAGGGGCTAATCGCCATAGGGGACACCCCATCACACACAACTTGACACACAGCATGGTACCACTTCTCTTTAGTGGCGACATGCACCAGCCGCGATGTAGGGAGGGGCTATGTAGCCAACGTTCCTATAAAAGTTGATGGTAGCGGCGCCATACCGCAGACCTCTATAATCATGGGCGTGCGCACAAGGGGACTGCTCCCCCCTATTACCCCGTCCTTGCACTGCGTTCTGATCCTAAGTAGGACGGGGGTTAACAAGAGGGGAGGGGGGGGGCGCTGCGGCAGAACTTCACCAATTCCTCCCCCCCCCCTCCCTGCAATAGAGAACCCTAAACCTGCGCATGCCTATGTCTTAACGTATTAATAACCGTTACGGCCTGCAGTTGAGTCCGGTTGTTCGACAGACGTTCACCTTTGACGTGTACCGCGCAACAGACGCCTTTCGTCTGCCCCTTCACCCCTTTCCTTAATTATCTACCCACCGTTTCTCTCAACCAGGACAGCAAGTGCCCCCCCCCCCCCTCAAACACGCACACGCACTCCCAACCCCGTATGCGTGGCACCAGCACTGCAGAAAGCCGCGTGAAGCACGCGCGTCCCTTTAAAATTTAATGCCCCATCACGAGAGAAACCGTTGCACGCTGCCCCTCACACACGCACACAACTGAACAGCGGTGCCCGCACCTTTCTAGCGGCGAAAAATGATCAACGGGGCAAGCGACGGCAAGAATAAGAAGGCGGGGGGGGGGGGGTTGCCCCCCACAACAACGCCACCGTACGTACCACTTCTGTAACCCCCGACCGCACGTGGTTCCCCCTGCCCTCCTGCGTTTCCTTGCCCTTCAGCGGCGAGCGAGGACGTATTTCCTGGCCGTTGCTCCGCGCAAGTTGCAAGGAACACGTCGCCGTCGTATGCGAGGTAGTACATACAGCAGCAGCCGGGGCAGGTGTTGGCAGCCAGCCGTGTGCTACTCTCCCCCTCTCCAAGTCGTCGTGGCCTTCGGCCCCTTGGCTAGTAGCTACCGTGCCGGGTCGCTCGGCCTTTCTTGAGGCGGTCGACCGAAGAAGAGCGGCCAGGTGCCTCCGGTCTCTCGCCTCGGAATCGAAAAGGAAGCGGCTGGTGGCGAAGGGAGGAGAGAGGTATGCCGCGCAGTCGAGATAGAACTGCCACGCGCCCCTGCTTTCTTTGCTTCAACGAGTTCTTTCGCGAGTGAACCGTCGTACGCTATAAAAAGCGAAAATCGTGCAATCATCGCTGTGCCTCTCGCAAGACGAGCGTCTTCCACAACTGTTTCATATAAAGTAATGATAAGAATAGTTGGGGTTTAACGTCCCAAAACCACGATAGTGATTATGAGAGACGCCGTAGGGGAGGGCTCCGGACATTTCGACCACCTGGGATTCGTTAACGTGCACCTAAATCTAAGCACACGGGCCTCAAGCATTTTCGTCTCTATCGAAAATGCGGCCGCCGCAGCCGGGATTCGATCCCGCGACCTGCGGGTCAGCAGTCGAGCACCATAACACTGTGGTGGGTGTTTCACATAAAGTAGGCCAACGGATTCTGCTAGTTCCACGCAGTGAAAACCATCGTGAAGCGATGCTGTAATGATGAGGATGACTTTCGCTAAAGAAGTAATCATCACTATTGCGTTTTATCTATTTATTTACTCACTTCCCCCTCTGGTCACGTGACCTGTGTTACGTCTACTACTAGTACTACTACGACGACGGCACAGTGTAGACTAATACAGGCATCGCTGTAAAACTCGTTGGGATTCTTTGTCAATTGCTAAGACGACTTTGACGGCGTAACGCCTTCAAGCGTTCATTTCGTTTGCGATTGTTCTCTGCCTTTCACGTTTATTATGCCATTGGTAGGTTATAAACCTTAGCAGGGGTGGCGCCAGCGGGGGGGGGGGGAGGAGGCAACTGCCGCCCCTCCCTCCCCCCGTAGATTTCCGCCTGCCCAACAACATAACCAAAACACAGCAAACATAACCAAAACACAGCGCATAAGTTCCCAGCCTCCCTGCCCCCCTTTCTTGCCTCACATGTGTTGTCGACGCCGCCGGACGATCTCATTTCGCTTCTGACAAGGCCTCTAGGCTTATGGCTTAAAAAATTAATAGAATAAAAATAAACACTTCTCGAGCTGAAGGTCCTTATTCCTAAAATGACCCAATATAAGGCCCTTCACGAGTAGTAGGACACGTTCAAGCCCATGTTCCAGCACTCTTAAAAACAAAACTAGCGTGGCCCCAAAGTTGCCCATACACTGCATGTATAAAACTGCTGTTTTTTTTTTTTTTTTTTTGCGGTCCTTCTTAGCAGCGGTGAGCTACATGCAGCAGCCCAACTAGGTGCCTCGAATGCTTTGCGAATATTTTTTTTTTTCTCCACTGTTGCTGCTCTTTCGTCAACACTGTTCCGCCTGATGAAGTCAATATTTAAGTCAAGTGAAAACAAGACGGTTTCAATAATTGAGGCTTTTCGGTTGCTGAAGATGGCGTAAACCTCAAAGAATAACTATCGGGAACACCTTGGTTGCAGTCGAAAGTGTCCACTCAAGGTTCCGTTCAATCACCATTTATGTATGTTCGTGCTAGCGTTTGTATCTGTGAATGTGTATATACGCATGCAACGACTAAACTCATCTATATCCAAACGCGTATATAAGGCTTCATTCATTGGCTATTGCAGCGACATTTTCGTTGATTCACGAAAAATTGCTGGGTCTATTCTTTAAAAGCAGTCGCATTAAACCTAAGGAGGATTAAATACTCCTTGCATTAAACGCAAGGAGTATTGATTAAACCAAATCTTCTTGCAGGCTCCAGCGGAAATGTGCCGGGCATGCGCGCCTAGCAAAGAATAAAGTCGATCAGTAAGAAAGAACTTTTTTTTTTTTTTTACATAGGTGCAAAACGCTATCGAAGCTTTCGAAACGCCGTAACAGAAAAATAGTGGTAAAGAACAGGCACCGGAGAAACAAACGCTTCGTGAAAGATGCAGTACTTTCCTACTGCTCGTAAACGGTGACGAAGTTTACGGGATAAAGCAGCTGCCAGACCTAAGCAATAACGAAGGTAGGTTATTTTAACTAGACGTTAGAAAGGCGTTCACTTCGAATCCTGATACTTGACTTAGTCTTCAGTGTTCACTCGATATCTTCCTGTGAGTGTATCTTATCTTCAAGGTACGGGACAGCTTACCGCTCTCCCATAGAAGAGTACACACTAATCCAAATCGTCAAACATTTTTTCTAAACACTCTGAGTCTACCGTTTATGCTCAAGCAGTAAGCATAGGGACACCTATAGGTGCAGCTCTTCCATATAGAAGAGTGGGAAGTATTATGTAACGTGTATTACTGGGAGTGCCGGCTCATTACTGATGTAGTACTACCAGCGACTAAAAAAAAAAAAGGGAAAATTCACAGTCCATATCCCGAAAGCCTTCAAGACGGCGGTGCTGCCATATTAAGGTGAAACGCTTAGATGCCTCATCCAACACGAAAAGTGACCGTCGGCAGAATCCGTCAGCGACAACACCAGTGATGCAAAAAATCATCGTCGTGTGATGACGTAACCACAGTAAGTCATCATGACGTCACAGGTCACCAAAGTTAGCGACGTCATCACACGACACCGTCACTTGGTCAAAGGTGGGCCGATCCCGGAGGCATTGCAAACGCAGGTCAGCTGCAGAAAGCTTCCAATGCCTCCGATCCCGGAGACAGTGCATGCAACCACGTTGGGTGCTGAAAGCCTCAAATAATATTGACTGAGAAGAAAAAGATGGCTTTCGGCTTCTAGTCGTCTTAAGCAAATTCATGAGGGACCATGCGACTTTTTGATGCATCAATATGGTGGTCACAAAGCATGGCGTAACTGTTCACGTGGCGCAAAAATTTCACACCGGACAAGTGAAGGGACGACGTCGAGCGCTAATCTTTAGCGCCCGTCTCGGTCCCTTCGCTTGTGCTGTGTCAAATTTTTGTTCTACGTGAACAGTTGTGCATGACCAATAAGCCCAACTTCACCCTCTTGTCATGGCGTAAAGCTTGTGCTACATGCACCGTGTAAGCTACAGGCTTTGCAAGCGCATATAGTACCAATCAAACAGAACAATGGCAGCATCTGCGAAGGAAAAGCATGCCGAGGTGATCGGTGTGTTTTCTGTTCGTGTTCCGAATAACCTTGTGATACAGCCCAGTCTACATCAATAATGGCATAAATGACAGGCTACGCTAGCACCGTTACAACCTACCCTCACAGACAGCGGTGCATATACCCCTGCACTGCAAATGCTGCGGCTCAGTCCCCGATTTCAATTCAGTAACCATTGTGGTCAAAGGAAAATGAAAGTCACGGCGCCCTTGTGAACGCTAATGAGGGCAATTGCATTGCATTGACGCAATGTTAACATTAGCGAGTTTTCATGTCTAATTAGCTACAAGACTGAATTCTCGCCCTACCATGGTCGCGGCGGCCGCATTTTCGGTGGAGGCGAAAATGCTAGAGGCCGCCCGTGTGGTTAGATTTAAGGGTGCATTAAAGAACCCCAGGTGGTCGAAATTTCCGGAGCCATCCACTACGGCGTCTCTCATAATCATATCCTGGTTTCTGGACGTAAAACGCCAACAATTATTTATTATAACCCCCCCCCCTCCTGATGTGGCCCCCCTCTCACATTAGCCATCATAAGAAACTACGACCCCTCCCCCCCCCCGCCCTTGATGACTAATGTTGTCGAAACTTGACTAACGTTTTGTCTAAATGATAGTTAATAATTGTTAGGGCCGGCCAATTTTGTCTAAATATGGTTTATTGACCGAGAACATATAGGTTATTCGCTGTTATAACACGACCATTAACTTCGTTCAATGTCAACCCAATGACTGAGGCAGTTTATTTTGTGGAGCTCCGGTGTGCGATAGCGTGTTAAGCGAAGCTTTCTATGTCACTGGTTCGTCCGTGAGCGCCGAAGACGCGCTGCAGGAAAGCCAACTTGCACGTCGCGCGCACAATATAGAAATATCTGCGCACACAACGGAACAATGGCGCACGAAGTGCGTATCGTAGAACACTACATGTTTACATTCGCAGTTGTACCGATGAGAACTATCTGCGCACCACAGCGATCACAAAGCAATACTCTGCAAGTGTGGAGTTGTCCGTGTGCGCGTAATCAACGGCTATGTAATTTAAATTAAAGGTTACGCAACTTAACGAAATTCGTCCTCATTCAACTGCAAGGTTAAAAAAATCCAATCCTAAAAACAAACAATAAAATCGCGTATGCATCGCATCGGGTCGCTCAGCACTTCTTGGGTTCGTTGCGTGGTCGTTGGCTTTGGACTACGATTCAGTTTGCAGTTCGTGTTCAGCCCTCTTTCTTTAAAGGGGTACTGGCACAAAAATTTTGTTTCTTTTTGTTCTTTTTTCGCATCGAACTAAAGACCAAGTCCTCAAGAGCCTATAAAATGTACCGGTAAGCATGAGCGCACCCTAAAAAATTAATCACATGTTTTTAAAAGCTAGTTTCGATTCCTACAATAGGTCGGTAAGCTCACTAGTGAGTCTACTCACTCAGACTCAGATTGAGCCGTGAGTCTGAGTGAGTCCGAGTGAGAAATATTTCGGTGAGATTAAGTCCGAGTGAGTCCGGTTGAGGAACAATTTGGCGCATCTGAGTGCGAGTGGGTCCAGTTGAGGAAAACTTTCGGTGAGTCTGAGTCCGAGTGAGCCCTAAGCGGAAAATATATTTCCTGAGTGAGTCCGCGTGAGCTCCAGCTATTTTGCCGACCTATGGTTTCTGCTATTCCCTGACGTCACGACGCGGTATGAGCTTCTCGTCCCGTGCTCGCACAAGATATCGTGACGTTTTCCCGGCCGCTCCGCTGCGTGGCTCTCTTGGTGACGCACAAGAGGTCATTTTGAATGTTTTTGGCAACGCGCTATAGCGGCCATATTGTATGTCTTGGTACTTGACGTCATCACAACTAGCCATACTGGTGCGCGATGCCAACAAAGTTGACACTGTAGCGTGACGTCACGCTAGTGTCAATGTCAGTAGGGGCGTCATGCGACAATTGATTTTAATATCAAAATAAAATACCAGCATTTACTGAGCTTCACACTTCCTCGGAGTGTTCTCTGTATACAGGAAATTTGTATAACGGAGCAAACACAGATTCGAAAATCGGTGTCAGTACCCCTTTAAGAAAAGGAGTTTGATTTTTCGATACCCCCACGCGTTTGGAGAGAACACCAGAGTATATAGTATCGTGAGGGCTTCGTCCGTTGACGCCAATGCAGCTGCCGCAGCCGGTTATTGCTGACGACGACGCGAGAGCCAAGACGAGAGAGCCGGACGCGTCTTCTTTGCCAACGGCCTCGCCGAGACCAAGATACGCTGGGCGGCAGCTCGTTACGCCACGGAGCAAGCAGGTTGTTGCTGAAGACAGGTGAGAGGACGCAGCCGCTGCCGCCGACTTCTCAGCACCTGCGTCGACAACCCCCCTCACTCCCTACTTCGACGACGATTATGACAACGTATGCGACGAGGTCGCAATTCCACGGCGGTCAGTAGCGTTGGTCTCGGAGGCGTTCAGTGGCTCGCATATATAGAATCCACGAGTTTATAGAGATATACTCGAGGTAGCGGGTTCGATTTCCGGCCAGGGCGGCCGCATTTAGATGAGGAAGAAATGCAATAACACACGCGTAACACACGCGTACACGCGTAAAAATCCCCCGTGGTCAGCGTTAATTCGCAGTCCCCCACTTTGACATGCCTCACAGTCGTATCGCGGTTTTGGCATGTGAACACAATAAATTATCGCAAATATCGCGACGTCTTAGTTGGAAAGACGTTTATTTGGCTCGACGATTCGGTAGCGAGCAGGCACAGTCTGCACAGGATGATGATACACGGCAACGATGAGGACGCATACGTATGATGATGATGATAATATACAGATGAGGAAGACAGGTACAACAAACGCCCATAATATAAATTTAACACGGAATTGTAATAAAATAGTTTATTTAACTGTTCTAGCAGGGCTCCTTCCTACCATCTCTCGCTCACAATTCATTTTTCTTTCTTGTGTCCTACGTTTGTTTTTTTCTTGGACATTCTTTTATTTCTTCCTTTCATTATCTGCTCTTCCATCAGTCGTGTCCCCTGTTTGCTTTCATTCATAATTTGAGGCCCGGCGAGCCGCGGATGCCAGTGGGGCCCTGCAGTATAAGGCTCTCCACCAATCACAATCAAGACTATATAGTGTTATTCTTCCCTCTTCCATTCATTCATTCATTCATTCATTCATTCATTCATTCATTCATTCATTCATTCATTCATTCATTCATCTCGTCCTTCCATTTCGTTTTCATCGCCGCTTCCTTGATTAATTTCATCCTCCTTTCTTCTTCCTTTTCTTTTTTATTGACATGGCGTAAGGAGACGTTGGTGCACAAATAAGGCGCCGGCTAGTCCTTAGCTCTTAGAGGTGTCGAACGTCTCCTTCTATTAAGGCGAAAGCCTCATCGAACGCGAAAATTGACCGTCGGCGTCGGCATCCCGCGTCGGCGGCGTCAACACGAAAGATGCAAAAGGTCATCATTACGTGATGACATCACCATATGACGTCATCATGGCGCCACAGATCGCAAAAATCTGTGACGTCATCATGACGTCACGTGATGACGTCATCACGTGGCATTGTCGCTTGGCCAAGGGTGGGCCGATCACGGGGGCAGGACAAAACCAGGTGAGGTGCAGGAAGCTTTCAATACCTCCGATCACGGAGGCAGTGCAAAACCACGTTAGATGCAGATAGCTTCCGGAGAAAGGCGAGGCCGGATTAATACAATCGACCGAGAAGAAAACAAGAAGATGGCTTTCGCCTTCGCGAACGCATAAGGGACCCTGCTTGCAGATGCATAACCTTCATCTTGCTAAAACAGGCCTCCTCATCCCATATTGTTCATCGGTGTTCCACTGTGGTGAGGGCTCGCGTATCGTCGTTCAAGTCGACCGCATCCGCGGAAACGCAGCGAGGACGTGGCTCCGCATGCGGCATCCGTCTCTCGCCAGAGGTCGTCCGTGCAAGCGTGGGAGAGACGTTAAAGGGAGCGGAAGCCGTGGCCCGTAGTATAGTAGCCGCGGTCGCGGAGCCGACAAAAAGCCATCAAGGCGTCACGCGCGCTGTCCGGGAATCGCGTCGCGTCGTCGACGGCGCTGCCGCCGCCGACGCTGACACAGGATGGGTGAGGCGCTCGCGCGCGTTCGGCGGCCCCCTTCCTGTCCATTCTTGTTGGTTTCCGCGCGAGCCGCGCAACGCGAACTTCCGAGCCAAGGGAGAGACACACAGCTCTGTCGATGTCTCGCTTCGCGCTGTTGATCTTTTCCTCCGCTTGTGGGTAACCGGCGAACTTTGCGAATAGCGCGTTTTAAAGCTTTCCGCTGGAGCAATCGGGCAAAGAGAATATGTGAACATCCTGTTGTGCCTGCTTTTTCTGGAGACGAAGACAACAAGCCGCGGGTGACGGGGAGTTTCTATCACTTTTGTATGTGCTCTCGTACGTGCGTTTGTATATGTGCTTGTATATATTGTCACGTCGCTTCAGAGGTCCAGGCGAGGTTTATTGGTCGCAGAGCAGCAGGGCTCTTGGTAAACGCGTCCGTTAAGCTCGCTCTCCCGAGAGATAGCGCGCACTTCTTTCTTTCGTGACCTGTGCCTCCGCCCATGCATTTCACCCACTACTACAGGTGGCAATATACGGATGCAAAATTGATAAGTTCGGGGAGAGGGTTGAACTCACAACCGCGCCCCCCTCCCTCCCTCTCTGGCTAGATTTGACAGGCCCTACTGTGCAGTACCAGTATTGCCTGCAATTCGCTCTCAGGAACAATTCTGTCGCAAAAACTCGCAGTGGTCCTTACGCATGCGCCTTAGACGACTCGAAGAAGAAAGTAATCTTTTTCTTCTCAGCTGATGTACTAATCTCCCCCCCCCCCCCCCAAGGGCGTAGCCAAGGGGGGGATTGGGGTGGTTCAACCCCTTCCCCCCCGAAATTTTTCAGTTTTGCTTGCGTATATATATAAGCACACATACAAACGCACGCATAAAGTATTGTTGAACCCCCCCCCCCCCGAAAAAAATTTCTGGCTAAGCCCCTGCCCCCCCCCCCCCCCTCCGAAGCTTTCGGCAGCCCACTTGGTTTTGCACTGTCTCCGGGATCGGCCCACCCTTGACCAACAGATGTTACGTGATGTCGTCATCATGTGACGTCACGTTATTTAACGTTATGTGTGGCGTCATCGCGTGATGATGATTTTTGCATAATTCCTACTGGCGCCGACCATCAATATTCGCGTTTGATGCGGCGTCTAAGGCTTTCGCCTTAATAACTTCTTCGTGATTGCGGTTTCAGATTTCGAATCCTCGGCTTACCGGAAGAAGACGAAAATCGGAGTAAACTGTCCGAGTAAAACTGGATGGCGGAAACAACGCGAGAGGAAGTCGAGAGAAGGCCCACTTCCGCCCACACACAGGGCGCCTTCTTCCGCTTCATTCGGCGGTGTCTCTCACGCACGGCTGGATGGCCACGCGTATACACGTCTCGTCGCGGTCTGCGCGCGCTCTTCTGGACCGGGAGGACACATCCGACGGAAGGACGGAACATACGCAATGCGCGCGGAGACGACGCCTGCACGGTCTGAATGGCGCGCGTTTCTTTCTCTCTCCGTTTGCGCGAGAGGACGGCTCCTTCCAGCCACCGGTGCCCAGATCCGGCGAGGAAAGCGTACGCCTCCTCCTCGAAAACAATGCCGGCCGTCAAGAATCCACAACGCAGGAAGCACGCCTTGCCTCACCTCACCCCACGAACCTCCGGCCTGCTCTCCTCAACCCCTCAGTGCATATAGCTTCGCCCTCCCATCAGGACAAAACAACAGCCGAGGGATCTCATGTTTACGCATACGCGCGTTCCACGTGGAGGAGGTGTGTATACCGTAGATTCCCGAACATAACGCTCTGTCGCGCCTGTATGATACGTAGGATTTGATCAGCCGCCGCGGAAGAAGATGTGAGTGTTCGCGCTTCCACATCACCTTGACTACACTTATGTCACATGTGGCTTTGTACAGCAGACTTTGGCAGTAGTTAGTAAAGCCGAGCTAATTGGTATGAAATGTACTGTGGAGTAGCGAATTGTGGAGTATGGCAGTTCTATGCAACCTGCTTCTTTAGATACAGAGAGGGGAAAAAATGGAAAATGAAGATAGCTAAATTAATGAGCGGTCTGGGGGTTAATGAAACTTGGGATGTATTCAGTGTGCTACTGCATGCTGGAATACAGGACAGGTGAAGGGTGAAAGCTAAGGGAGAAAGAAAGGCGTATAGGGAAACAGGGTGCACTGGTACACAGTCGATCACTATTGCCGCTGACTCACTGCGAAATAACGCAAGAGCAACCATCTGCGAGGCATTAATGTTCCAATTCTCCAATTCTGCACCTCACACCTTTCACCCCCCGGGTACATCAACGGAGGGATGGTTGAGGGATTCGAACCTCCTCCCCTGCCCGAATTATTTTTTAAATTTTGCATGTGCAGATAACACGCACACATACAAGCACACGAACACACATAAAGGGTGGTTGAATACTCTGCCCCCCCCCCCCCTCTCGCTGAAAAAAACATTCTGGCTCAACCGCTTTATGCGTACGTCATTTTGAAGTGAAGTGCTTTATTTTTATTCATACAAACACACTTCTACAATTATATGGGCCGATAGCCAAGGAAGGCTAGTTTCCGGTCCAGTGTTAAAAATCAGACAGGTCAGTTACAGAGTTTAACAGAACGGTATTCAATCGTATTTCATAATTAAAACTTTATGACTTTAACTCGGTCATATGATTGATTCCTTTATCGCCAATTTCAACTAACCCGCACTTCTAGGGCAGCCAAATGGGCTTAGCTCTGATCAGCCTCCCTTCCTCCTATTTCGTACCTCACTTTCTGTCAATCTTTACTGCGAAGACCCAAACTTGCCCCTTTGTCTTATGTGCGGGATTTCGCGGTATTTCCTCCGTAAGTGGGCGTCGGCCACTTCTTGTCCCAATATCGCACGCTGTGTGCATTCCCCGCTTCCGCTATACACAGCCAAACGCTTTCGGTACAGTTAAAGGACTCAGCGAGGGGTGTGCCCGGGTGCGCTTCGATTGTTGACACAAAACAAGCGCTGACGACGTCACGACGACGCCGTCTTGTTCTGATCCTCCTCACTCCGCTTATTGTTTCGGACGCCGCGAGGGTGCACTGCGTGCGCATCCGCACCTAGGCAGGGCTTTTCTCGCCTGCTGTGTATGTATAACGGGAAGCCGGTGCGTGCGTGCGTGTTGCGGTCGCGTCGCAGGAGTGTTGGTCACGGGTTCGCGCGCCGTTTCCTGCTGCTCTCGAGAAAGGAGAGAAGAGAGGGCTGTTCCCCTTTCTCTCTTTGGAGAGCGCTCTCATACCGCACACAATGCGTACACCGGACGTCTTTTCCGCGGCTAATAGGAGCGGGCCGCTTGCAGCCGGGCGGCGGCATTTTGAGGCCGGAAAAAGGATATAGGCTCGACCGAAGGAGGCCGCTTGCGCGTGAAGCGGGTGCAGTGCCGTGTGTGTGTGTGCCGCTAACGAGGACGCTTGCAGGTGTCGTGACCCCAGAGGAAGTAGTTCAGAGGTTCTAAGTGAACGGGGTTCAATGATTGAGATGAGCGTCTTCCCAAAACAATATAAAAAAAAGGTCAGGTTTCGACACTGAGTCTCCATCGATATGCCGCCAGTAACTGTCCAGGGGCCAAACTATCCGATGTCCCGACTGTCCAGTGGCCAGATACCCGTCTTATCACCTGTACCGTCCGCGGCCGGCTTACACCACTGGCTGGCAGTAGCCCCGACCACTGACCAAGTGCGAAATGGAATTGACATCGGGAAATTAATCGCCACAAAATAAAGGCCCATGAATGTGTTTGATAACTCTAAGCAGCAAATTCGAAATGGTGAAACTCAACCAGGGGCGTAGCCGGGGTGGGGGGGGGGGGGTTCAGAACACCCCCCAAAATTTTATGAGCGCTGCGTACCACCTCTCACCCTCCTTTCCAGTCTTATTTTAATGCGCACACTGAGCGCTCTCTTTCTATTTTTTTTTTAACCGGCGGCGTATGACATCCCTCGAAAAATATTTGTGGCTACGCCCCTGAACTCGACTCAAAGGACTGCAAGTTGAATTGACGTGTTATCCGATGCAGACGAGTTCGCAGCTATCGAACAACTGTCCCGAGAAAAAGAACGCGCGACTTGGGCGTTATCTCGCTGCAAGGCGGCGCCATCTTTGATCTCATTCGTCAGTGGACGCCGCCCGAAGAAGACGCGGTATCGAAACCGCAGCCAAGGTTCTGTCGCTATACTTGACCCGAGTTTCCTTTGATGCAGTCCGGCCGGTCTCGTATATTCGGTCAAGTGTATGAGGACCAACCACCAATCCCCTCTGTACTGGCTATCAAGAAAAGATGTCGGCTGTCCTCACTTGCCGCACAGCATAGAATATCGGACGCGCGTAATACGTGCTTGCGAAGAACACTCTCGCGAAAATGGGCGGTTCAGTTCAAAAGAAGGCGCGGTGTAGACTTCCTAGCGGCCCTATAGCGTGCGCCGATAGTTTAGAGGCATCGTAGTAGTCGTAGGTGCACGTAAAGTGCATCTTGGAAGATGCACATTCTCTTTTGGAGATTATTGCATGCTCTTGGGAGAGTCGTGAGAGGAGCGACTCCTTTTTTTCTTAGAGTGCACACACACACACACACACACACACACACACACACACACACACACACACACACACACACACACACACACACACACACACACACACACACACACACACACACACACACACACACACACACACACCGAAGAACTGGAAGAAAAGTCCAGTATAGAATTAGTAGCGTTTCTCTTAGCTCCAAGTGAAGAACTTTTACATACACCAAACCCATATATATATATAACCTTCCAATGAACTTTGTCTCCCTATGTGTCATCATAGAGCGAACTCCACCATAGCGAAATTCTCTTTGTTTCAGCTGCTCGCGGAGCAGGCCTCCTGCTCCATCCTCGGCGTAGGCGGAGTGAGACTCGGACCCCGTGTTCAAGAAAGGAGGAGTCTGGGCCTGCCTCTTGGAGACTACCGCAAAGACGAAAGGTCCCGGTTGCTCAAGGAATCCGCAGCGGCCGATCGATGGGCTAACGGCGCTGCTCCGCCGTCGCCCAAGACGCCGCCCCTGCCGCAACTCCGGACTCGGGCCCGAGGCCCGCCCCCCTACCGGAGCCCCTCCTGGAAGCAAGCTACCACACGACACGCGTTGGGGGCTTGCTATTGGCGTAAGGAAAAAAGTTAGCGCAGCTTGCACTTGTGACGCGGGTGCGCTGTATGTGAGTGTATGTCATTGATGAGAAATCGTTGAGCAGGGAATGCCAGTGGAGCCAACGTTTCGACAAGAGCACTCACTTGTCGTCCTCTACTTGAAACGTTGGCTCCAATGGCCTTCCCTGTTCGGCCATTTCTGATGCTTTCAAACCTCAGTCTTCCGCTGAACGACTTTCTAGTGTAGTTATAACTGGCTGTTAATTGAAACTAACAAAAGGAAGGGCATCACTGCTCTAACAGTATAGCGTAATTTACTGATGTCTCGACAGCATTCAGAGATACAACAGCAGAATATAGTGGGTATAGTGGGATGAAGAGGTTGGAGTGCTTCACATGCCCCATGTGCACGTCTAAAAATAAAGAGAGAGAGAGAGATAGAGAGACGCCTCGAGGTAGCTGCATGTTGTCTCTGACCCGATGATTCAGACCGAAAAACGTGCGCACTGAAAATCGTAAAGCTAACTGCACTAGCCCCGCCACGGTGGTCTAGTGGTTATGGCCCTCGACTGCTGACCCGAAGGTCACGGGATCGAATCCCAGCCGCGGCAGCTGCATTTTCGATGGAGGCGAAAATGTTTGAGGCCCGTGTACTTAGATTTAGGTGCACGTTAAAGAACCCCAGGTGGTCGAAATTTCCGGAGCCCTCCACTACGGCGTCTCTCATAATCATATCGTGGTTTTGTGACGTTAAACCCCAGATATGATTATTACTATTAACTTTCCCGCTGGACTAAAAGCAGTCACAGTTTTTTTCGAAAAACGCTTTGCTTTTGTGTAAATTTTTCTGAGTTCCGTTTTCAGTGAGCCTTTAATTGAAGGAAGCACGTAATGAAAATCGAAAGCCTCGGGAAAGTTCTCCGAGGCAAACTCGCAACGGTCCGCAAATATGACACGCGGCCAGAGTATTCGATGACAAAAGGTGCGACGCTGCGATTTCCTCTGACTCTTCGAAACGCTGGTCACCACCATCCTCTCTCTTCTTTCATAGCACCCTCACAAACTTTGTGAACCCGATGCCGGAGGCAAGCATTCGATAATGCTGCGGGCAAAAGGGCCACACCTTTGCTCAGCATAAAAAAAAAATCTAAAAGAAAGCCACAGCTGACCGCCTCGCAGCACTTCGTGCCAGCGAGAGAGACCAGAGCAAACAACTTCGCCCCGGGAGCTGACAGCGGTGGAGTGCGGTTTCAAACAGCGTTCTCGCATTCTCGGCAAAAAAGGTCCCGCAAGCACGTGCGTCCTCTGTGACACGCAAACGCAAATAAAGTTTTCGAGTCCTCCACCTCTTAATGCCAAGAAAAGAGCGAAACAAACAAATTAAGCCGGAGAGTTTGACCAACAATACGGCGGCTTGCGCAAGTGGACAGTGCAGCACGGAATGAGTAGGCGATGGACATCGAGAAGCACGGAGAAAACAAGAGGAGACCGGAGACGAAAGGCATTTCGAACTTTTCGCGAGGTGGGACGACACCATGTGGTCGTGGTGGTGTCCGATGATCAGAGAGCGCGTGACACAAGCCTTTAAACTACAGCTATAGCGAGTGATGAGCTCGACGTTGAAGAAGCTTCGGTGTGCGCGTGTGTGTGTGTGTGCGCGCGTGTATGTGCGTGTGTGGTGCGTGCGTGCGTTGGGTCCTTTGAAAAGGTAGGGGAACAAGCGAATCCAACACCGTCGCCGCTGCTACAAAGAAAGAGAGAGGGCGATAGAATGGACGGCGACAACGGAACGCCTGGTCGTTATCGTTCGCTAACAGCGAGAAACAATTTAACGCACGCGCTGCCGCCGCCTACCGGTCGGGCATTCGATCCGGCCGCGCCGAACACAGCCGGGGGTTCCAGCCACACGCGCGGTCCACGCCCGCGGCGCTTGTCGCCGCCGCCACTACACCAGCATCGACAAAAGAGCGCGAAATGTTTCTCGCTCACCAAGTCCACGCGTGCGTGCGAATAGCGAGTGAGAGAGAGAGAGAGAGAGAGAGAGTGCGCCTGTTTATCGGGGACTTCATCTGGAGGCGCCTTTCAAAATAGTATCGGTGTCCGCGCGCTGCCTGGGCAGCCAGCAGAGCCAGTCATCTCGCAATGCGTGCTAGCGCTACAGCTCTGCGCACCCACCCAACCACCCACACTGTGGACCACAGCGCGAACAAGTTGCTCGCCGGCTGAAACGGCACAATGGACGGCACTTGTCGGCGCGTTTTTCACCTCCGTTGTACGCGTCCTCCTGCTCCCCCCCCCCCCCCCCCACTTCCCTCCATGTTCTCCCGTATCTCTCTATACTGGTGTCGCCGATGTACAGAAACGACGCTTGTCTGTTTCCTCGGAGCAGTCTCCCACTTGTGCGTTCCTGTCATCAATTGAATAATCGGACAGCTCCCCCACTCCACCGCACCCCATACCTCCAGCTTTCACCGAAGGTCTGGACACCGTGTCCAGTTGGGCGAGTTACTTTCAGTGCCGCGCCCCTTTCCCCTCCTCGTGAACGAAACAGTTCAACGCGCGTGTGACTTTTGTCTCCTCGGACCCGTTCCTATTGGATCGCGTTCGCTCGCCTCGCGAGTCCTTTGTCCCCAAGGTATGCTTAGGCGAGCGCGCGGCGGACTAATTAAAACGATTGTGTCTTCTTCTGCGAGGCTCCGGCTATCGAAAACTCAGGCGTCCGGAGGACGCCCCCTACAGAGACTGTGTACATGCATCCCTCACTTTCTCGCAATCGAACTGTTTCCTCATCTCTGCTGACCGTCCGTCCAGTCGTCCAATCCCCCGAGTCGAACTCCATCTCTTCCTCACCTCGGCTTCGTCCTTACTTTTCACTCGTACCCTCGGAATATACATCTCTCGTCGCGTATCCCCCCCCCCCCCTCACACATTCCAGAGGCGTCGTCGAAATGCCAGGTGAAACGAGCGTATAATGGCGACGCGCTTGATACTTCCCCAATCTCTCGGAGCGCTGCGATTGGACGTCCGCACTTGCCGACGTCAACGGAGCAAGACTTTGGTTGACCCGCCCGTGTTTCAGAAAACGACGTACAGCGAAAGTTTCGACATTCCCTTTTCTATTATACTAGTGACGGCTTTCAGAGGTGGCGCGTGTTGAAGACGACGAAGCGTCGCTATCACGGTGGACAACGGGACGGTGGCCGATGACAAATGAATCTCATTATTGTATACCGCGGCATCGCGATATACTAGTTGCAGGAGCGAAAGAACAAGCTGGCGACTTTGCAAATGATGGGAAAGTACGAACATGTCTCTACGATACATACACGAACATACGCGGAGAGGGAGGAATGTGTGTGTGAGTGTGCGCGCGTGCGTGTGTGTTTGTGCGTGCATGTGTGTGTAGATAGGGTGTTGGCGCGAAAGGTTGACGTATGTACGCGGACTTTTGGAGGAAGCCGCGGAAGTTGTGGCGATCCTTCAAATTAGGCGCTGCCCTGTGGGTGTCATTAGGTGTCTCGTGTGCCAGTTTGCGTTTGCCGCGTCGTCGCGAACTCGATACGGCTGGACAACCGCCATCTCACAGAGAACAAGATCCTAGGGCACTGGCTTACCCGCTCTGAGGGCGTTGTCGCGGTTTCTTCGAGAAACAGGACTGAATGACAAATTGTGGCTGTTCGCAGACAACGTTGGTGTGTAGTACTTGGACGGAGCTATAGTCATCACTTTGGCCTGTTTGTTTTGTCGCCTAGTATCATCACAGACTCTTCTTCTCCTTCATACCCCCTTTCCCCTTCCCAAGTACATGCAGGGTAGCAAACCGGAGACCTCCTCTGGTTAACCTCGCTATCTTTCCTTTATTCTTCTCTCTCTCTCTCTTGTCGATTAGCGTGAGATTTACAGAGGGAGCTGAGCGTCAGGTGCCGATGCTGACGAAAGCTGACAGAGCATTGCTATTTCGGGTCGTTCCGAAAGAGTATATCCATGCTATCTGCATGCCTTGTATAGAAATCAACTCGTGTAGATTTTTTTTTTTTTTCACCTCTGAAGAAAGACGGCGAAAAGTCAGTATCTCATGTTGAGGCGACCTGCGCCCGCGTTATACTTCCCAAATTCTAAAGGAAATCGAAATTACACGCTACGTACGTGCGCGTGAACTGCTGCCAACGTTGCATGCGTTCACAGTCATGGGAATGCATGGTAGAGCACAATTAGCCAGTGCTCTCAAGCAAGCCTTCCCTCACTCTCTCTATCTCTCTCTCTCTCTCACACACACACACACACACACACACACACACACACACACACATATATATATATATATATATATATATATATATATATATATATATATATATATATATATATATATATATATATATTTATGCAGAAGCAGATGTGCTTTCCCACGCGCAAGACAAAAGTGAAGCGCCTAAAAGCTTGCAAGCACAGTTTTCCCGACACCCTGTACCGTGTGACGACGCTAACGACAACGGTTCAGTCACGTACAACGGTGACGTCACTGCGTGAGCGAAAACGATCGTTAGGCCTATTATATATATGTAGTCGCGCATCTGGTGCGTCCCTCTCGATTTTGCCCATACAAACACCACTGTGTATAATGGCGTGTGACCTTGCGAGAACACGCGATGAACCAGAACGACAAAACAAGAACAACAAGTCACAAATGCCGTGCACCTCTATGTTGCCTGCCCGCGCGACAAAAAAGAACAATGCCGTCACAATTCCCACGAAGGTGCCAATATACTGTGTGCGAGGAAGGAAGGCTTCCGCCACATAATGAAACAAGCCTGATATACCGACGCTCGAGCCGTGCGGAGGGCATACAGATAAGGAAATGTCACAGCCTCGCGGCTTGGCACCTTGTTGACTCGTGACTGTATGCGCATAGGTGGCGCTATTGTACCGACGGCAAGAGTCAGACGTGTTTGCACGAGCCCATGCGAAGATAAACGTGTGGAGGTGGGAAATCGGGATGTTATTCCGTAGCTGCTCCCGATGCTTGTGGTGTTGACCATTGCGCAAGGTTGTCAAAGCAGTTTCATGGATTTCCTGCCTAACTAATTCCTCCTTCTCTTCATTCCTTTTCAGTGATTTTTGTTTCTTTAACAGAAACACGCCGCGGTGGTCTAGTAGTTACGGTGCTTGAATGCTGACCCGAAGGTCGCGGGATCGAATCCCGCGACCTTCGGGTCGCGACCGGTGAAGGTGAAATGCTAGAGGCGCGTGTGCCTAGATGTGCTCAGGTTAAAGAACCAGGTGGCCGAAATTTTTAGAGCCCTCGACTGGCGACAGACCAGAACTTATCCGAACCCGGTGATCTGACACCTCATTTACTGAGGCATATGCAAGACAGATAAATGCAAAGGCTGTGTTTTTAGAGCCACTCTGGAGCACACGCTGTGGAAATGTCAAGGGACAACGAACAACACTGGGGACGCAGCCTCTAGCGATCGCCTCCGCTCGCGCTGGGAGACTGCGTTGCACAGCTCTGCCCTTGACGATCGACTTTGGGCTGTCCAGCGGTCCGAGGAAGCCACGCGGGCTCGAGAACTCCTGGCCGACACCTAGGTGGGACCTTCTGCCCGTCCCACAAATCGCAGGACATTTCATTGAAGTTATTTGTATGCATCCATTACAGCGTCTGTCATGATCATATCGTGGTTTTGGAACGTAAAGCCCCAACAGTTAAAAAAAAAAATCTTAAGAGAGAGATCGAACATAGACACAGTCGTAAACAGTTAAAAATGGGAAACGATAGCACAGAGATTGACCGATTGCGTTTTGAGTCAGTATATTTGTTTTCATTTGTCATAGTACGCCTATATAGTGTGTTGACCACTACAGAAACGCTTTTTTTTTTTCATCTGTCTTTTTTTTTTGTACACGACAACTCACGAAGAGATATGAACGCGAGGTAGGAGGACCGTACAACCACTCACATCCGCAATTAGATAGGCAGAGGCATTTAAACGTGCGGGGGAGGGGGGTGGTGCACAGGGAGGAGGGGAAGGGGCGCGGATAGCAGGAGAGGCACCCTGCTTTACACTTTTCGTGGAAGCTTACTGCGTTTAAATTTGCTGTTCATCTACCGAAAAAAAAAAAGTGCAGAAGGAAAACACATGTTATCCGGAGAATGCAAGCGTCGCAATACAGTTTCTAGCGCGAAGAAAAAAAAAAAAAACACGCCGCGTCCGGAGGGAACGGTCTTATAAAACATAAAAACGAACAACAGGCGGCAGCATGCGCTGATCAAGTGCTAAAGTAGAGATAGGCGCACAGAGACAGGGTGGAAGAAGTTTAAAGTGAAAAAAAGAAAGAAGAAAAAAAAAGAAAGGAGAAAAAGAGTAATGAGGGCGTCCTTATCCTCCTAGCGAGGGCCGGAGGAAAATAACCGCAAACATGTTTTCGACTTTTGAGCGCACCTGACTTTCGAACCACATGTAGCGCTCACACGACCGTCGTCTATGCGCCGGTGCTGCGTCTCGGGTCTTTTGGTACATACGCAAAAGACACTCGCGTGAAATGCGAACTAAAAAAAAAATCAAATTACCGGATTATTACCCGCTAATTACCCTTATGCACTGAAGACGACTTGAAGGCGATAGCGTTACGGCCGTCAGTAGGACCAAACACGCGAACCCCGCTTTAAAGAAGTTTTTTTTTTTTTTTAGTCGCGCGAACGTCGCCACGACGAAGTGATCTCACACCTCGCGCACGCTTCAGCGAGCCAAGCTTGAGAGGTCACGTGGCATTTTTTGGTACCGTTTCGTGATCACGCCAGGTTTATTATTTTTTTTTTGTGTGTGTGTGTGTGTGTGTGATGAGACATGTAAGGCTTTCGCCTTAGCAGAGTCAACAGGAACGACTGAAACATGAAATAAATGTAACGTAGAGCCACCGATCTCACAAAGAAGATTCCACGAAGAATCGCCGTACATACGCGTCTGCAAGCCCCACGATGCCCTTTCGCGGAGCTTCGCGAGCGAATATATCCGTTCAGTCTCTTTTTCCTGCGAAGCATTGCACAATTCAAGTGACTGGGTGGGTTGCGAAAGCTCCACATGCTACGTCTTATCAATGCAAGAACGCCTCTCCGGAGCTATAATTTTCATTCTTTTTATCGTTCTTCGTGTGCGCCGCGGAGAACATCGATAATTACGCACACTTGATTGCCCACGGCTCGTAATTGGCTCGAAATTAAAAAAAAAAAGACCGTCGTCCGGTGTTTCCACGGCCGAGACAATGGTGCGAAAGATGCCGGAGAAGAGATAAGTCTACATATGTTGCCTAAGCGCGGCGATGTCTTATCGCCGTCTAGAGGCGATTGATAAGCCTGCGGTTGTCACTTCGAAGCCCATGCAGAGCGCCTTCAATATACACGGTGATCTTGGGTATTGCCCCTAGTCTGCTTAGATGGAATCGATTCCGAATGGTGAGTGCATAGTCCACAGCGGCGCGTTCGTGGCTGATGCTGGAAGGCTACTTTCGCCTGCTTGGGATTACGCCAGGAGAGGACAAAAAAGGAATTATACGTAATTACTGCTTTTGTTTATTTATTTTTTTGTAGCTTAGTATGACCACTCTGTTGAAGATGGCCTTCAAACCGGATGTTAGAGGCCTGTGTGCTTAGATTTGAATGCACGTTAAAGAACACCAGGTGGTCAAAATTTCCGGAGCGCTCGAACGAAAGTGCTATTTCGAATGCGAATCATGTTTCGCTGGTTCTTCGGACTCGCCTCGCGTAATTGCTTGCCAATTGCCTCCGGCATTGTCTTTCAGCTGAATTCAGCACAGATAAGTTAGCAATTAGATTTTTTTTTCGGTAGCTCGTAGAAGAGTCGAAACTTCTACTGGACGCGGTTGTATTACCGTGCCGTCCACGATGTTCCTGCTGTACATACATACATACATACATACATACATACATACATACATACATACATGCATGCATGCATGCATGCATGCATACATACATACATACATACATACATACATACATACATACATACATACATACATACATACATACATACATACATACATACATACATACATACATACATACATACATACATACATACATACATACATAGAACCCGCCGCGTAGGTCTAGTGGTTAGGGTGCTTGACTGCTCACCTGAAAGCCGCTGTTTGCGGGATGGAATCCCGCCCGGGGCGGCCGCATTTCGTTGGAGGCGAAATGCTATGTAGGCGCGTGTGCTTAGATTTAGGTGCACATTAAGGATCCGTAGGCGGGGTCGAAATTTACGGAGCCTTCCACTGCGGCGTCTCTCATAATCATATCGGGGTTTAGGGACGTAAAACCCCAACAATTATTTATACATACATAACATAAAACGAAAGGACAAAAAGTGGCTCTGTGGCAGGCAGCGCCGCTCCTCGAGCGAAGTATTCACTACAGCTCTCGAGTGAGGCTCCTCAGCATTAGCGAGTTGTTTGCGCAATCTGACACTTTCGGCGGCGTCCGCGCGAATACAAACTGGAGTGGAGGTACACGTATATCTCGAGCGAGCATTTATCGTATGGGATTCACCCTAAGACGGCCTTATCGAGGCACAGTGACTCTTTCAGTCAACGGGCGGCGCCACTCTGCAGTGCATACTGCAGTGTAAGAAGGTAATATACTGCAAGACAGTTGGATGCACGAGAAAGAAAGAAAGACAGAAAGAAAGAAAGAAAGAAAGAAAGAAAGAAAGAAAGAAAGAAAGAAAGAAAGAAAGAAAGAAAGAAAGAAAGAAAGAAAGAAAGAAAGAAAGAAAGAAAGAAAGAAAGAAAGCTTAGAAAAGCGACCAGACGGTTTTCACCGATAAATGTGGTGTTTCTACCGGGGCATTTCTAGAAATCCTTTTAGAAAGAAAGAAAGAAAGAAAGAAAGAAAGAAAGAAAGAAAGAAAGAAAGAAAGAAAGAAAGAAAGAAAGAAAGAAAGAAAGAAAGAAAGAAAGAAATGGAGGAAACATGTTACATTTTGATGTTATTTCACCTCTGATGACGCGGAGGATTGGTACAAAGAACGGGCTTGGTCACTTCACTCAATTCAGAATTATGAAGGCTGTTTGTATCACACTCTTACTCGCACTAATGTTATATGCGTGTGCCTGTTGCATTAATCAGCATTATATGCAATTACTCTCACACATTACTCTCATACAACTGGTATAAATGCAATTCACGTACAGCAGTGGCGCAGCCAGGGAGGGGGAGGGAGAGTAGGTCGGGGGCGGTTGAAACACCTCCCTTGAAATGTTTACATTTTTTATGTGTATATGTACGCGCGCACGTACAAGCATACGCACGAGCTTACATAAAGGTACGTCGCATCTCCCCCCTTTCCCCCATGCCACAC